>NC_041390.1:100771219-100823227 GCF_002162155.2 Triticum dicoccoides
ATGCTAGTGTACTATCCTCTACAGCATTCACTTATAGCTATGTCTTCGTGTTGAATCTTTTGAACTAAGTGAATGTGATCGGACCCTAACCTCTCTATGCTTTCTATCTCAAACTCTATCTCTCCAAGTCATATGCATTCTATTGAAATTGTCGAATGTCTTCTCTGCGTCCTTGTCAGCAGAAGATACAGAGACAACCATTAAGTCCGTTTTCAATGCTCATTCCTCCACATGAATTCCGGAGAAGTAGGAACGACCACCCGACAATCCAGGCGTGTGTGGGACGTGGAACAAACCCCAAAATTCCGCATAATGGCCATGTGTTCCTCAAATGCGAATCGCCAGGGGCACCTGTGTAATAGCACAGTGCCGCCCCTATGCCTATAAATTCACACTCACAGCGTTCATTATCTCTTCTTCCACCCTCGCACGAACCCTAGCGCCACCGCTAGCTCTCGACGACGCCGGCGACGAAGCGCTTCGCTGTCGCAACCTCTCCGACGCCGTCTTCACACCGACCGCGGACATCGTCCTCTCCACCATCACCGTAGGTGTCCTCCATCGCCAAGTTAGGGCACGGAAGAGTGAACTGCTCGGCCTCATCTCCCACTGCGTCTAGCAGTTCTCAGTGTGGTAAATAAAACTCCCTTTTACAGCACCGTTGATCCTATTGATTTGTCACTTTCTACCACAAGCAGTTTCTGTTCACACAAGCTAGATCTCTCTCATACTGCATCTCATAAACATGCTAGTATATTCACTTGTGCTTCACAAAGTAGTTAGATTCCTCACTTGTACTGATTTGTGGATTCGTACAAATCTGGAACCAACTTCTTATCTATGAGTGAATGTCTTCGCACGATGAGGTCAATGTCTTCTAAACTGATTTATCTTCAAAATCTTCTGAGAATGCATATGACCTCTTACCCTTCCCTCGCACCTTAATGCTATCACAGGTACATGTCCGTGGGAGAATCCTTTGGTTCTCATAGTATGCATTCATTTGTAGAATTCTTACAGCATCAAATAAATTCTCCCGAAGCCAGTTCCTGTTGGTCCAGCAAACGAAAACCTTTGAAGCCTTTGAACGTCTTGAAGCCTTTCAAGTTAAAGTTTATGGCTTCAGAGAAAGCAGCAAGGAAGGGCGGCAGAAAGTGTCGTGGTGAGACCTCCAGAGATCTGCCAGATGAACTCTCAGAAATGTACAAGACAGATCCTGAAGAGGATTACGGTCAGCGCAAGACCCGAATCCAATGTATTCGAAGATATTGGGCAGAACAATGGTTCAAATACAGATTTGTGACCCAGGAGTATGCTGAGAAAAACGCGATCAAGAGACCGTGGGGAGACATCCTATTCAAGAATCTTCTACCCAGGTCCAGAGATGAAGCCATTGCTCAAGGCTTCTATCCATGCATGGTCCGTGGACCACAGCCTGCTGATGCACACTTGTCGTCACTGCTATGGTGTCGCGATGACAATCTGTTCAAGCGCAACTTCCAGTTTGCTCAGAACTCAGCGAAGCAGAACAAGAAGACTTTTGGGTTAGACTTCAACCCTGGTCCCTCATCTCCAAGGGCAGATGGCACACGACATGCAGAACCCAATGTCATCGGTCCTTTCGCCAACCTTGAAGGCCTCATCACCTACATCTTGGTTCAAGGGACTGCAGGGAATGAGCCTGCTGCTGACACTGAATCTGATGACGCGCCTACAGTGCCGAAGCCAAAGCAGTTGAAGAAGCCAAAAGCTTCAAAGTCGGCCCCTTCACCAAAAATCTCAAGGGCGAAGCCATTGGCAACTGCACCTCCTGAAGACAGTGTGCAGTCTGAAGACTTATCACGCGTCTCAAGGCCCCAGAAGGCCAAGATGCCTCTGTTTCACACTGACAAAGAGCTAACAGTTGCTGCCATTCTACGCAACAACGACATTGATCTGTCAAGTGATGAAGATCTTGCAGATGACGCTCTTGAGCAACTCATCAAGAGCAAAGAAGAAGCAGAAATCTTCAATGATCTGCCTCTCTTTGATGTCACCATCATCCACAACTTCATTGACGAGTGGTTTGACATGCCAAACATCAGCTTTGAACATCTGCAGCTACCCATAGGCCTCAGTGTCGCCTTCCAAGGCGCCATTGCTTCAGAACTTGCTATTGCCTAGCGCATTGTTGAGCTAAAGCTGAAGATTGACTATGAAAAGGCTCGGTTCAAGAAGCATATGGCCAAGCTCAGCGTGCAAGAAGTGAAGAACTTCAAGACAATGATGCACGAGCTCAGGGAAGCCTTTGTGAAGAAGCATGCAGAAGCTCAGGGATTCACGTGAGCGCATGAAGACTCTGGCTGACAGATGTGTGCAAGCCTATAATGAGGCTGAGAAGCGCAAGGCACTTGGGCGTCCTGGCATCGACCCCAGGATGGCCGCAAAGAAGAAGAAGAAACCTGCTTCGGCTGAATCTGATGCACCAAGGCAAGAAGCAGTTCCGATTGTCTTCCCAACAAGAATGACTGGCTCGAAGCCAAAGAGCCGGTCAACAGCTTCAGAGCTCAAGAAGACAAGAACTGCTGAGGCTGAAGCCAGGAAGAGGAAACACTCTGAAGACTCTCCTACTGCCCCCACCAAGAAAAAGAGAAAGACCAAGAAAGCTCGGGCTGCTCCCACAGAGCCCTTGATAGTTGAACCCATTTCTATGGTTCATCCTGACGGAGAACGTCAACTGACAGTTCATGAGCCTGTTTCCACAGAGGCTCCTGAAGCTGAAGACATTCCAGCAGCTGATCCCATTGCTGCTGAAGACATTGGTCATCATGACAATGTAGAAGATGATGCAGTCCTTCCTCAGTTAGAAAACAGCAAACTCATCAGCATTGGTCGTCCACTGACGCCAATTGCACAGGATGCTTCATGGGCGGATCGCCCACAAGAGGAAGAAGACTATGAGGCCCAGCCCACTCCAACTCCACAGGCGTCGTCTGCGTTCCGTAGGCTTCGCAAAGGTCCAAGGCCTCAAGTCTCTGCTGAAGACATTCCGGTTGCATTAGTCGTAGAAGAAGAAGTACCACAAGATCCCACTCCCCTGCTCCACCAAGAAGCAATTCTCCAGGAGAACGTGCCTGTGACCGACCCTCCAGCTAGTCAAGTGGAGGATGAAAATCTTGAGGCTGCCACAACCAACAACGAAGCTAATGTGGAGCCCTCCCCAGCAAAAGCTTCAGAAGACAGCGAAGCCACTGATCCCGCCACTTCTGTTCCTAAGTCTGCTGCTGGTCCCCAATTCAACTATCATGTTGAGCACAAGCCTCAGGTCCAGAAGCCAATCCCAAGACTGCCAAGGTTTCCAGGTCCTGCATCAGCACCTGGCTCCTTCAACATCAATGGCTTCAGGGTAGACAACACGTTCTTCAATAGCTCCAGGAACCCCTACTCAAGGGAACGGATATCATCTGATCGGTTCTGGAGCTATCCTCAGCGAAGCTATTACTCTTGCATTCTTTACAACCAAGGTCGCATCTTCCCACACAAGAGCCTTGACGTTGAAGCTATAGCTGGTCTGCCCTATCTAGAAGAAGCGTTGGATTGCTTCAAGCAAGTGGGTCTGCTGCAATTTGTTACTGCTGAAGAGCATTGGAATGAAGAGCTGCTGCTACAATTCTATGCCACACTTCACATCAAAGGATACAGCAGAGATCCGAAGACTTGAGTCCTGGAGTGGATGACTGGCAACGTTCATCACGAAACCAATGCATTTGACATCATTGAGCTCACTGGCTTGCCCACTCCTGGCGATCTCTTCGAGCAAGGCTGTCAGCTGCATGCTGAAGCTATTGAGAGCATCTTTCAGCGGCCAGAACCTGATATGAGTCAAATGCTCAGCATGATGAAGCCATTGCCCCAAGATGCTGCGTATCCCACAGAGTTCTTCGTTGAAGACCTTGAGTACCTGCCCAGAACCATCTATCACATCATCAGGTGAACTCTCTGGCCTATCAAAGGGCACTCTCCAAATGCCAAGCTTCAGGGTGCAATGAAGACTTTGGTCTTCTATATACTTCATGGCAAATGCTTCAATGCACAGGACTTCTTCATACGCCAACTTGCTGCATCAGGCATTGATCTGTTTGGTTTGAAGTTCTACGCCCCTTGGGTCATGCGGCTGATCAAGCTACACTCCGCCATCTCTTATCAGCCCTCAGCCCGCAACCATCGGATCTTCTTGCCTGACGTGGACATGTCTACTGAAGCCATATAGTCTGAGCCTGCCAAGCAACCTCTAAGTCTTCAGAATGCAGAACATCAGAGTTTTACACAAAACGTTGAAGGCGTTGAAGCAATTTCTCGGGTGTATCCTTTGGCTGGCACTACACGTGCACCACACCCTGCTTCCACTGAAGCCACTGGCAGTGCCACTGCTCCAAGACCCAAGAAGCGCACTCGTGTTCTCAACGACTGAGAGCTTCTTGTGGCTCTACATCAGAAACAGGATAGGCATCATGACTGGCTAAAGCGTCAGATGAAAAGCCTCTGGATGGATGTTAATCGCACTCGAAATCTTGCCACCAAGAATGCTTTCGTGGCCCATGAAACCTGTCGCCGCACATGGAAAGGGCTCACGATGATGTGTTCTGAAGCTAATCTTCAAGAGGATGGCTTCTCTGAGAGATTCAAGTTTGACTCCACACCTCCTCGAAGGGCTGTGCTGCTAGGAACTCCATCCCTTGAAGACTCTGAGTTCTCTTCCTCTGCTGCCACAGTCACTGCCAAAATTATTGAGGAAGAAGACGATGCTACTTCACCGCCACCTCCTTCAACACCTCCAAGCTCTTCTGCACCGCCAAACAACACCAACAACCCTGCTACTTCACCTACTCCTCATGGGAACGAGTAGAGGCTCTATGTCTTCAAACCTTTTTGTTCATTATTGACAAAAGGGGGAGAAGCATATGAGATTGATAGTCTTCAAGCGGGTCCATATGGGCGGGTGCTTTATATTTTGCTTCGTGCTTACAACTCTCGTTTTTTCTACATTTGGTTCTTATGAGTTGTAACACTTAAACCAGATGGTCGTCTGCTACTTATTTGCCACCTTGTTTTGCGAAGATAAATTCCGCATGTGCGACGATAAATTCCGCACTTAGCTCATTCTGCAGACATCCATTTTCCATTATGCATGTCATTATCTTCATATACTTTCACATGCATAGTGGATTGTCATCATAAGTTGAAGTGGATCTCCACAAGTACCACCTGCCATGTGCATTGGCATTCCAAAAGCAAATTAACTTATATGCACATCTTCAGGGGGAGCCCTTGCAACTTATGAAGACAATTCCTTATCCTTTACAATTTCATAGATTACATTCCCCGTTGAAAACTTCAACTAGTTTGTCATCAATCACCAAAAAGGGGGAGATTGTAAGTGCATCTAGTGCCACCCCTAGTTGGTTTTGGAGTATTGACGACAAACCTAGTTGAGGGACTAATGTGTTTGTGAGAATTGCAGGATAACATAGGTAGAAGTTCCTCATGATTCGGTTTTACTACCAGAGATGACCCCTAAAAATGTATGAAGACATTGAAGTCAAAGGTGGTATATGAAGATATTCACATTAAAGACTATGACAAGAGAAGACACGATATGAAGCCTATGGAGCTCGAAGACTTAGATCTTTCGTAGGTCTTTTTCTTTTGTGTTGAGTCATAGGAACCACCGTACTGTTAAGTGGGGTCTAAGAGAACCAGTCAGAATGACTGAAGTGATCGCTAAACCAAAAACCTATGTCTTTGAGTGAAGACTATGAGAGCGAATCTTGTCCAGAGTCGGACAAGTTAGCTTTGCTTGTAGCCCAAGTAAAGTTGTCGTGTGAGTTTGAAATCTGACCGTTGGAACACATGTCAGTTCCTTAGTGACCCAGGGTCATTTCGGACAAATCAGGTCGGGTTGCCAAGTGGCTATAAATAGCCCACCCCCTACAACCATAAACGGTTGGCTGCTCAGGTTGAAAGTACGGCTTTTGTCGTTTGAGAGCAACCCACCTCGAAGCCTTTGAGAGAGAATTCCTTGCGAGGATAAAGCCCTAACCACCCAGAGCCAGAGAGAATTGGGCATCACTTAAGTCTTCTTGTCTGTGTGATCTGAAGACTTATTACACTTGAGGACTGTGCATCCTCCAGCCGGTTAGGCGTCGCGTTCTGAGCATCCAAGAGACATTGTGGATTGCTGGTGAACGAAGTCTGTGAAGGTTTGGGAGTCTACCTTGAAGACTTACCAGAGTGATTGGGCGAGGTCTATGTGACCTTAGCTCAAGGAGAATACGGTGAGGACTGGGTGTCCTGAGCTGCGTGTTCAGGATTGGGTGTCCGGGATTGTGTGTCCTAAGGTTTAAATACCTAGCCGCTCCAACCAGACGTACAGTTGTCACAGCAACTGGAACTGGTTCAACAAATCATTGTCTTCAACGAGTCACTGGTTTCATCTTCACTTCACTTTACTTACTGTTCCTCCTTGTGAAGTCATTGTATGTTTGCTCTATCATTTGTCTTCACTGAGTGACTGCATGTTCTGTTTGGCTTCACAATATCTTCCTACCTGATCCTTACTACCTAGCTGCTATTAGTCTTTGTGCTTTCACTTCATTGAATACTTGACTATGGTTTGCCTAGTGTAGTCTACCTTCCGCTGCATGGTAATAGGTTTAATTTTATCGCTTGTCTTCAAAACTCCCATGTTCTGAAGACTTTCATAAAAATCGCCTATTCACCCCCCCTCTAGTCGATATAACGCACTTTCACATCTCACACTTCCTTTGAGGGCTAGGGCTCACTCTTCACCCCTTCGCCCGGGGGCTAATGTTCTATTACGGACTAGATTTTCACGATCTAGCCCCTGAGTATTTCCTCCATGTCTCGGCATTCATCATTACGTGTGAGGCCTTCCTCCGAATCCCCCACACTTTGGCTTATGGCTCAAGACCTTCAGTGTGAAACCAAAGGTAGTCGACAGGGAACAGGTGGAGTGTGGCGCTGCTGTAGTCAGCCAGCTCACCAACACTCCTTGGTCAAAAGGCTGTTTTGCTGAAACTTCCAATCAATGGCAGCGAGAGCCGTATCCGAACCCTCCTCGTTAGGGACATCAATCTCGTCAGAGTGATTCAAGTAATGTTGATTCGCCGAATCCTTCCATGCCAGCGTATGCCTCTCCATATGTGGGAGTTCAATCCAGAAGGACCACGAACCCTCCAACGCTTCTTCGGCATTACGCACAAAGGGATGTGGCAGTTGTTTTTCAGAAAACGAAAACATTGGGCGGACACTACTGAGGACACAGGCCTCGATTGTAACCGTCCGGATACCCCGTTAAGCATTTGACTTCCGAACACCCCCCCCCCCTTCTTTTTTAAGTATGCCGCAATACTGTACTGAGCAAACTATCTCCTTCCAGGGCTGGATAAAGAAAGCGGAGCTGATTAGGTGTCCGACCCCTCTTCCCGAGGGTTCAGCGGATCCTGTATTAACAAGGATGCTAGCCCTGGCACCGTACCAGATGCCTGTGAAGGAGGGCAAAGCAGAGAGTACCAAATATGGCCCCCATCCCGAAGGTGCGCCAGACATCGCGTCCGGAGGAATCAAGATTCCATCGTCCGAAGACAAAAATGAAGGGGAAGTCAACGTCTCTTCCCCCCATGGGAAGAAAAGGGCCGCCTCCGAAAACTGGGAGGAAAACGCTCCTAAGCGAGGCAAGATGCCTTCGTCGGGTGGCCCTGGCTCGGAGGACAACGCCATCGCGTAATCCCATGACAAGGACAAGCCTCATGCCAAATCGTAAGTGAACAAGGGTGTTTTAAACATGTCCCGTCCCTTTCTTGTAACGTTTAGAATATATGTTTTTTGCAGTTCGGCACGCAGTCTTCTTCAACAATCCTCTTCCTCGGGGGATCTTCTCCTGGAGATGATGGAAAGCGAGACGTCTCCACCAATCTCTTCGCCCAACAGGGCGGACGACTTTGAGGTGTCGTCGCGGAGGGTCTCCCCGATCAACAAGTGGTGTGAGGGATGATGAAGACACAACCTGAAGGTGATACTTCGGTGGCCCAGGGTCCGGGGACCAACAATAAAGGCCTCGGACATTCCGGTATATAGCCGGATACGGATAAACGGATCCCTTCAAAGGAAGGTTGTACTCCTACAGCAGCCTCCGGAGACTCAGAGGCGCCGGATATGTTGACGAACATGCTGCGACAAGCATCCGTCCCAGAAGAACATTGTACCTTGATGGGCACGGTGATCGAAAAGGTCCTGGCCGCGAAAAGCGGATTGAATGAGGCCTTCGTGGGCATGCTAAGAGGCTTCGAGGTTTGTACCGTAATATGTTCGATTGTGTTTTATTCAAGAATACACTTGTGTATAGATAGTAGCCCCTGAGACTCTGATTGGCTTCCCGAGGGAGGCGACCAGATGATCAAAAGATATGCCTAAGAAGTAATATGATTAATTGGAACACAGGCTGTGACCTCCCCGGAAACTGTCTGGACTGTAGAGATTGCGAATTTGCAACACAAAATTGATGAGGAAGATGTTGATATCGCGCTTATCAACAGGCTTCTTGACGAGTCGCAAGGTATGTATTTGGAGCAATCCTTACATATATGTATTTGTAATATAAGCATGACGATGAAAGTTGCATACTGGAATATGCTTGGCTGTAGATGGTGCCGCCGCCGTTAAGATTCTTCGGGCGTAGCTGGCCCGGGCCAAGGAGCAGCCCTGGTTTAGTAATGCGGCTGCCGAAAAGGCATCGGTCGAGTTAAAGGCCGAACAAGCTGCTCGGCACCAAGATGAGGAGAAAATATCCTCAATGGCACTCGAACTGAAAAATGCTACGAGCCGCTGTGAATTCCTAGAGGAGGAGAATAAAGCCAAAGCAGCTGAGCTTGACAAGGCCTTGCGAGAGGCGAAAGAAGTGCGGTCCGAATCTAGAGCGGCCCGTGAGGAAATCCGGCAAGCTGGGGAGATTGCGGCTGGTAAGCCATTTTTATTACAGACGAAGTTCGGCGATCCGAATTATGCTCAGCTTAACCAAGTGTGGAGTTCTCCAGGCGTGTTTTTGGACCTGCCGAAGAGTTCATCCGATGCGGCACAGTTCTACCAAGCGCAAGAGGGATATGCAACGGAGAAGCTTTTCTGTTCACAGTTCAGCGCATCAAAACGTCGTCTGCTACTGAACGAATAGATGTCCCAATGGGACGAGCTTCACGGGATGTCAGGCGCTGCCATGAAGAATGTCATACTTCAGTTGTGGCCGACTGAGCCGATTCCGAATAGCTATTTCGGCTTGGTGCGGCGGCTTGCTGATGTGGTTCCACGTATCGACACCGTGAAGCGGTCGGCATGCATTGAAAGTGCACGGATGGTCTTTGCCCGAGTTAAGACATACTGGGGGAAGATGAAGGTCATCGATGTTGCAGTGCAGGGTCCACCCAAGGGCAAGGACCATCACGCATGAGAGCATTACTTTGAGGACGTCTTAGAGGTTGCCCGCTTGATAGAGAGTCAATGTTCGAAAGGCATAATATTCGAGTGAACCTTTTACGAGTTGTAAAAGACCATTGTTCTAATCAGTCTATATTTTGATTTTGCCTAAAGGCTTTTGTTCCTCCTGTGCGGCCGTTTTATATGAACTGAAATTTTTTCAGTCGTCGTCTTCAGCCCCCTCGTAGGAAGTACGGGGGTGTTCGGAAAAGCATTTGATCACTCTTGACCCAACGTCTTGGTCCGTGAAGGAGGTGTCAATGCGGAGAACCAGGCAACCAGACTATAGGGCGTTAACACTTTCACTTAGCCATAGGAGTTTTATGGTGGGTCTACGACATAGCCCCTGGTATGTATGCGGCTTATTCATGCGATGCGTTTACATATTTGACCGGAACGAGGTCCTTCGTGTGACACGGAGGGAATCGCAAAACATTCCGATAAGTCATCGAGTGGTTGACCAGCTCTCGTTGCATCATGACAATCAGTTTTCGGCTTTCTCTATCGAGGTGCTTAACCAGGTGAACCGAAAGCACAACCGCAATAGTTCTCCCTTTACTACCCTAGCCGATAGAGCGGAACGTTGGATAGCAAGCACAGGAGCCGGGCAGCCCAACTATTGACCCAAGACATGATTCGGAGTTGATGCATATAAGGCCAAACTCGTGACGCCGAAGTACGCTATAGAGTTGTTCGGACTTGTCAGCAACTCCTTTGTTCCCATACCGAGCCCCTGGCAAGTTATGCCGAGGTGTACGTTTGAGACAACCGTAGGGGCAAAACTCGGTCCTTTTAAAAAAGAATGGATTATTTTTACTGGGATCTGAGTGATGTGCCAATCGTGTATATAGGTAAAAAAGCCACAACCCCGGCTATTTGATATGCCAAGGGTCGAAGGCGGAGGAAAAAGGCACTTTACAAGTTAGAAATAGAGAGTGTGGTCTACAAAAAGTTATTTTGGACCTCCTGTCGCACGTCTGCACCGCCTGTCCTCGGTGAAGGGACTCCTTGACGGAAATAGCCCTTAGGTGGGTGTACGAACCCGAACTTCGATAGAGTCCGAGGCCATCCATTGAGCCACATGTGGAGGGAAACAAGAAAATAAAAGAAGAAAAAATAATTAAACAAGGAAAGTTATAGGAGTACTTTCAGGTCCGTCCGTGTTGTGCTTCCACCGGTGCCCAGGGTATTTTAAGTGCGTAGTTATGTATGCGCAGTACAGATTTTCCAGGTATATGAGGCGGATGGTGGAAGCCGAACTGCTAGTCCTGTATGGGTTTTGAACGGTCATGTTGAATGGAGACCGGTGGCTTGATGGCCGATGAGGTGTGTGGTGTAATGCCCCCGCTGTGTAGTTCGGCTGAGATAGCCGTAGTGTGATCCTCTGCACGAAGAGAACGCTCCATGTGCTCCCATGTTGGAGATGGTGCCATGTGTACCATGTTCACTGTCTTTACTTCAGGGGGGAAACTGCTTCTGCTCCCCGGTGTTTGGTTGGTGAGTTTTGTCGTCGTCGCCATCGCCGAGCGGCTTCTTCCCCTTGTATTCGACACTTAACTTGCCGACCTATTTGAAGACCCAATAGCTTCCATTGGTGTGGTTAACTGGTATATTGGGGTGGCCATGAATCTGGCAGGGCCTATCCAATATCTTATCCAAATTGGATAGTCCATCTCTGTTTGCCTTGAATGGCTTCTTCCGTTGACCGGGTTTGGGGCCGCTGAATCTGGCGTTGACCGCTGTGTCGTGCTCTCCCTCATTACTATTGTCACGTCTGTGCTTATTGCATGGTGGTTTCCCATTGCCGTCTCGGACTTCGAAAGTGCCCGGGTCGCTGGCACTATTGCTTCTACGAGCGAGCCAGTTTTCTTCCCCCGCGCAAAAGTGGGTCATCAGAGCGGTAAGGGCTGACATGGATTTTGGTTTTTCCTGACCGAGGTGGCGGGCGAGCCACTCGTCCCGTACACTGTGTTTAAAGGCCGCTAGGGCTTCCGCGTCCGGACAGTCTATGATTTGGTTCTTTTTAACTAAGAACCTAGTCCAGAGCTTTCTAACTGACTCTCTGGGTTGTTGGATGATGTGACTTAAGTCATCAGCGTCTGGTGGCCGGACATATGTACCTTGGAAGTTGTCGCGGAAAGCGTCTTCCAGATCCTCCCAGCTGCCGATAGAGTTTTCAGGCAGACTGTTTAACCAGTACTGTCGTGGAATTGTCACGGCAGATGTCCTAGAGCAAGGACCTAGTCGTGGGGCCATCGCACTAGGAAGCTTAAAGGGGTTAATCGGGACAAAGGACACGAGGGAGTTTTTATACTAGTTCGGCCCCTTACGATGAAGGTAAAAGCCTACGTCTAGTTGGGATTGGTATTGCTGGGGTTTCAATCTCCAAGAGGCTCAACTCGCCGACTTGGTTATCGATTTGTTGTTTCTTGCCCTAAGCCGCCACCGGGTCATCCCCTTATATACATGGGTTGACGCCTGGTGGCCTACAGAGTCCTGGCCAGCTCATAATTATGTCCGGCTCGGTGACTTTCTTTACATGCCTTTCCTTACAAGTCTTTCCTTACATATGGCGGCTCATAATATTAGGCCTTAAACCGCCTTCAGGCCCTTGGGCCTTCTATAATACTTAATAAACTACAATCTTGGATGTTTGCTGGGCTTCTTGCGTAACCCGCCATTGGGGCTGACCCGGCCCCTCCTAGGCGGGTCTCAGCTGATAGTAATATCCCCAACATTAGGCCCCAGGTTGACTTTGAACTTTGTTCTTTGTCAATCTTTCATACTTAGCCAAAAAATCCACCTTCTTGACCCGCCGTGACATCATCTCTTGAAAACGCAAAAGATTTTCATGACATCATCTTCCAATGGATCTTTTATCTTTAATGCTTCCCGAGAATCGAGGCGCCTATATAGCTGGATACCCATTATTCGGTTCTCCCTTGATTTTTGCGCCCGTCTGTTCGCATTTTTCCTTATAAATAGGCTCGCCACGGCCTTCCTCATTCTTCTCTCTCTCTCTCTCTGTCTTCCTCCTCTCGTGACCCTGCCGCTGCTCGAGCTTCGCCGCCGCTGCGCCTCACCTCCGTCGTTGACTCTGGCCGCTGCATCGACCTGAACCGATCCAGAGAAAACCACGGCGACCTCCGCAGTAGATCTGCAACCGTAAGTTTTCTTTCCTTCATGCCTCAGATCTTCATTAGGGTTTCCAAGCTCATGTGTGTTCTTCATAGTTCCTCATAGTTCTTCATAGTTCTTCTACTACCTCCTCTTTCTGATCCAAAAGAGATGTACGTTCATGCAGTAACTGTTTGGTGCCTCCTTTTGATATTAGCAGACTCCTTTTTCTGGTACAACAGCTATGCTTAGATCTGATGAACTCATCTGGACTGTATTTTTAGGTCTAGAAATTTTTCCATTTTGAACATCCATTTGATCTGAAATAATATCAACCATTTGGGGAAACTTGTTTGTCCCAATACTTAGCTGAATCCACTTTCTGAAAGAATCTATAGTCATGGCGGCTTATCGCACCGGCTTTCTTTTCCTTATATGTCATTAGCCCTTAGTTAAGCCGCCGTTACTTGTTTTTGCATCTTCATCCCTTAACTGTTAATCTTATCGTTCAACTGAACCGGCATGTTGCTTTTTTCAGTTCCTTGCACATCATGCCATCCAAAACGCCAACCGTCTGTAATTGGGTTCCCTCAACCATAACTTAGGAACGTTTAAAAGAGTTCTTCATGATAGGATTTCTGCCATCAAAAGTCGTCATGTCTTACCGTGCCCCTGACCCGGAAGAAGAACGACCCAATCCAAAAGACGGTGAAGTAATTGTTTTTACTGACCACATGAACCGTGGCTTCTCACCGCCCGGCTCAAAGTTCTTTAGAGAGGTCCTTCACTTTTTCAAACTCCATCCTCAGGACATCGGGCCCAATTCCATATCTAATATTTGCAACTTCCAAGTGCTCTGTGAGGTGTATCTTCAGCAAGAGCCGGCCGTAGAGCTGTTGAGAATACTTTTGTCTGAACCGGCAGAACGAGTGCACCAACGGCCTTAACTTAGAGCTTGGAGGCATCTCAATCTAGCACCGGCAGGGTGCTGTCTTCCCTCTCATAGTCTTACCAAGTCACCCAAAGGACTAGAATCAAACTTGGTTCTACTGTTAGGACATCTCACCAGCAAACGAGAAGCCACTATCGGGTTACCGCCCCGATCGTCTTGACTCCAAGTTCGCGCTTCCGGATAAACTCAGTGTTGCTGAATGCAAGAGATTGATGCCATCCATCAAAAAGATCAATGCTCTCTTAGGAAACGGGTTGACTGGAGTTGATCTGACCCATTGTTGGATCTCATGGCGGGTTATTCCTTTAAGCCGTCGATCAAAGTTGATGTATGAATATGGTGGAGGCCTGGACGACTCTCTTCGTCATAGCCCAGTTCAACTAACCGAAGAAGACATTGTCTCAATGTCAAACCTTTTGGTGAATGGGAAATATGAAGACTGCAGTATTTTTGGGTTAAATCCCTTCTGTAAGCTTAACCCGGTGCCAGAAGTAAGGATATTTTGATCTCTTTTCCTTTGTATTTTTCCCAGCCGTATTGTTTAGCACTGATCTTTCATCTTGTCTTTGCCTGTCTGCGGGCCAACTCTGACTTTTGGAAAGTGAAATATGACCACGAGGCTGCCAAGAAAGCGAAAGCCACTGACATGAATGCCAAGAAAACGACCTGGAAGTCGAAGAAGAAAAAGAAGACCACTGCTGAAGATTTGATGAAGCTAGATGACACGTTTGATTCGGAGGTAGCCCTTGATTCCCTTGGCCAATTTTTTAACAATCTTATTGACACTGATCATTACCAGGATGACACTAGGGCCAGTCAGGCCGGGGAAGCAAAGGTAACTATCATTTCCTCCGACTCAGAGCCCTTACCAAGACACAAAGTTCGACGAGTGATCCGTAAAGTAAGGTTTTCTAACCCTTTAGCTCACTTGGATCCAAACTTTCGTTTGAAAAAGCAGCAACATGAAAGCCGCCGTCAAGCTGGGATTGAAGATGAACCGACTATCATTCTTCAACAGACCCCTCAGAAATGTCCGAATGAGATTTACTTATTTCAGTTTTTAACTCTGTTTAATGGATTCTTCTCCCTGTATTTCTTTTAACTCTATTTTATCCTTTCAGGAGGTGTCTCGCTCTTCTGGCGACTCATCGCAGACGCAATTCCCGGCTTTCAAGACTGCTCCCGGGTAATCAGAAATCCTCCTTTTCTTTCGGGTTGTTCAATTGTACCTTTATACTAATAACCCTGCAACATTTTTTCTTAGTGGCCAAGCTAAATCCAAGAAAGCGAAGGCAGCTAAGCCGGCGGAAGACCCGCTGGTGCTGGCATCTGACCCGGCTAGGCCATCTTCTCCATTAACTGATGCTCTAGAAGATCCGCCTGTTGACACTGAAGTAAATCCTCCTGAGTCGTCATTTGACAAGACCACTATGAATCCTTCCACAGCCGGACCGTCAACTCAGCCAACCCGCCATCTTCGTCTGCACCAGATGTTCAGATTAGTGGGAGCCGCTTCATTGAACCGGGGAACCCAACCGTGCTGGCTCGGTGTACAGCAAAACAAGAGGCTTTGGAGAGGCAAAAAGTTCGCTTTGACGTTGCCAACTATGACCATCTCAATGCCAATGACATTTTGTCCGGCTATATCAACCATGTACACTCCAGCCGCGACTCTGAGATTGAAATGGTCAAACAGCTTCAATTGAAATACGAGGTATGCTTTTCTGGCTTATCTGTATTCCTTTAGCCCCCAAGTCTTCAGATTATGAGGGAACTGGAATGACCTATAGACTTTAAAATATAGGCCAAGACTTTTACCTTTGAAGTTTTTCTTGACTTTAATAGAACACAACTTCACCTGTAGTCCCCAAGGGCCGGTTCATTTTGATCATAAATGAACTGGTACTTTAAATTGTTTTGAGACCGTATTCAAAGCACTTAATACTCCGGCTTAACCTTGATAAACTTGCTGAAATGCATACATCACTAAAAAAATACACTTTTGTGATGATACGTGTTTGTCACAGTAGGTCGCTTTTTTGTCATGCATGTACATCCATGACAAATTTATGATAGAATCAAGATAGTCATACCTGTGCTGTCGTAGAAGTGTTCCATGACATTACCAAAATTATCTTCCCGGAAGTGTCCACTTCCATGATGATAAATCGCGCGTCACAGAAGTGCTTTAGTCAAGGGTGACCAACACGTGGCATCCACCATAACGGAACGCCGTTAAGCTATCGGGTCGGGTTTTGGATCCGATAACCCGTTAACAGCCCCGACCAATGGGGATTTTCCACGTGTAAAATCATCATTGGCTGAAGGAAACATGTGTCGGCTCATCGTTGGGACAGATGTCAACCACTCATTGGACGGAAGGCGCCTATGATACGGCGACATGTGGCACGGCCCAACAGAGTCCCATTCCTGTGAAAAGGCCAACCCGTTTGACTTGGTCTAAAGCTGATGGGCCGGCCCATGGAAAGCCCGTTAACGGTCTGTTCGAATATAGCCCATTTACAGCCCGCTAACCCAAGGCCCATTACACCCTATCCAAATTAGGCCCAGTAGCGTCATCTTGTGACACCCCAAAAATTCGGCCTTGTTTTAATGAATTAAAATTTTTGCCAGGAATTAAAACTTTGAATTTCTGAGCTCCATTTTGATTTTTAAATCATTTCCTTCCCTGTTATGATGAGTTTTTCCCAAAGTGAAAACTTTTCAAATATGTCATTCGACATATTTAATCTCTCAATAGAAACTTTCCCTTATTTAATATAACTACTTAAATAATTAAGCTGCTTGATCTTTACTTTCTTGAAAATGGTTTTTCAAGGTTAAATGGCCATATTTGAACTACAACCATTTGATAAATTCACCAAAAATTCCAACCAAAATTTGGAGATGTCATGTGATGTTTTTAAATCACTTTTATGCAAAAATATATTTTATTCATGAAATATTTTGAGCTCTACACTCAATTTTTCTTCTCTGGTCCAGAGTGCAATTTGCACTACAACCCATTTAAATATTTCTTTCTGGCCTCCACCAAAATTATGGGATGTTGGTAGTAGCATATGAATCAACTTTCTGCAAAAACCTAGTGCTGTTATTTGAAAATTTTGAGTGAATCAACCTCATCTTCATTCTGGTCCAGCCTTGTGATTTCTACTACAACCCTATTAAATTTTGCTCCAATAATCTTGTGCTTTCTCCTACTTATAGACAGCCCTACCAAACCCCTAAATCCAGGAGCATGCACCCATTGGATTAATTTTGGTTCATGAAATAATGTCATTTATTTCCTGTCCAGAATTGAAGTTTTGTAAAACTTGCACTAACAAGTTGCTGCATTTGACCAACTAACCCCACCACCCTCTTGTTCATCTGAAGAGACCCCAATCTGGAAGTTTTGGCCACCCCAAGAGTTGCCTAGGTGCATGTGGCATTCTATCGAGCACCCTGTAGGCATGACCAGTTTTGACATGAGTTTTGGCATTTCATTGTGAGCTTGCACCTCTGATCAAACTAGCATGTCCACTAGACTCCCAGTTGCTCCTAACCTCGATCTGGTAAACCCCAACCTCACCTGTGACCTGTAGCATGCCGCGGCATTGTGTCGAACATCTCCCGTGCGTGCACTGGACGCGCCCAGAGCGCGCGTATTGCACGATGCCGCGCCCGAGCCGACACGCTGGCCCCCCTGGCTTTGGCCCACACGGCAGCACCTCGCCCCGCACTCCCCGCCTCGCAACATCGCGCCAAACCACCCTGGCACGCTACAGCGCCGCCGCCAGGGCATTCTTGGCGGCACTCCGGCGTCCGCAGTGGCTCCAGCCACGGGCAGCGCCGCCCAAACCCCTCCTGCTCGCCACCTGGCCCCTGGAGCAGCGCGAGCTCATCCGCAGCCATGTCCTCTAGCGCTCGTCGCCGCCACGATGCCCTGCTGCTACAGAACGTCGGTTCGCCGGAAGCTTATCCACGGCCGCCGCGGAACCGCCTTGCCTCGCTTATAAATGGGCGCCCCGGGCCGTTCCCGCACACTGGCAACCTCAGGCCACCCAATGACGCTTCCCCAGCTCGCCAATCGACCCAGGAGAGCTTTCTTCCCCATCTCCGGTAACTCCTGCCGCCGCCACTGCCCCGGCCATTTCGGCACCACCAGGGCCTCCCCCTCTCCATTCTCTTCGCCAGAAACTTCCTCATCCTCCCGTGAACCCACCCCCCTACTCAATTTTGATCGGGAACCACCGTAGCCCCAAATCCATCTTGCTCCCGAAGCTTCCCTCCGCCGTGGAGCTCGCCGCCGGCGATATCCTCCACCTCTGATGACCCTACGACTACCGGAGTAACCACCTCGTCCCCCTGAATCCACTGGTGGCCTCAGCTTTCCGAACGGAGCCACCGTTCGCCGGCGATGATCGCCGGAGCCCCGCTCCACTCGGGCAGAGGAGGGAGACGACGCGGGCGACTGGTCAAACCTGACCAGTGGGCCAGGCGGGCCCACCGTCAGAGACCCAGCGCCCGTCCACGTGGTTAAGTGGAGGCGTAAAGCCTCAAGTACGCCTCCTCTGCACCGAAAGCGTAATCTCGTTTGAAACGTTTTCTTTTTCTATTTTTTTTTAAAACAGATTTGACCAAATCTTTGACTGGCTATAACTTTTTAAATATAACTCCAGATGAGTTGATTCTTTTTCCTACCTTCCTCAAATTTGGTCTAGTTTATTTTAAGATTTATTTGAAAAAATTTCAAACAACTTTTTTGTACTGTTTTTGAAATATGTGTTAATTCAAATATATTTTAAAATAGGATTTTGGAGAGAGAGAAGAAACTTTCAAAAGTTTTGGAGAGCACCTCACCCCTCCACAACTTAAAGGCAAGCATTCTGAACCCTGGCATAATGTTTTTGGTGTGTTATTTGACACGTTTATAACACCACCTTACTTCAGAGGACTTGTTATTTCATGTGACATGATCATTTGCATGGAAGCATATCAGTGATTTCCTTGCTGTTGGAAATGAATATAATTGTGATGGTGATCATCCTCATGTGCCTTGCATGCATGCCGGAAAGGAATCCGGGAAAGCCTCTGCCTTGGGTAGGAGTGAGCTTGTCGCCGGTCCCCGTCGGGACGGTTATGTCCGGTATGGCATGGTAAGGTATATTGAGTGGTGATTTTGTTGAGTGATATATATTTGTTTACATGTCATGCAGGGAACTTATAAACCTCCTGAGTCGACCGTAGACCGAGTCTTATTCCAGTAACCCCCATACTTGCTATGTACTACCACTTGTCCCTGCCGCAGGTAGGGTATGGTTTAGTAAGTCGTCTACCCCTTTCAAGCACACACCGTACAGAGAGGCCATGGTGGAAGATATCGGTTGTAGCCGGTAGGCATGCCACCTGGTCCGGGGGCATGGGTGTTTCCGGTTGAGACCGAGAGGGGAGGCCACCCCTTAGAGCGCGCGGTATAAATTTGATCCCATGCTACGCGAGGTTGTAGCCTCCCCACTTAGAGTTTGCTTGACAGGTGCCGTGGGTGATTCCAGACACCGATGAGTTGAGCTGGTGTGTGCAAGTTAGGCATGTTTTCAACTAAAAGACCATAAACGGAATTAGTCCCGATGGACTAAAGGAAATCCGTTACTCGTGGGTAAAGAGTACACCCTCTGCAGAGATTAAAACCTATTCGAATAGCCGTGTCCATGGTTAAGGATTACAGTCTGGGATGGGTCAAGTGTTGGTCTTAGTGTCGGTCTTCGGAGGAGAAATTGTTAAACCAGAACTTGGACCGTGACTTGTGACTTGTGAAGATTATGATTATTATCTTGTAATGGACTAACCCGTTGCATTAATTATATTATTGAGTATCCCTGGGACGGTTCTACCTCCTAGATATTCATTGTGATTATTTATCTTTAAAGCCCTTTATGTGGCGTCACTCAGATGCCCGACTGTGGCATTTCTTTTAAAGCCCTTTATGTGGTGTCGCTCAGACAATTTCTTTTAAAGCCCTTTATGTGGTGTCGCTCAGACGCCCGACTGTGGCATTTCTTTTAAAGCCCTTTATGTGGTGTCGCTCAGACGCCCGACTGTGGCATTTCTTTTAAAGCCCTTTATGTGGTGTCGCTCAGACGCCCGACTGTGGCATTTCTTTTAAAGCCCTTTATGTGGTGTCGCTCAGACGCCCGACTGTGGCATTTTTATTCCCACTCTATTACCGCTGATTCACGTTGCATGATAATAACCTGCTTGCATGCATAAAAGATATTTTATTTATGACTGACAATGTGATCATAAATTTTTTTTTGCGCATGATTATCAATTATATTATACCTGTGTTCTTAATGTTTGCGAGTACATTCAAAGTACTCACTGGCTTGTCCCTGGCTATTGTCTTGGCCAGATTTCTGCTTGGAGAGGAGCGTTGTGGTGACAGCCCCGGAAACTAAGCAACGGTGATAGCAGCCTCGCGAAGATAGGAGTTAACCTGGTTAGCTGTTCCCGTGGGAAATGGAGTCCCATAGACACTGATGTCTCACAAACCGCTTCCGCCATCAACCACTAGAAACCCAATTGATGTACTCACAGGCCAGAATGGTCTTGTACTACATATTTTGTATTTTGCTTGAGATTTCTGTATCAAGTTGGAGCCTCATCAGCTAACAGTAATCCTGGGGCTGATGAGCACGACGGTCTTTTCTGGAAATTTATACCCGGAAAACCCGGTCATGATAGACTTGGTATCAGAGCCAGGCTGACCATTGGCTAATCCTATCTTAGCCGGGTCTATAAACTTAGGCAAACCAACCCACCAGACCATAACCAAACCCCAGCCAAGCTTCTTGTACAAGATAGCCACACAGTGACCCAACACCTTTTTGGCAGTCGGTGCCCAACCTATCAACCTAACCTGTCACTCATGCGCTAGTGACCGGCCCCTGAATAGTCCTTTCTCGCAAGCGTGCGAAGGAAGACTCCGTCCCCTTTTCCTATAAAAAGGGGCACACTAGTCCTAACACAGCACAGCACAGCCTCTACCCCAAACCAAGCCACAATGCCTGGCCCTGTCGTGCACAATGAGACCACAGCAACCAACCTTGGAGGTTTTGTGACCATACTCGCAAACCTCACCCGTCGTGCCTATGCATTAGAAGAGCCCCCAGAATATGTTGTATACCAAGGACCCATGAGCGGTGAGAACCGTCAATTCTGGGCCACTGTACACATCTACGGTAGGGGTCTAGAGCCCGAGCGCCCCTACAGGTTCACCGGAAGAACAACTTCCTTTGAGCTTCAAGCCATCCAGCTAGCTGCTCGAGAGGCTATAGTTCATCTCCGGCACTTGTCGCCCAGAGTTAACTGTCGCTCGTTCCACTACTACCCCAGACGTGAAGGGTATGGTAGACCACCCCAAGTTGCCAACGGAGATCACGAGACGGATCCTGCATTGTTGCACCTAGTGCGCTATGTAAGTGCACTAGAGGAACTGTGCGATCAAATCACTATTGATCTAATCGCAGCTCGAGGAGAGCTGGTTCGTCGAGCCCCGGCGAGAGAAGAAAACGAGCCCAACGCCGACAACCCAGTCGTGCTGTTTGGACACCCGATCGAGTCCCTGAGATCTGCCCCAGCCATCGTCCAAGGTGCTGCGATAACCCCAGAAGTGCTTCGTCGCATATTGGGAGCACACTCCAACGGGATTGTGGCCAACAATCCCCGAGATGGTCCTCATCGCTACCCCGAGCCTGCAGCCCCTCAACCCACTCCAACTAATTCCGATGACGAGACCCGTGGAGGAGCCTCAAGGCACGCCCGCTTGGATGTAAACGAGGTAGACTAGGTCACCCAAGTTGTATCGAGTCCCAGTGTACCCTCGCTTTGTAATCGTGTGACCTTGTAAGTAAACGCCGCCTGTTGTCATGCCTCTGTTTTAATAGTAGCCTTGCCTGGATACGCCAGTATGCAGTATAAGATTTCTATCCCAGGCACAGTTACCAAAGACCACCCCGTAAACCCCATAGTAACACATCACTATAGTGAAATGTGTGAATCTGCGACTTGACCTCGACCCTTGGAACAGAGCTGAAAATTTTCTTTACCATTCACCACGGTAAAAATGACCCAGCTCCAGTGCTATAAAAGGCCACTGCGTGACCTTGCCAAGCACCCCTCATCTTGTGCACCATCCTCACAACCATTTCCTAGCCATGCCGAGCCCTAGCATTTATCTGAGAACCCCAGATGCAACCCCAGGTAGTTTTGTCAAGATATTGCGGGATTTTACCTGCAGTACCATGGGCGCTACCCAGCCACCCCAGTACGAGCTGTTCAAATCGAGAATTACCCCTTCCACCTCAAGATATTGGGCAGCAGTGCACATCCCTCCCGTAAACTCAAACCAAGATCCAACGGAGGTCTCCTTCGTGGGGAAATCTATGCCAACCCCACATATGGCCATAGAAGCTGTTGCATACGAAGCGCTTGCTCGCCTTCGATTCGCGGTACCCTATGCCAGCGAACGAGGGTATTATTACTTCCCGAGCCGTGCAACACCCGTAGGAGTGACATCTTTTCCCGGTGGACGCATTGAGAGAGACCCAGTCCTGGCCAACCTTGTCCAGTACGTCATCGCTCAAGAGCGTTTAACCCAACGTGTGATGGGTTATCTCCAGAGCCTCGCAGATTTAAATCCTCAGATCGCCATCGGCAGAGCACTAAGGCCCGACCAGGAGAGACACGTACATCGACTGGTCAATCCTCTTCCCTCGATAGAAGAGGAGTGTATCCCAGTACCAGAGACGTTTTCTAGGGACCCCGTCCAGTTACCGTTTCCATTTTAGACGTCGCTGTAGTGTTCATTATTTCCAACATTTATTTATGTGTGTGACCTATGCGTGATACCCTGAGTTTGTACGACGAGTCAATTATTTGGCTTCTACTAATGTGTGTAGTTTTTGTTGTGGTTTATGCTCTTTTAAAATTAACTACTTTCCTCGCAAAATCCTGGAGTGAGATTTCCTTTCCCTGAGTTGCTACATCTACACTTTCTCGCGGCGTGGATTTATTATTTTCACACAGCACCACGGCAGCAGACTCACAACCATAATCATTCGGACACATACCCTGTTTGCAAAACTTTGCAACGGTGTTTCATCCAGCTAATCACCCCCTAACAACGGTTAGCACCCGGCACACCCCATCTACTCCTCGTGATCACCACCACCGCGGAGAGCCAACACCCGAGCAGCAGCGTCGCGACGCTCGTCGAGGATCATCGCGCACAGGAGCACGGAGAGCCCCAGCAGTGTCGCCAGCCCTACGCATATCAGGATCACAAACCAGTCCGGCATCGCCTCCGCCATTAGAGCCTCACCCGAGCTTCTGTAAGCAGTAATGGAGGGAGAAGGAGGAGGAGAAGTGAGGCTAGGTGTGAGGAAGAAGAGAGAGGCACCCCGGCCGTTTTTATAGCTCGAGCTCGGTGTACGGTGGGTGAAGTCCACCAACGCCGCTCGTCGCCGATCGCCGGTGTTCGGAGTCGAATCCGCGAGTAGTGCCGACAGCGCGCTGGCCCGCGAGGTGAGTGCACGCTGCACCGGCAGCTAGCACGCCGCGCACTACCATGGTACGGCCTAGATGCCCTACACGCTAGGCGTCGCCGGTGGAGAAAGCGCGCGGGAGAGAGGAAGAAGAGAGAACCAGAGGGAGAAGAAGAGACTGACAGTGGACCCCGGGTTCACCTGTCGGCCAGAGAGAGCACTGTGCTCTCGGGTACGACCAGCATATATTTAAATTTAGAAGTTATTCTAAAATTATATCTAGCGTAGAATCTCACGTTTTTGTCCCGAACCGTAGACTTTTCCACACAGCACCAGTTTTCATACTGTGGTTTTTCACCACTTATTGTCCTCTCACTGTAGCCACATTTTTACTGCTTATTGTTCTTCTCAAAACAGCTTTTAACAAATCTCGAGGACGAGATTTTTCTTAAGGGGGGTAGTGTTGTGACACCCCAAAAATTTGGCCTTGTTTTGATGAATTAAATTTTTTGCCAGGAATTAAAAATTTGAATTTCTGAGCTCCATTTTGATTTTTAAATCATTTCCTTCCCTGTTATGATGAGTTTTTCCCAAAGTGAAAACTTTTCAAATATGTCGTTGGACATATTTAATCTCTCAAGAGAAACTTTCCCTTATTTAATATAACTACTTAAATAATTAAGCTGCTTGATCTTTACTTTTTGAAAATGGTTTTTCAAGGTTAAATGGCCATATTTGAACTACAACCATTTGATAAATTCACCTAAAATTTCCAACCAAAATTTGGAGATGTCATGTGATGTTTCCAAATCACTTTTATGCAAAAATATATTTTATTCATGAAATATTTTGAGCTCTACACTCAATTTTTCTTCTCTGGTCCAGAGTGCAATTTGCACTACAACCCATTTAAATATTTCTTTCTGGCCTCCACCAAAATTATGGGATGTTGGTAGTAGCATATGAATCAACTTTAAGCAAAAACCTAGTGCTGTTATTTGAAAATTTTGAGTGAATCAACCTCATCTTCATTCTGGTCCAGCCTTGTGATTTCTACTACAACCCTATTAAATTTTGCTCCAATAATCTTGTGCTTTCTCCTACTTATAGACAGCCCTACCAAACCCCTAAATCCAGGAGCATGCACCCATTGGATTAATTTTGGTTCATGAAAATGTCATTTATTTCCTGTCCAGAATTAAAGTTTTGTAAAACTTGCACTAACAAGTTGCTGCATTTGACCAACTAACCCCACCACCCTCTTGTACATCTGAAGAGACCCCAATCTGGAAGTTTTGGCCACCCCAAGAGTTGCAGGTGCATGTGGCATTCTATCGAGCACCCTGTAGGCATGACCAGTTTTGACATGAGTTTTGGCATTTCACTGTGAGCTTGCACCTCTGATCAAACTAGCATGTCCACTAGACTCCCAGTTGCTCCTAACCTCGATCTGGTAAACCCCAACCTCACCTGCGACCTATAGCATGCCACGGCATTGTGTCGAACATCTCCCGTGCGTGCACTGGACGCGCCCAGAGCGCGCGTATTGCACGATGCCGCGCCCGAGCCGACACGCTGGCCCCCCTGGCTTTGGCCCACACGGCAGCACCTCGCCACGCACTCCCCGCCTCGCAGCATCGCGCCAAACCACCCTGGCACACTACAGCGCCACCGCCAGGGCATTCTTGGTGGCACTCCGGCATCCGCAGTGGCTCCAGCCACGGGCAGCGCCGCCCAAACCCCTCCCGCTCGCCACCTGGCCCCTGGAGCAACGCGAGCTCATCCGCAGCCATGTCCTATAGCGCTCGTCGCCGCCACGATGCCCTGCTGCTACAGAACGTCGGTTCGCCGAAAGCTTATCCACGGCCGCCGCGGAACCGCCTTGCCTCGCTTATAAATGGACGCCCCGGGCCGTTCCCGCACACTGGCAACCTCAGGCCACCGCAATGACGCTTCCCCAGCTCGCCAATCGACCCAGGAGAGCTTTCTTCCCCATCTCCGGTAACTCCTGCTGCCGCCACTGCCCCGGCCATTCCGGCACCACCAGGGCCTCCCCCTCTCCATTCTCTTCGCCAGAAACTTCCTAATCCTCCCGTGAACCCATCCCCCTACTCAATTTTGATCGGGAACCACCGTAGCCCCAAATCCATCTTGCTCCCGAAGCTTCCCTCCGCCGTGGAGCTTGCCGCCGGCGATATCCTCCACCTCCGACGACCCTGCGACTACCGGAGTAACCACCTCGGCCCCCTGAATCCACTGGTGGCCTCAGCTTTCCAAACGGAGCCACCGTTCGCCGGCGATGATCGCCGGAGCCCCGCTCCACTCGGGCAGAGGAGGGAGACGACGCGGGCGACTGGTCAAACCTGACCAGTGGGCCAGGCGGGCCCACCGTCAGAGACCCAGCGCCGGTCCACGTGGTTAAGTGGAGGCGTAAAGCCTCAAGTACGCCTCCTCTGCACCGAACGCGTAATCTTGTTTGAAACGTTTTCTTTTTCTATTTTTTTTAAAACAGATTTGACCAAATCTTTGACTGGCTATAACTTTTTAAATATAACTCCAGATGAGTTGATTCTTTTTCCTACCTTCCTCAAATTTGGTCTAGTTTATTTTAAGATTTATTTGAAAAAAATTCAAACAACTTTTTTGTACTGTTTTTGAAATATGTGTTAATTCAAATATATTTTAAAATAGGATTTTGGAGAGAGAGAAGAAACTTTCAAAAGTTTTGGAGAGCACCTCACCCCTCCACAACTTAAAGGCAAGCATTCTGAACCCTGGCATAATGTTTTTGGTGTGTTATTTGACACGTTTATAACACCACCTTACTTTGGAGGACTTGTTATTTCATGTGACATGATCATTTGCATGGAAGCATATCAGTGATTTCCTTGCTGTTGGAAATGAATATAATTGTGATGGTGATCATCCTCATGTGCCTTGCATGCATGCCGAAAAGGAATCCGGGAAAGCCTCTGCCTTGGGTAGGAGTGAGCTTGTCGCCGGTCCCCGTCGGGACGGTTATGTCCGGTATGGCATGGTAAGGTATATTGAGTGGTGATTTTGTTGAGTGATATATATTTGTTTACATGTCATGCAGGGAACTTATAAACCTCCTGAGTCGACCGTAGACCGAGTCTTATTCCAGTAACCCCCATACTTGCTATGTACTACCACTTGTCCCTGCCGCAGGTAGGGTATGGTTCAGTAAGTCGTCAACCCCTTTCAAGCACACACCGTACAGAGAGGCCATGGTGGAAGATATTGGTTGTAGCCGGTAGGCATGCCACCTGGTCCGGGGGCATGGGTGTTTCCGGTTGAGACCGAGAGGGGAGGCCACCCCTTAGAGCGCGCGATATAAATTTGATCCCATGCTACGCGAGGTTGTAGCCTCCCCACTTAGAGTTTGCTTGACAGGTGCCGTGGGTGATTCCAGACACCGGTGAGTTGAGCTGGTGTGTGCAAGTTAGGCGTGTTTTCAACTAAAAGACCGTAAACGGAATTAGTCCCGATGGACTAAAGGAAATCTGTTACTCGTGGGGAAAGAGTACACCCTCTGCAGAGATTAAAACCTATTCGAATAGCCGTGTCCATGGTTAAGGATTACAGTCTGGGATGGGTCAAGTGTTGGTCTTAGTGTCGGTCTTCGGAGGAGAAATTGTTAAACCAGAACTTGGACCGTGACTTGTGACTTGTGAAGATTATGATTATTATCTTGTAATGGACTAACCCGTTGCATTAATTATATTATTGAGTATCCCTGGGACGGTTCTACCTCCTGGATATTCATTGTGATTATTTATCTTTAAAGCCCTTTATGTGGCGTCGCTCAGATGCCCGACTGTGGCATTTCTTTTAAAGCCCTTTATGTGGTGTCGCTCAGACACCCGACTGTGGCATTTCTTTTAAAGCCCTTTATGTGGTGTCGCTCAGACGCCCGACTGTGGCATTTCTTTTAAAGCCCTTTATGTGGTGTCGCTCAGACGCCCGACTGTGGCATTTCTTTTAAAGCCCTTTATGTGGTGTCGCTCAGACGCCCGACTGTGGCATTTCTTTTAAAGCCCTTTATGTGGTGTCGCTCAGACGCCCGACTATGGCATTTCTTTTAAAGCCCTTTATGTGGTGTCGCTCAGACGCCCGACTGTGGCATTTTTATTCCCACTCTATTACCGCTGATTCACGTTGCATGATAATAACCTGCTTGCATGCATAAAAGATATTTTATTTATGACTGACGATGTGATCATAAAATATATTTTTTGCGCATGATTATCAATTATATTATACCTGTGTTCTTAATATTTGCGAGTACATTCAAAGTACTCACTGGCTTGTCCCTGGCTATTGTCTTGGCCAGATTTCTGCTTGGAGAGGAGCGTTGCGGTGACAGCCCCGGAAACTAAGCAACGGTGATAGCAGCCTCGCGAAGATAGGAGTTAACCTGGTCAGCTGTTCCCATGGGAAATGGAGTCCCATAGACACTGATGTCTCACAAACCGCTTCCGCCATCAACCACTAGAAACCCAATTGATGTACTCACAGGCCAGAATGGTCTTGTACTACATATTTTGTATTTTGCTTGAGATTTCTATATCAAGTTGGAGCCTCATCAGCTAACAGTAATCCTGGGGCTAATGAGCACGACGGTCTTTTCTGGAAATTCATACCCGGAAAACCCGGTCGTGACACATCTGGGCCATCCAATATGATTCCAACCCGTTTTCACTTCTGGCCCATGTATGGCCCATGACATCTTTCGGCCCATATGAGGCCCTATGTAACTCTTGGCCTACTAACGGCCCGTGGTGAAACTGGGCCGTAAAGAACAGTGTATCACTTTACACCCATTAATGGCCCGTGGTGAAACTGGCCTGTAATGAACAGTGTATCACTTTATACCCATTAACGGCCCGTTATTCCGTTGGGCCATTTCCAGCCCATGTTATCTTTCGGCCTTCTCAGATCCCATTTATTCTTGGGCTCATTTCCAGCATTCCTTTACTTACGGCCCTTACTGTCATTTTCTGCTTGTGGGCCAAATTCAGCCCATGGTTATAGTCGGCCCGTTTGTGGTCCGTTAATACGTTGGGCCGATTTCATGGCGTCATCAAATACGGCCTATTAACGATGGCACGTTATGGTCGGCCCATGAACGGACGATTCCAACTCTAGCCCATTTACGGCCATAATGCGGTCTGTTTGGCCCATGTTTGGCCAATCGATTATACGGCCCGTATAAGGCCCATTGATAATACGGCCCGTAGAAGGCCCATTGTTTCTACGACCCGTAGAAGGCCCATTGTTTCTACGGCCCGTAGAAGGCCCACTGTTTCTACAGCCAGTAGGAGGCCCAGTGTCACTACAGTAAATATTAGCCCATGGTTATTGTGGCCTAGTTTTAGAAAAAGGTTATTGCAGCCACTAGCTAACCGCGGAAAAAGAACTGCAATGACTACAAGCAAAAAAAATAAACAAGACAACAAGGAAATAAATAAGCAAGCAACTAATGCTAGGCTATCACGGCTATTACACATATTACATCCACTGGGCATCAAAGTTCGCCACTAGTGCAAATATAGGGAACAAAGCAGCATATCATATACACTGGTTGTCAAAGTTGGCGACCAGCGCAAATAAACGCCGCAGCAAAACAAATCCAGAACTGAAACCACTTCAGAAGTTCTCAAGAAACAATATCCTAGGTACCCATAATGCTGGCAATATTCTTAGCAAGCTTATTAACTTTCTCTTGTTTGGCGCTTAAATCCTCCAACGCTTGTTGTTGCACCAGAAAATATGCATCTGAATTCTGCAGGGACTTCCTCAGTCCTTCAGCTTCCTATCACAGCACATCTAATCGATGTCTTTCAACTTGAAGTTGAGACTCAAGAAGACGAACTGATTCAGGCAGCGAGTTCGAAGAGCTTGTGCCAGCAGTAGTGGTCAGTAACTCGAACACTACATCAAGACAGGACTTTTGGGTTCCCTCACTGTCATCAAGATAGTTTTTATCAGCTTTCTTGGAGACCAACAGGGATGTCTCACTATCTTGAACCTTATCTGCATTACTTCCTTTACCATTGGATAACGCGATACTGTTCTCCAATATTTTGTCCGCATTCTAGAAGAGAAACAAGCAGACACATCACATGTTTACCATGTTGTATATGAAACTCATTTTGGTAAATGAGTTCAGTAGTAAAGTGGACAGGATAACAGCATGAAACAAACATATATCTATGTACCATGGTCACTTTATGGTCTATACCATTCTAGTTTTTGTTGCCAAATCAAGATAGAGACACAGTTCAAATAATATTTGTTCAAGACAAAGCAGAATATAAGTGTGGGTAACTATAGAGCAATAACAACACTTGTAATGTGCATGACATGAGAACATAACTGTTTATTAAATTGAAACTGAAATCAACATAGAGCAGGTTACAACAGCAAACCAGTTAAAGAAACAGGTTTAAAACATACCTGTTGCGCCATTGGAGTTTCAATTCCATCCTTCAAATTTGAAAATAGTTGGTATGAGTAAATACAGTCATGCAAGAGCAAAGGAGTATGAACCATAGCTATAGAACCTGACCTAAGAACAAATCTTCTTCTCCTTTAAGCGTTGAGTTGGGATTCGGAGTGGTGGTCCTCGTGCTTTGGGCACTGCAGTTCCCTTACTAACTGCTTGTGTTTGGGTGCTATGTGGTGGAGATGGTGCTGTGTTAATTGGAACTGGGTTACTATCTGCCGGGGTTGGGGTTAGAATGGGTGTAGCTGGTTCTCTGTCCAACTGGGTAGGGGTACAATCTGCGATAGTCTGGGTTATGTGTGGTGGATCTGGTCCTTGGGCAAGTACAACTGTGGTTCTATCTGCATCAACTGGTAGCACTATCTTTTCTGAAGACCGTGTTGTTACTCCCTTAGATACTGCCATCACGCTCCCCAATTCAAATGCCTGATAAACAAGATAAGTAATTGAAAGTATAGACATTGTATGGTAGACAGGTGCAATGGATAGTGGGGAATAAAAGAGGGCATGAAATAATTCATATTTATGTTGTCTAACCAAACAGGATAGCATGACACAATTTCACATATATGATGGCTAACTAAACAGGATAGCATGACACAATTTCACATTATGATGGCTAACTAAAAAAGATGGAAAGACATAGTTCAAAATATGAGACTATGTAAACAGGATGACATGACATAACTATATAATGTGTTTATTAAATAGGTTGGCATGCCATAATTCACATACATTCACGGATAGAATGTCATAATTCAAAATATGATGACTGTAAACACTAAACAGAATGAGATGATATAACTATATGATGTCTTTATTAAATGGGTTGCCATGCCATAATTCAGATAGATGATGTGTATGTACTATGTAAACATGATGGCATGATATAATTCAAATATATGATTTATATAGTAAGCAAGTAAGCAGATGGCAATCCATATATGATATAAAAACTAAGCAATGCAAGACAACATGCATGACATGGGTAATATAACCCTGTCAAGTTTGAGCATAGACCTCAGGGGGAAAATAGGACTGGTCATCAGTCTCTGGATCCTCCTTTGAGGAGCTCTCTGTAACCAGCAAGATGTCTGCTTCAGCAGGTAGCATTGTCTCCTCTGAAGACCTTGTTTTCACTCCAGATACTTCCATCACCGCTTCAAATGGCTGATGCACAGGAAGAGTAGTTGAATATACAAACGTTGTCGCCAAATGGAACACGTAATACAAAAAAATGATAGCATGATATAATTCACATACATGATGATTGGCTAAACAGCATGGCATTGCATAATTCACATATATAATGCCTTTGCAAATAATTCACATATATAATGTCTTGCAACAAGATGGCAATGCATAATTCACATATATGGTAATTAGACACTAAACAGGTGGCATTCACACAAAGCATGTCTAAACTAATCAAATGACATAGCAATGCGAGACACCATACGCACGATATGAGCAACATAACCCTGCAAAGTTAGAGCATACACCTCGGGGGGGAATAGGACTGGTCATCTGTCTCTGAATCCTCCTCTGAGGAGCTATCCGTAACCAGCGAGATATGCGCTTCGTCAGATAGCATAGAATGCTCTGAAGACCTTGTTTTCACTCCAGAATTTGCCATCACCGTGTCAAATGGCTGATGCACACGAAGAGCAGTTGAATGTAATAACATTGTTGACAAATGTAATATGTAACAAAAAAAGGATGGCCTGATATAATTTACATATAAGATGACTGGCTAAGCAGGATGGCATTGCAAAAGTCACATATATGATGCCTGGCTAAACAAGATGGCGTTGCATAATTCACATAAACGATGAATAAACTAAACAGATGGCATTCGCACAAAGGATGTCTAAACTAAGCAGATGACATATTTGATGTATAAAGTAAGCAATGCAAGACACCATATGCATGATATAACCAACATCAGCATGCCAAGTTAGAGCGAAGACCTCAGGGGGTAAATAGGAGTTGTCTTCTCCTTTTGAATCCCCCTCAGAACAGATATCTTCCTCTCGATTACAATCCAAAATGCATGGAGGGGGGCTGCCTTTGCGCCTACCATGGAGCGACGTCTGCATGAAATTTTATTGCCACACAAGGCTCGTCTCTTTTGCTCTACATGTTCAGTTCCATTGTTTACGATAACTGTCATGCATAGGAATAAAACATAGTGAGATTATGTAAGGAGTGCATGCAGAAATCCAGAGTGATGGTAGCAACTTGTGGATAGACCCAAAACCAATAATAGCAGGCAGATAATGGCTTCACTTAAAAAATACAGATAATGGCTTCTTTACTGTTTGTTTCCCACCCAACATGAAACTCATAGTAGACACCGGAGATTAACCAAATAGTAGATAGATACTATTGATAGCGGACCCGATATGTACCCCACAACCATTTAAAAACTCAAGTTTGACCATTAGTTTGGAGCTGACTCAGAGTCTAATCGGTGAACAGGGCAATAAAGTAGCATGTAATATTAAGCGATGCATAACGTAAGCAGACACAAAAGAGTGCGACCTCTCTTGCGGACCCGTGTAGTCCTCGAGGTCATCTGCTCGGTTGATGATGGTAGTGCAGTTTTCATGGCTGCCAGCGGCGGGGAAGAAGATCTGAGGCGGCGAAAGACAGTCTGGAGGCCGGATCCCTGCTGTGCTGGACCCTTCTGTCGTTGGAGCAGCTGAGCTGGGGCGGACGACGGTGCAACAGGAGCGGGACAAACCATGCAAGGTTTTCTTTGACAACTATCTGTAAGAGAAGTAATTCTATAAGGGCTCGTTTGAATTGGAGGATTCCAACAATGCAGGGATAGGAAATAGACAGGAATAGGATAGGAATGCACGTGCAAAACAGAGAATTTAAAAACACAGGATTTCTGCCAATCTAAGTGTTTGATTCACAACAATTGGAAGATCACGGGATGCAAAGAAGCATGGTGAGATTAAGTCAAACCACAAGAATGTATGGTTATAATGCTATTATGCTACTATCTCTTAGTCTTGTGCTTCATGAATAGGAATTTGAAAAGGAGGACAAGTGAAAATTAAAATTCCTACGTTTTTTCTTTCAAGGAGACACTAAAGGAACAAATCTGTGAGCTTAATGGACAATATATATAACATGTAGAGTAAAAAAGAGATGCAACAAGTGTACAACCTCTTTGACGAAGCCATGTCGATCTCAGCGTGATTGGGTTGGCCGGTGAGGATGCTCCGGCTGACTTGGCTGCCGGAGGAGGGGAAGAAGATCTTAGGCGTCTGGAGATGGAGCCCGAGGTACTGCTCCGCTGTGATGGAGGGTTTCATCATTGGAGCAGCTCCGGTGAGTTGTACGATGCCGAGGCTGAAGCAGGACAAGAGAGACAACAAACAATGTTAACCTGAGTGGAATTCTAATAGCATCTCCAATACATGACGTAAAATACATAACCGCAAAGTGCTAGATGTAAAATACATCAGCCGCTCATCTCTGAACTTAACTGTCGAGACTGAATTTAACTGTCGAAACTGAACTTAACTTTCGAAACTGAACTTAACTATCGAAACTGAATTTTGCTGTCGAAACTGCATTTTGCTGTCGAAACTGGACGCACTAGCAAGGTGAGGCTACACGTCGGTCGACTGACTTTTTCATCTCTGGTTAGTCGATTTTGCAGCCGTTGGATACAAAATCAAGGGCTTGCGGTTCATCTTCAACCTCTACCCCCCTGAGCTGGCCAAACAGCAGCCCCTCGCCGCCCACATTGCGCCGCCCCGCCCGCCCCGAAAACACTCCCCACCGCCGGTCCGCCGCCACCCCAGCCATCCCTCTAGCCCCCCCCCCGTGCTGAGCTTTTTCTCCGGCGATCCCCACGCCACCGCCCCGCCAACGCCTCGCCACCGCCAGCGACCACCGCCCCCATCCTGAACCCTAAGATAGATAGTGGGGTACCTCTCCGGCGAGCCCCCCTCCCCGGTGTGGCTGGTTCTTCCTTCACCCCGGCGGCATCGAAGTGAAGTGTAGCTAAATCGAAGCAGCATCGCAAGCAAGAGCAAGAGCGAGAGCAGCAGCGCGAGCAAGAACAATAGCAAGAGCAGACCAGGCAGGGGACCGAGAGCAAGAGCAGAGCAGCAGCGCGAGCGAGAGCTAAAGCAGTAGTAGGTCCTACTGATGTGGACGTCGCCGCCGAGGGAGCGACGCCGTGGAGGAAGTGGCCGGCGACGCCACCGTGGATGGAGCCGCGCCGTGTCGGCTCGGGACCGAGCGCCGACAGCACCGTGAGATCAAATCAAGAAGAAAATGTGGCGATTAGTGTACAACCTCTTTGGTGGCGTCGATTAGGCCGCAGCTTCATCCGAGGAAACGGTGATGATGATGCTCTTCCGGTGGTGCAGGTGAAGACGGCGGTGTGGGAATGGAGGTGGCACGAAAGACGAGGGGAACGTCGGGGCAGCTCCTTGGAGGTGGAGGACGGGGTGGCTGAACCGGTGGGACGATGAGATCGACGGCGGATCCTCATCCGGTATGGTGGATGAGGGACGTCGAGGTGTTGTTTTGGACGACGTCGTCGGGGAAGAGGCTCCGGCTGGGTGGCGGACGGAGCAGGGTGTGGGGTTTCTGTCACGACCGGTTTTCCGGGCTTTAATTTCCAGAAAAGGGCCGTTGTGCTCACCAGCCCCAGGATTACTGTTAGATGATGAGGCACCAACTTGTTACAGAAATACCAAGCAAAAGTGCAAAATATGTAGTACAAGACCATTGTGGCCTATGAGTACATCAAATGGTTTCTAGTGGTTGAGGGCGGAAGCGGTTTGTGGATCACCACGGTCTATGGGACTCCATTTCCCACAGTAATAGCTGACCAGGTTAACTCCTATATTCGCGAGGCTGCTATCACCGTTGCTTAGGTCCCGAGGCTGTCATCGCCACACTCCTCTCCAAGCAAGCAATCTGGCCAAGACAATAGCCAGGGACAAGCCAGTGAGTACTTTGAATGTACTCGCAAACATTAAGAACACAGGTATAATATAATTGATCAACATGCACTGAAATATTCTATGATCACATCGTCAGTCATAAATAAAATCTTGTTGCATGCAAGCAGGTTATTTATATGCAACCGGAATATGCAATGACAGAATAGAAATACAATGCACCGATCGGATGTCTGAAGCGACGTCTCGAAAGGATAGTAAAAGTGAGCATGCCTCAGTCGGGCGTCTTAGCGACACCACGCAAGGGACTTATAAAGTAAATAAAATAACAAGCATGCCACAGTCGGGCGTCTGAGCGACGCCACATAAAGGGCTTATGAGAAAATGAAATAACAAACATGCCTTAGTCGGGTGTCTGAGCGACGCCACATAAAGGGCTTATGAGAAAATGGAATAACAAACATGCCACAGTCGGGCGTCTAAGCGACGCCACATAAAGGGCTTATGAGAAAATGAAATAACAAACATGCCCCAGTCGGGTGTCTGAGTGACGCCACATAAAGGGCTTATGAGAAAATGGAATAACAAACATGCCACAGTCGGGCGTCTGAGCGACGCCACATAAAGGGCTTATAATCATAGTGATTATCCAGGAGGTGGTACCGTCCCAGGGATATTCATTATTTCAAACAATGCAAACGGTTAGTCCATAATGATAACCATCATAACCATCATATATCACATGTCATCATCAATATTCGAGTTTAGTGGTTTCTCCTCCGAAGACCGACACTAAGACCGACACTTGACCCATCCCAGACTGTAATCCTTAACCATGGACACGGCTATTCAAATAGGTTTAATATCTCTGCAGAGAGTGTACTCTTTACCCACGAGTAACGGATTCCTTTAGTCCATCGGACTAATTCCGTCTACGGTCTTTTAATTGAAACACACCTGACTTGCACACACCAGCTTTTACTCGTGTCTGGAATCACCCATGACACCTGTTAAGCAAAACTCTAAGTGGGGAGGCTACAACCTCGCGTAGCATGGGATCAAATTTCTATCGCGCGCTCTAAGGGGTGGCCCCCTCTCGGTCCCAACCGGATACACCCATGCCCCCGGACCAGGTGGCATGCCTACCGGCTACAACCGGTATCTTCCACCATGGCCTCTCTGTACGGTGTGTGCCAAGACAAGGGTTAACAACTTACTGAACCATACCCCACCTACGGTAGGGACCAGTGGCAGTACGAAACAAGTATGGGGGTTACCGGAACAAGACTTGATCTATGGCCGACTCAGGAGGCTTATGAGTTCCCTGCATGACATGTATATCAAATATATTTCGACCAACAAAATCACCACCCATTATACCTTACTATGCAAAACCGGACATAACCGTCCCGACGGAGACCGGCGACAAGCTCACGCCTACCCAAGGCAGAGGCTTTCCCGGATTCCTTTCCGGCATGCATGCAAGGCACATGAGGATGCTTACCATCACAAGTATATTCATTTCCAACAGCAAGTAAATCACTAATATGCATTCATGCAAATGATCGCATCATCACATAAAATAACGAGTTCTCCGAAATAAGGTGGTGTTATAATCGTGTCAACCAACACATCAAAAATATTATGCCGGGGTTCAAGATGCTTGCCTTCATGGTGTGGAAAGGCAGGGTGCACTCCAAATCTTTTGAAAGCTTTCTTCTCTTCAAAAATCCTATTTTCAAAAATATGCAAATAACACATATTTCAAAAACAGTACAAAAAAGTTGTTTGGAAAATTTTCAAATAAATCTTAAAATAAACTAGACAGAATTTGAGAGATGTAGGAAAAAGAATCAATTCATTTGGAGTTATATTTAAAAATTTATAGACAGTCAAAGCTCTCGTCAAAATATGTTTTTAAAATAAAACAAAAAAACGTTTCGATTACTGACCACGTCGAAGGCGTAATTTGATAATTACGCCTCCACTTATCCAGCATGGACGCGCGGGGTGTCACTGCCAGTGGGTCCAGGGGGCCCACTAGTCAGGTTTGACTAGTCGCCCCGCCCCTTCTCCCTCCTCTGTCCGAGCGGGGCGAGGCTCCAGCGACCAACGCCGGCGAGCGGTGGCTCCTCGCGGCCTCTGGAGGGCGGGGATGGATCCGCCAGACTGGGGCAGTCCTCCCGGTAGTTGTAGGGTCGGCGGGGACGGGGTGAGCTGCCGGCGGCGAGCTACGCGGCGGAGGATGTTTCGGGGGCGAAGTGAACTTTCGCCCGCGGCTAGTCCCGAGCAAAATTGAGTGGGGTTTTGGACTCATGAGAGGGAGAGGGAGCTCCTGGTGAAGAGAATGGAGAGGGGGAGGCCTTGGTGGTGCCGGAATGGCAGGGGCAGTGGCGGCGGCTGGAGTTGCCGGAGAGGAAGAAGACGACCTCCTCGGGTCGATTGGATGCCATGGGGGGAACTGTAGGAGTGTACTGAGGTTGCATGAGTGCGGGGACGAGCTCGGGCTTCCTTTTATAGGCGAGGCAAGGCGGTTCTGCGGTGGCCGTGGATAAGCTCACCGGCGAACCGCCTTCCTGTAGCTAGGGCGACGTGGCGGCGACGAGCGCTAGCAGACGAGCGGGGGATAAGCTTGCGAAGCTCCAGGGGGCAGGTGGCGAACTGGGGTGGCTCGGGCGGCGCCGACCGTGGCAGGGCGCACTGCGGACGCCGGCGTGCCGCCAAGAGGGCTCTGGCGGTGGCTCTGTAGGGCGCCAGGGCGGGCTGGCGTGTTGTGGCGAGAAGGGGAGCGCGTGGCGTGGTTCTGCAGTGTGGGCCAAACCAGGGGCGCGACACGGCGGCTCGGGTGCGCGGCTGCAGTTGGCGCGCTCTGGGCGCGCCCATTGCACGCCCACCAACTGCTCGGCGAAATGCCATGGCCTGCTAGATGGCTTGGTTGTAGCTGGGGATGAGCAGGTCTAGTCTAGGGGTATCTGGGATGCTAGTGGACATGCTTGTTGGGTCATAGGATCAAGTTCATAATACAAACTTACAATCATGCCAAATCTGTTCATGCCCATAGGTTGTTTGACAAAATGCCAGAGGCAACTAGGTAGTTCTTGGAGTGGCAAAAACTCCAGATGGTGGTCTCATTAGATGAATAAGAGGGTGGTGAGGTTAGTTTGTGAAAAGCACAAACTTGTTAGTGCAAGTTTTGCAAAACTACAATTCTGGACAGGAGATAAATGGCATTATTTCATGAAACAAAAATATTCAAATGGGTGCATGCTCCTGGACTTAGGGGTTTGGTAGGGCTGTCTACAAGTAGGAGAAGGCACAAGGTTACTGGAGCAAAAATAAATAGGGTTGCAGTAGAAATCACAAGGCTGGACCAGAATGGAAAAGAGGTTGATTCACTCAAAAATTTCAAAGAACAGCACTAGGTTTTTGCATAAAGTTGAATCATATGCTACTACTAACATGCCATAATTTTGGTGGAGGCTAGGAAGAAATATTTAAATGAGTTGTAGTGCAAAATTACCCAATGGACCAGAGAAGAAAATTTGGTGTAGAGCTCAAAATATTTCATGAATAAAAGATATTTTTGTATAAAAGTGATTTAAAAACATCACATGACATCTCCAAATTTTTGTTGGAATTTTAAGTGAATTTATCAAATGGTTGTAGTTCAAATATGGCCATGTAACCTTGGAAAACCATTTTTCAAGAAAATACAAATTAAGCAAATTAATTATGTAATTAGTTCTACTAATAAAAGAAAAGTTTTTCTTGAGAGGTTAAACAAGTCCAATAACATATTTGAAAAGTTTTCACTTTGGGGAAAAACTCCATAAATCAAGGGGGAAAAAGGTTCAAAAATAAAAAGGGAGCCCAGAAAATAAAAGTTTTAATTTCCTGGCAAACAATTTAATTAATAAAACAAGGTCAAAAATTTGGGGTGTCACAACACTACCCCCCTTAAAAAAAATCTCGTCCTCGAGATTTGATAAGGGTTGTTTTTTTTGAAAATATCTTCCCTGTTAGTTGGAACCAAAAAGCTTACTCATAGCACAAACTTTGTGTGGCCGGGGTTGGTTTTTGGTACGCTTGAAGTAAAATGCAACCGTTCACCGACGTACACAAGCATGGTAAAAAAAATCAAGGCGCTCAAGCAAACATCATTCAATCATGGCGACACTCAAATACAGGGTGTGGCCGTACTAAGCCTCGGTACTAATCGAGTAAATTAGTCTACCTCGTTCATATCCAAGCGGGCGTGCCTTGTGGATGTCGAGGCTTCTCCTCTGGTCTCACTGTCGGGATTAGCTGGAGTGGGTTGAGGGGCTGCAAGCTCGGGGTAGTGATGATGACCATCTCGGGGATTGTTGGCCACAACCCCGTTGGAGTGTGCTCCCAAGAGGCGATGAAGCACTTCTGGGGTCATCAAAGCACCTTGGCCGACGGCTGGGGCAGATCTCAGGGACTCGATCGGGTGTCCAAACAGCACGACTGGGTTGTCGGCGTTGGGCTCGTTCTCTTCTCTCGCCGGGGCTCGACGAACCAGCTCTCCACGAGCTGCAATTAGATCAATGGTGATTTGATCGAACAGTTCCTCTAGTGCACCTACATAGCGCACTAGATGCAACAATGCAGGATCTGTCTCGTGATCTCCGTTGGCAACTTGGGGTGGCCTACCATACCCTTCACGTCTGGGGTAGTAGTGGAACGAGCGACAGTTAACTCTGGGCGACAAGTGCCAGAGATGAACTATAGCCTCTCGAGCAGCTAGTTGGATGGCTTGAGGCTCAAAGGAAGTTGTCCTTCCGGTGAACCTGTAGGGGCGCTCGGGCGCTAGACCCCTACCGTAGATGTGTACAGTGGCCCAGAATTGTCGGCTCTCACTGCTCATGGGTCCTTGGTACACAACATATTCCGGGGCTCTTCTAACGCATAGGCACGATGGGTGAGGTTTGCGAGTATGGTCACAAAGCCTCCAAGGTTGGTTGCTGTGGTCTCATTGTGCACGACGGGGCCAGGCATTAAGGCTCGGTTTTGGGTAGCGGCTGTGTTGTGTTGGGTTGAGGCTAGCGTGCCCTTTTATATAAAAGGGGACGGATTCTTCCTTCGCACGCTTGCGAGATGGACTATTCGGGATTCGGTCACTGGCGCATGAGCGACAGGTTAGGCTAATAGGTTGGGCACCGACTGCCAAAAGGTGTCGGGTCACTGTATGGCTATCCTGCATGAGAAGCTTGGCTGGGGTTTGGTTATGGCCTGGTGGGTTGGTTTACCTAGATTTTTCGACCCGGCTAGATAGGATTAGCCAATGGTTAGCCTGGCTCTGATACCAAGTCTGTCACGACCGGTTTTCCGGGCTTTAATTTCCAGAAAAGGGCTGTTGTACTCACCAGCCCCAGGATTACTGTTAGCTGATGAGGCACCAACTTGTTACAAAAATACCAAGCAAATGTGCAAAATATGTAGTACAAGACCATTGTGGCCTATGAGTACATCAAATGGTTTCTAGTGGTTGAGGGCAGAAGCGGTTTGTGGATCACCACGGTCTATGGGACTCCATTTCCCACAGGAACAGCTGACCAGGTTAACTCCTATCTTCGCGAGGCTGCTATCACCGTTGCTTAGGTCCCGAGGCTGTCATCGCCACACTCCTCTCCAAGAAAGCAATCTGGCCAAGACAATAGCCAGGGACAAGCCAGTGAGTACTTTGAATGTACTCGCAAACATTAAGAACACAGGTATAATATAATTGATCAACATGCACTGAAATATTCTATGATCACATCGTCAGTCATAAATAAAATCTTGTTGCATGCAAGCAGGTTATTTATATGCAACCGGAATATGCAATGACAGAATAGAAATAAAATGCACCGATCGGATGTCTGAAGCGACGTCTCGAAAGGATAGTAAAAGTGAGCATGCCTCAGTCGGGCGTCTTAGCGACACCACGCAAGGGACTTATAAAGTAAATAAAATAACAAGCATGCCACAGTCGGGCGTCTGAGCGACGCCACATAAAGGGCTTATAAGAAAATGAAATAACAAACATGCCTTAGTCGGGTGTCTGAGCGACGCCACATAAAGGGCTTATGAGAAAATGGAATAACAAACATGCCATAGTCGGGCGTCTGAGCGACGCCACATAAAGGGCTTATGAGAAAATGAAATAACAAACATGCCTCAGTCGGGCGTCTGAGCGATGCCACATAAAGGGCTTATGAGAAAATGGAATAACAAACATGCCACAGTCGGGCGTCTGAGCGACGCCACATAAAGGGCTTATAATCATAGTGATTATCCAGGAGGTGGTACCGTCCCAGGGATATTCATTATTTCAAACAATGCAAACGGTTAGTACATAATGATAACCATCATAACCATCATATATCACATGTCATCATCAATATTCGAGTTTAGTGGTTTCTCCTCCGAAGACCGACACTAAGACCGACACTTGACCCATCCCAGACTGTAATCCTTAACCATGGACACGGCTATTCGAATAGGTTTAATATCTCTGCAGAGAGTGTACTCTTTACCCACGAGTAACGGATTCCTTTAGTCCATCAGACTAATTCCGTCTACGGTCTTTTAATTGAAACACACCTGACTTGCACACACCAGCTTTTACTCGTGTCTGGAATCACCCATGACACCTGTTAAGCAAAACTCTAAGTGGGGAGGCTACAACCTCGCGTAGCATGGGATCAAATTTCTATCGCGCGCTCTAAGGGGTGCCCCCCTCTCGGTCCCAACCGGATACACCCATGCCCCCAGACCAGGTGGCATGCCTACCGGCTACAACCGGTATCTTCCACCATGGCCTCTCTGTACGGTGTGTGCCAAGACAAGGGTTAACAACTTACTGAACCATACCCCACCTACGGTACGGACCAGTGGCAGTACGAAACAAGTATGGGGGTTACCGGAACAAGACTCGATCTATGGCCGACTCAGGAGGCTTATGAGTTCCTTGCATGACATGTATATCAAATATATTTCGACCAACAAAATCACCACCCATTATACCTTACTATGCCATACCGGACATAACCGTCCCGACGGAGACCGGCGACAAGCTCACGCCTACCCAAGGCAGAGGCTTTCCCGGATTCCTGTCCGGCATGCATGCAAGGCACATGAGGATGCTTACCATCACAAGTATATTCATTTCCAACAGCAAGGAAATCACTAATATGCATTCATGCAAATGATCGCATCATCACATAAAATAACGAGTTCTCTGAAATAAGGTGGTGTTATAATCGTGTCAACCAACACATCAAAAATATTATGCCAGGGTTCAAGATGCTTGCCTTCATGGTGTGGAAAGGCAGGGTGCACTCCAAATCTTTTGAAAGATTTCTTCTCTTCAAAAATCCTATTTTCAAAAATATGCATATAACACATATTTCAAAAACAGTACAAAAAAGTTGTTTGGAAAATTTTCAAATAAATCTTAAAATAAACTAGACAGAATTTGAGAGATGTAGGAAAAAGAATCAATTCATTTGGAGTTATATTTAAAAAGTTATAGACAGTCAAAGCTCTGGTCAAAATCTGTTTTTAAAATAAAACAGAAAAAAAACAGAAAAACGTTTCGATTACTGACCACGTCGAAGGCGTAATTTGAAATTACGCCTCCACTTATCCAGCATGGACGCGCGGGGTGTCACTGCCAGTGGGTCCAGGGGGCCCACTAGTCAGGTTTGACTAGTCGCCCCGCCCCTTCTCCCTCCTCTGTCCAAGCGGGGCGAGGCTCCGGCGACCAACGCCGGCGAGCGGTGGCTCCTCGCGGCCTCTGGAGGGCGGGGATGGATCCGCCAGACTGGGGCGGTCCTCCCGGTAGTCGTAGGGTCGGCGGGGACGGGGTGAGCTGCCGGCGGCGAGCTTCGCAGCGGAGGATGTTTCGGGGGCGAAGTGAACTTTCGCCCGCGGCTAGTCCCAAGCAAAATTGAGTGGGGTTTTGGACTCATGAGAGGGAGAGGGAGCTCCTGGTGAAGAGAATGGAGAGGGGGAGGCCTTGGTGGTGCCGGAATGGCAGGGGCAGTGGCGGCGGCTGGAGTAGCCGGAGAGGAAGAAGAGGACCTCCTCGGGTCGATTGGCTGCCATGGGGGGAACTGGAGGAGTGTACTGAGGTTGCATGAGTGCGGGGACGATCTCGGGCTTCCTTTTATAGGCGAGGCAAGGCGGTTCTGCGGCGGCCGTGGATAAGTTCACCGGCGAACCGCCTTCCTGTAGCTAGGGCGACGTGGCGGCGACGAGCGCTAGCAGACGAGCGGGGGATAAGCTTGCGAAGCTCCAGGGGGCAGGTGGCGAGCTGGGGTGGCTCGGGCGGCGCCGACCGTGGCAGGGCGCACTGCGGACACCGGCGTGCCGCCAAGAGGGCTCTGGAAGTGGCTCTGTAGGGCGCCAGGGCGGGCTGGCGTGTTGTGGCGAGAAGGGGAGCGCGTGGCGTGGTTCTGCAGTGTGGGCCAAACAAGGGGCGCGACGCGGCGGCTCGGGTGCGCGGCTGCAGTTGGCGCGCTCTGGGCGCGCCCAGTGCACGCCCACCAACTGCTCGGCGAAATGCCATGGCCTGCTAGGTGGCTTGGTTGTAGCTGGGGATGAGCAGGTCTAGTCTAGGGGTATCTGGGATGCTAGTGGACATGCTTGTTGGGTCATAGGATCAAGTTCATAATACAAACTTACAATCATGCCAAATCTGTTCATGCCCACAGGGTGTTTGACAAAATGCCAGAGGCATCTAGGTAGTTCTTGGAGTGGTCAAAAACTCCAGATGGTGGTCTCATTAGATGAATAAGAGGGTGGTGAGGTTAGTTTGTGAAAAGCACAAACTTGTTAGTGCAAGTTTTGCAAAACTACAATTCTGGACAGGAGATAAATGGCATTATTTCATGAAACAAAAATATTCAAATGGGTGCATGCTCCTGGACTTAGGGGTTTGGTAGGGCTGTCTACAAGTAGGAGAAGGCACAAGGTTACTGGAGCAAAAATAAATAGGGTTGCAGTAGAAATCACAAGGCTGGACCAGAATGGAAAAGAGGTTGATTCACTCAAAAATTTCAAAGAACAGCACTAGGTTTTTGCATAAAGTTGAATCATATGCTACTACTAACATCACATAATTTTGGTGGAGGCTAGGAAGAAATATTTAAATGAGTTGTAGTGCAAAATTACCCACTGGACCAGAGAAGAAAATTTGGTGTAGAGCTCAAAATATTTCATGAATAAAAGATATTTTTGTATAAAAGTGATTTAAAAACATCACATGACATCTCCAAATTTTTGTTGGAATTTTAAGTGAATTTATCAAATGGTTGTAGTTCAAATATGGCCATGTAACCTTGGAAAACCATTTTTCAAGAAAATACAAATTAAGCAAATTAATTATGTAATTAGTCCTACTAATAAAAGAAAAGTTTTTCTTGAGAGGTTAAACAAGTCCAATAACATATTTGAAAAGTTTTCACTTTGGGGAAAAACTCCATAAATCAAGGGGGAAAAAGGTTCAAAAATAAAAAGGGAGCCCAGAAAATAAAAGTTTTAATTTCCTGGCAAAAATTTTAATTAATAAAACAAGGTCAAAAATTTGGGGTGTCACAACACTACCCCCCTTAAGAAAAATCCCGTCCTCGAGATTTGATAAGGGTTGTTTTTTTTTTGAAAATATCTTCCCTGTTAGTTGGAACCAAAAAGCTTACTCATAGCACAAACTTTGTGTGGCCGGGGTTGGTTTGTGGTACGCTCGAAGTAAAATGCAACCGTTCACCGACGTACACAAGCATGGTAAAAAAATCGAGGCGCTCAAGCAAACATCATTCAATCATGGCGACACTCAAATACAGGGCGTGGCCGTACTAAGGCTCGGTACTAATCGAGTAAATTAGTCTACCTCGTTCATATCCAAGCGGGCGTGCCTTGTGGATGTCGAGGCTTCTCCTCTGGTCTCACTGTCGGGATTAGCTGGGGTGGGTTGAGGGGCTGCAGGCTCAGGGTAGCGATGATGACCATCTCGGGGATTCTTGGCCACAACCCCGTTGGAGTGTGCTCCCAAGAGGCGACGAAGCACTTCTGGGGTCATCAAAGCACCTTGGCCGACGGCTGGGGCAGATCTCAGGGACTCGATCGGGTGTCCAAACAGCACGACTGGGTTGTCGGCGTTGGGCTCGTTCTCTTCTCTTGCCGGGGCTCGACGAACCAGCTCTCCACGAGCTACGATTAGATCAATGGTGATTTGATCGAACAGTTCCTCTAGTGCACCTACATAGCGCACTAGATGCAACAATGCAGGATTTGTCTCGTGATCTCCGTTGGCACCTTGGGGTGGCCTACCATACCCTTCACGTCTGGGGTAGTAGTGGAACGAGCGACAGCTAACTCTGGGCGACAAGTGCCGGAGATGAACTATAGCCTCTCGAGCAGCTAGTTGGATGGCTTGAGGCTCAAAGGAAGTTGTCCTTCCGGTGAACCTGTAGGGGCTCTCGGGCGCTAGACCCCTACCGTAGATGTGTACAGTGGCCCAGAATTGTCGGCTCTCACTGCTCATGGGTCCTTGGTACACAACATATTCCGGGGCTCTTCTAACGCATAGGCACGACGGGTGAGGTTTGCGAGTATGGTCACAAAGCCTCCAAGGTTGGTTGTTGTGGTCTCATTGTGCACGACGGGGCCAGGCATTAAGGCTCGGTTTTGGGTAGCGGCTGTGTTGTGTTGGGTTGAGGCTAGCGTGCCCTTTTATAGAAAAGGGGACGGAGTCTTCCTTCGCACGCTTGCGAGATGGACTATTCGGGATTCGGTCACTAGCGCATGAGCGACAGGTTAGGCTAATAGGTTGGGCATCGACTGCCAAAAGGTGTCGGGTCACTGTATGGCTATCCTGCATGAGAAGCTTGGCTAGGGTTTGGTTATGGCCTGGTGGGTTGGTTTACCTAGATTTTTCGACCCGGCTAGATAGGATTAGCCAATGGTCAGCCTGGCTCTGATACCAAGTCTGTCACGACCGGTTTTCCGGGCTTTAATTTCCAGAAAAGGGCCGTTGTGCTCACCAGCCCCAGGATTACTGTTAGCTGATGAGGCACCAACTTGTTACAGAAATACCAAGCAAATGTGCAAAATATGTAGTACAAGACCATTGTGGCCTATGAGTACATCAAATGGTTTCTAGTGGTTGAGGGCGGAAGCGGTTTGTGGATCACCACGGTCTATGGGACTCCATTTCCCACAGGAACAGCTGACCAGGTTAACTCCTATCTTCGCGAGGCTGCTATCACCATTGCTTAGGTCCCGAGGCTGTCATCGCCACACTCCTCTCCAAGCAAGCAATCTGGCCAAGACAATAGCCAGGGACAAGCCAGTGAGTACTTTGAATGTACTCGCAAACATTAAGAACACAGGTATAATATAATTGATCAACATGCACTGAAATATTCTATGATCACATCGTCAGTCATAAATAAAATCTTGTTGCATGCAAGCAAATTATTTATATGCAACCGGAATATGCAATGACAGAATAGAAATAAAATGCACCGATCGGATGTCTGAAGCGACGTATCGAAAGGATAGTAAAAGTGAGCATGCCTCAGTCGGGCGTCTTAGCGACACCACGCAAGGGGCTTATAAAGTAAATAAAATGACAAGGATGCCACAGTCGGGCGTTTGAGCGACGCCGCATAAAGGGCTTATGAGAAAATGAAATAACAAACATGCCTTAGTCGGGTGTCTGAGCGACGCCACATAAAGGGCTTATGAGAAAATGGAATAACAAACATGCCATAGTCGGGCGTCTGAGCGACGCCACATAAAGGGCCTATAAGAAAATGAAATAACAAACATGCCTCAGTCGGGCGTCTGAGCGACGCCACATAAAGGGCTTATGAGAAAATGGAATAACAAACATGCCACAGTCGGGCGTCTGAGCGACGCCACATAAAGGGCTTATAATCATAGTGATTATCCAGGAGGTGGTACCGTCCCAGGGATATTCATTATTTCAAACAATGCAAACGGTTAGTCCATAATGATAACCATCATAACCATCATATATCACATGTCATCATCAATATTCGAGTTTAGTGGTTTCTCCTCCGAAGACCGACACTAAGACCAACACTTGACCCATCCCAGACTGTAATCCTTAACCATGGACACGGCTATTCGAATAGGTTTAATATCTCTGCAGAGAGTGTACTCTTTACCCACGAGTAACGGATTCCTTTAGTCCATCGAACTAATTCCGTCTATGGTCTTTTAATTGAAACACACCTGACTTGCACACACCAGCTTTTACTCGTGTCTGGAATTACCCATGACACCTGTTAAGCAAAACTCTAAGTGGGGAGGCTACAACCTCGCGTAGCATGGGATCAAATTTCTATCGCACGCTCTAAGGGGTGCCTCTCACTCGGTCCCAACCGGATACACCCGTGCCCCCGGACCAGGTGGCATGCCTACCGGCTACAACCGGTATCTTCCACCATGGCCTCTCTGTACGGTGTGTGCCAAGACAAGGGTTAACAACTTACTGAACCATACCCCACCTACGGTAGGGACCAGTGGCAGTACGAAACAAGTATGGGGGTTACCGGAACAAGATTCGATCTATGGCCGACTCAGGAGGCTTATGAGTTCCCTGCATGACATGTATATCAAATATATTTCGACCAACAAAATCACCGCCCATTATACCTTACTATGCCATACCGGACATAACCGTCCCGACGGAGACCGGCGACAAGCTCACGCCTACCCAAGGCAGAGGCTTTCCCGGATTCCTTTCCGGCATGCATGCAAGGCACATGAGGATGCTTACCATCACAAGTATATTCATTTCCAACAGCAAGGAAATCACTAATATGCATTCATGCAAATGATCGCATCATCACATAAAATAACGAGTTCTCCGAAATAAGGTGGTGTTATAATCGTGTCAACCAACACATCAAAAATATTATGCCAGGGTTCAAGATGCTTGCCTTCATGGTGTGGAAAGGCAGGGTGCACTCCAAATCTTTTGAAAGCTTTCTTTTTTTCAAAAATCCTATTTTCAAAAATATGCAAATAACACATATTTCAAAAACAGCACAAAAAAGTTGTTTGGAAAATTTTCAAATAAATCTTAAAATAAACTAGACAGAATTTGAGAGATGTAGGAAAAAGAATCAATTCATTTGGAGTTATATTTAAAAAGTTATAGACAGTCAAAGCTCTGGTCAAAATCTGTTTTTAAAATAAAACAGAAAAAAACAGAAAAACGTTTCGATTACTGACCACGTCGAAGGCGTAATTTGTAATTACGCCTCCACTTATCCAGCATGGACGCGCGGGGTGTCACTGCCAGTGGGTCCAGGGGGCCCACTAGTCAGGTTTGACTAGTCGCCCCGCCCCTTCTCCCTCCTTTGTCCGAGCGGGGCGAGGCTCCGGCGACCAACGCCGGCGAGCGGTGGCTCCTCGCGGCCTCTGGAGGGAGGGGATGGATCCGCCAGACTGGGGCGGTCCTCCCGGTAGTCGTAGGGTCGGCGGGGACGGGGTGAGCTGCCGGCGGCGAGCTTCGCGGCGGAGGATGTTTCGGGGGCGAAGTGAACTTTCGCCCGCGGCTAGTCCCGAGCAAAATTGAGTGGGGTTTTGGACTCATGAGAGGGAGAGGGAGCTCCTGGTGAAGAGAATGGAGAGGGGGAGGCCTTGGTGGTGCCGGAATGGCAGGGGCAGTGGCGGCGGCTGGAGTTACCAGAGAGGAAGAAGACGACCTCCTCGGGTCGATTGGCTGCCATGGGGGGAACTGGAGGAGTGTACTGAGGTTGCATGAGTGCGGGGACGAGCTCGGGCTTCCTTTTATAGGCGAGGCAAGGCGGTTCTGTGGCGGCCGTGGATAAGTTCACCGGCGAACCGCCTTCCTGTAGCTAGGGCGACGTGGCGGCGACGAGCGCTAGCAGACGAGCGGGGGATAAGCTTGCGAAGCTCCAGGGGGCAGGTCGCGAGCTGGGGTGGCTCGGGCGGCGCCGACCGTGGCAGGGCGCACTGCGGACGCCGGCGTGCCGCCAAGAGGGCTCTGGCGGTGGCTCTGTAGGGCGCCAGGGCGGGCTGGCGTGTTGTGGCGAGAAGGGGAGCGCGTGGTGTGGTTCTGCAGTGTGGGCCAAACCAGGGGCGCAACGCGGCGGCTCGGGTGCGCGGCTGCAGTTGGCGCGCTCTGGGCGCACCCAGTGCACGCCCACCAACTGCTCGGCGAAATGCCATGGCCTGCTAGGTGGCTTGGTTGTAGCTGGGGATCAGCAGGTCTAGTCTAGGGGTATCTGGGATGCTAGTGGACATGCTTGTTGGGTCATAGGATCAAGTTCATAATACAAACTTACAATCATGCCAAATTTGCTCATGCCCACAGGGTGTTTGACAAAATGCCAGAGGCATCTAGGCAGTTCTTGGAGTGGTCAAAAACTCCAGATGGTGGTCTCATTAGATGAATAAGAGGGTGGTGAGGTTAGTTTGTAAAAAGCACAAACTTGTTAGTGCAAGTTTTGCAAAACTACAATTCTGGACAGGAGATAAATGGCATTATTTCATGAACCAAAAATATTCAAATGGGTGCATGCTCCTGGACTTAGGGGTTTGGTAGGGCTGTCTACAAGTAGGAGAAGGCACAAGGTTACTGGAGCAAAAATAAATAGGGTTGCAGTAGAAATCACAAGGCTGGACCAGAATGGAAAAGAGGTTGATTCACTCAAAATTTTCAAAGAACAGCACTAGGTTTTTGCATAAAGTTGAATCGTATGCTACTACTAACATCCCATAATTTTGGTGGAGGCTAGGAAGAAATATTTAAATGAGTTGTAGTGCAAAATTACCCACTGGACCAGAGAAGAAAATTTGGTGTAGAGCTCAAAATATTTCATGAATAAAAGATATTTTTGTATAAAAGTGATTTAAAAACATCACATGACATCTCCAAATTTTTGTTGGAATTTTAAGTGAATTTATCAAATGGTTGTAGTTCAAATATGGCCATGTAACCTTGGAAAACCATTTTTCAAGAAAATACAAATTAAGCAAATTAATTATGTAATTAGTTCTACTAATAAAAGAAAAGTTTTTCTTGAGAGGTTTAACAAGTCCAATAACATATTTGAAAAGTTTTCACTTTGGGGAAAAACTCCATAAATCAAGGGGGAAAAAGGTTCAAAAATAAAAAGGGAGCCCAGAAAATAAAAGTTTTAATTTCCTGGCAAAAATTTTAATTAGTAAAACAAGGTCAAAAATTTGGGGTGTCACAGTTTCGTCACGGGTTTTCGCGGCCTCGGTGTACGAATGGGTGGGCGGATGGGATGGCTGTGGGGAACCATGGCTTAGAGACACGCTTGTCTGAAATGTGGGGTAAGTTACGAAAGTACCCCCACCGATTTGAGGCGGTTCTTTCAGTTCAGGGGTACCACGGGCATTTCGCGTGTCAGGATTTCACAGGAGGTGGGAGTTTTCGGGCGCGTTGTAATTTCGGAATATCAAGGCGCGGGCTGAGATGGAGGGAGTTGTCGGAGCACAACGAGACAAAGATATATCTTAAATATTTCGGGCTAACAAGGCGCGGGTTGAAATTTCTGGACAAGCCTAACGTGTATTGTACCAAATCAATGTGCCCTACAAATGTCATTCAAAATTTTGAATTCATGTTATGTTCAACTAAAATATTTCGCTACGTGTATAGTGCATGCAACCTACTACTCAAATGAACGTTTTAGTGCATTCCAAACGTATATACTACCGCTTCAATATGAACTAAATTTGAATTCGTTTCTCTATTTGAATAAGATCTACAGTAATGATTATTGTGAAGTCAAAGCATTTGAATTCATTTCTCTGTTTTAATAAGATCTACAATCATCATTATTGTCAAGTTAAACCATCGTTTGTGTATTATCTTCACAGCACACCACATGATTAGTCTCGAGTTACATATGAACTATGTGTACTATATGAACTCAAACTAGATTTTTTGAATCCACTTTATTTTGATTTCAAATCACATTACATTTCTAGCTCTAGCTAGATCTTCATAATCTAAACCATGTCTCATATGTATATGTGTTTATCACATTATGTATGGTGCCCCGCCCCCTACGCCTACAAGTATTTAGATGTGAGTTACAAACACCACACATTACCACAAATTCAAATAAAATGTGAGAATGTTCGATATATAGTATTGTTTAGATTGTTCGATATTTAGTTGTAAGATGCAAACGCCACACATTATCACAAATTCAAATAAAATGTGAGATTGTTTGATGTATAGTATGGTTTAGATTGTTCGGCATTTAGCTGTGAGTTGCAAACACCATGCATTATCACATTATGGTATAACATGTGCACAGCACATGTATCACCGCTATATTCATGCATGCAATGTTTAAAACACTATGATCTCCTATTCAAATATATGAATCCGCTTTCATATCAAATTATGATCTTTGTTAGTCTCTTACACCCACACAATCCTCTAACCTTTGTAGCTACCACTAACTTTCTCTCGTGCATGCACACGCCCTCCTCGCCCTCCCCCTCCCTCGGCATTCTATCCATCGGGCACATTCATTTTTTTCTTTAGGTCGTTCTCCCAGAGTCTCCACAACTCCTTTCCGACACACACCGATCGATAAACCTCTCCAGCGATGCCTGCCTACAACATACAAACACACCTTCAATCTCCTCATTTATGTGTCCTTGCCTCGTGTCTCCCATACAGTCAGACACACGTGTAAACTATCGCCCCTCTTTTCATCGCTCTCTCACAACCGCACACTCCTCCCCCTATCTAGCTAGTAGTTGGGCCTCTCGCACCACCTCCTAGCTCCATTCTCTCTGTCTATCCATCTTGCTGGGCCTTATTAGCCTCTAACAAATGGATGTACACCGACCGATCTCTCACTATACATATAGCTAGTTAGGTCCTTATAACTCGTTTTTACCCACACGTCAATCGATCTACCTCATTAGTTGTGTCTCTCCCTTCCTCCGACAAACAACAATTGATCTACCGATCTAGTTAGGTTTGCTTACCAAACACATGGTTCCCCTTCATCATCCATGGATGCGTCCCGACAGATCTATCACGCACAGGCACACATAGAAACACATCCCCACTCTTATTGATAACATTGCAGTTCCACCCTCCATTTGTCTAGTAGGCCTCTCCCACCATCTTCAAGAAGCAACTCCATCACCCATCCAGCACTCTACCGCTCTCCCTCCCTCTCCCTCCCTCTCTCTCTCCTCTATCTCTCTCCCTTCATATTTCCCGTCCTTCAGTTATGTATGGATGTCGACCGATCTCCCTCAAGACATAGCTGGGTCTCTCCTTCTCAACACATATACGAGTCGTTCTACCACTATAGTTAGGCCTCTTCCTACCCCTCC
>NC_041390.1:100823837-100841795 GCF_002162155.2 Triticum dicoccoides
AACACTCACGAACGTGGTTTGTATCTCTCACACACACCCACATAGGTGGAGAACGTGCACGAAGAGAAGAGGTGCATGCACGGCGCACGTACTCCCATCTCTTTCCCAACCACACCCATGCGGGTACACGGTGGAGCTCATTTCTCTATGAAAAAGGCATCCCACATGGTAATTTGGCACGTGTACTGGTTGTCCACTTGGTGGAGGGAGGATCATCTACCATGGGTGAACAAACAAATTGCGACTTGACGTGTTATGTTAAAAAAAGAGGCAAACCATGTGGGGCCTACCTTAGAGGCAAGGCTCTATACACTGGAGTACTTTTGATGTGTCCCGTCAACTCGCAGAACAAGGAGAAGCTTTCTTAGTACGCCGTCTCCCCCGCCCACGGGCGCGGTGGCTCGCAGGATGAGGTGAAGCTTGCTTACTACGCCTTACGCCCTCTCCCTCGCCCATGCGCGTGGTGGCTCGCAGGACGAGGAGAAAAATTTACTACTCCCTCCGTTTACTCCTCGTCCCTACTACCTTGGTCATAGAGATTATATCATATTGTTTGGAATATATATGTCCTTTAGTAGATTTCAATATGAACTACTAGTACATACTCCAAACACTGATGTATATAGACGTATTTTAGAGTGTAGATTCACTCATTTTGCTCCGTAGGTAGCACTCTCCCTCGCCCCTCGACCCTCACCCACGTGGTGGACGTGCAGCAATTCATTCAGTCTCATATAGCCAGAACGATATATACTGCACTACCATTATTGCTCGACATCCCGAATAGGCGAAGAGCCAATCACAAGGTCAATATTTTGGAGATGCCAAGCGCAAGGTTATAGGAGAACGAGTAGTAGGTGTCGCGTCATTTATAAATAAAGTTTTTTTTTCTTCAGTGGCACGTACGCAATATTATAGGTTCATATGGAGAGAAAAGGAGTACATAGTCAGGACGGGCCAGCCTGAATGGTTGCTTGCTGGGGTTGCTCTCTTCACAATCTCTCGCACAAAACGATTGTGGCCACATCTCTAACATCCCGGCGGATCACGTCCGCTTGGGGAAGGGGTGGATGCTTAGTGTAGATGCGGTGGCCGTCGCCGACGGCGAAAACCCAGTGTCGGCACGTCCCGATTAGGGGTCCCCGTCGTTCTCTCTCACAAAGCCGGTGAGGTTGCCTTCGTCCCTTGCTCACTGCCGCGACGTGGGCAGTTGCCGCCTCCCGCCGCCCTCCTCAAGGTTGAGCTATGTCCCTTAGGTACAACTCCCTTTACAGTCGGCTTGCACCACTGCTCCAGCTGCCCACGTCACTCCCTGTGGATATTTCTCTACTTCTTTGCCTAGCACATACCTCTACTGGCTTCTAGGTACTGTACTTGTGATGAGTTTATGTCTCATCAACTAGTCCCAGTAATCTTATTCTAATCACGCTTGTTCAATTTCTTTGCCACAGGGATGCTCATCTCGATTTTTGTGAAACTGCACAAAATGATCTGATGGTCAAAAGGTTGCAAACTTCATTTATTAGGAAGCACGAACGTTGCCAGCAAATTGAAGCCTGGTCAGGGTTCACGGTTCAAGGGCTAGGGACTGCATGGATCGTTTTTTTCTTTAGTTGCCTCTGTTCCAAAATAAGTGTCAACTTTAGTAGTAGTACAACTTTGTACTAAAGTTTGCACAAAGTTGAGAAACTTATTTTGGAACTGAGGGAGTACATATTTGCTATGATCTGTCAATCATTGAGATGCAATAGCATGCATGTTAGTCTCCTTTGTATTTGATGAAATGTTGCAACGGGCAACCTTGGACGCAAGATACATGTAACAGAAGCTGGAAGCTTCATAGCATTGTACAAATTTATCTCGCTGATAAATTACAGTACGTACTATACTAGTACTTCCTTCGTTCCTAAATATAAGTCTTTGTAAAGATTTCACCATGAACCACATGCGGATGTATATAGATGCATTTTAAGTGAAGATTCATTCATTTTGTTCCGTATATAGTGGAATCTCTACAAAGACTTATATCTACTAGTAATAGCTAGCCCCCACTACTAGGGATTCTCTATCCTCTCCTTGAGCCACGTCATCAAAATTGATGTAGCCGTTAGATGAAGTAAATCAGTCCATAATAGCCGTCTGATCTTGACGTTGAGAGGCTCCGCACTAAGCCGCATGCAAGCATGCAGAAATACCATGCCACATGCATGTGAGTGGGTTTTAAATCACATCAACATGTCTGCATGCAAGCATGCACCGGTAGCATGCATGTAAGTGAGCTTTTAAGTCCCATTAACATGTCAAAAAGAAAAATATAATCCCATTATGCAGTAGGAGTTCAGGAGTTGGCTGATCTTTTTTCCTTATGTGGGATGATCTAAATGATGATGGGAGTTTATTTAGTTTGGCTACCACATTTGTCATGCGGTTATAGAGTTTTTTTTTGTTCTATGAAATCGATAATTTTGCGCAGAGAGATATACCGTTGTTCCGCGCCAACGCGCGGGGACTCATCTAGTAATATTTAGGAACGGAGGGAGTACTATGTAAAGAGTTAGGTGTCGCACGGTGATAGTAGTGTGAGGTGGGCCATGTAATCACTAAGCCTGCGTGTTTTCACTGCTCTTGCACGCCTCCGCTGTAAGAATGGAGAAAATTGTAATCTAGTAGTAGTAGTATACCTCCTTTCGCCAAAAGCATGGGACATCCAGCAGTCCTACCACCTCAGTAATAAAGACCAATGAGTCGTCAAATCACATAGACCCAGCAGTAAGTTGGACGGACGAAGCAACCATCACTCTTGCGCCAGTGAGAGGTCACGTCCGCTCTGCCCGGGCATGAATGCGGCACCGATTATTTGGAGCGGCGCTGACCGTTTTGGGCGGGAAGCGCGCACGGGCGATGGAGGGGCTTTGGGTGGGCCAGGCTGGTCAGGAGCGGGCGTGGCAGCTGTCTGCATGTCCCTACCGGACACGCCCGGAAACGAGAGGATGCACCGACTCTCGCGGCTAAAATCGTACACTACACAACATCTCTCTGTAGGAGTAGGTCGATCTGTCGCTCTCTCCAACACACACATGGTGTTAAACACACACACGCGCGCGCGCGCGCGTGCGCGCACCTTGGTCCCGTTGCACCTTCTAACGTGACTTATTACACCTAGACGGTGGGAGTAGTAAGTATACGAGATATAGTGGCACACTGACTTAAGTCGAATACAAGTGGCCAAAATTTGTGTGCATGTTATAATAAGGATTCACTTAAAATAGTACGTGAGCGAACAGAGGGATCAATTGGACGGTGTTCCCGAGCAGTAGCGAGATGTGTGAGGTAAGATACACCACTGGCGCTTTTAATTTTTCTTATTAATTTGTTTGTTTCACCCTCTGACTGGTGGGACCCAACGTACTACGTGGAGAGAGATAAGGTGACTAAGGCTGCATTATTTCTGCACCACTGTGGGTAGTCTTACCACCAAAGCCACATGACACGATTATGATTGAAATCCCAATGACTCCCACACACACAAAAAAGCACGGCATGCTTGTCACACGAATGCAGGAATGTATAAAAGGTTATTTCCCTCTTGTTGAACATAATGGGAGGGTTGTGTAGCTGGTTAGCCTGTTCGCTCACTCTCTCGCCCTCTCCCGCTGGAGCCTCAGCGCTTGTAGTTGCTCTCTTCACACTCTCTCGCCCTCTCTAGATCTAAACAAGACTTCGTTGGCCTCTCTCTCCCCTCACTGCTGCTCAAAGAGCCGGCAGGATCCGTCCACCGGGAAGGGAAGGAGGCTTAACGCTGTCGCCATCGGCGAGGGAGTACCGGCGCAGCTGTTCACTTTCCACCCAGCGGCTGCGCGAGAGGGCCTCCGACCCCTTCTTCTTCGCCGTCGTCCCGTCGCCCACTGAACCACGCCCCAAGAACCTTAAGGTATAATTTACTTACTCCACATGCATTGCTCTAGTTGCATGTATACCATGAATCTAGGACGTGGTTCAAAGAGGAAAGGAGTGGGGAAAGTAGTGGGAAAAGTTGTATATAGCATGAATCTAGGGCGTGGTTCAAAGAGGAAATGAAGGGGGAAAGTTGTATAGCATTAATCTAGGACGTGGTTCAAAGAGGAAAGGAATGGGGGAAAGTAGTGGGGAAAGTTGTATCACATAAATGTAGGACGTGGTTCAAAGAGGAAAGGAAGGGGCGAAAGTACTAGTTCAAAAAGGAAAAGAAGGGACAAGGCTGTAGAGTTTGAGCAGGACTAGATTTGCTGCGCTCACATAGGGAAAGGTGTCTAAAGATAACAAAACTGGGGCCAACACAAATATGCTCCTTGGTTGCTTGTTCTTTGTTGCAACAGACTGTGCATGACCACAGTACATCAGTAGATGCATGTGGTGCTGGTGCGTCCACTGTCCCGTGCAACTCATTAGTTGTTGTTAATCTAAGGCCCTGTTTGGTTAAAAACTCCCTAGTCCCTACCTGCTGGGTTCCAGGGACTAAACATGGACTAGAGGTTATTAAATGACATGCTAAAAGACCATGTTACCCCTAGTAATGAACTAATAGAGATAATGTGTGATGCGTGGCAGGGGCAACTGTTAGAAAAAAGTCCCAAAAAGACTCCCTCAGGGTCTTCTTTCTTTAGTCCCAAATGCCCACTTTTAGTCCCTAAAAGTCCCTCCTCTTTGGTTTAGATGGGACTGACACGGAGTTTTTTTAGTCCCTATACCAAAATTTCCCTGTAAACAAACACCCTCCAATAATGCCGCTGGAAAATTGATGCAATGCCACAGTTAAAAGCAAATTACATGTTTAACAAATTTTATTGTTAATATAATCTCTATGTTAATATTAATCAATGCCACTGTTTGAGAAATGCTACTGTCTTGCTTTCTTTCCCATTTAGATAAGGTAGATGCTTCTTTTTGTTGGCTTATGTGTCATCCACCGTTATTGACCACTAATTGTTTCCTTTGCACCTCTGTGTAAACAGGGTTATCTGCTTCACCTCGTTGCCATTGTGACCTTTTGTTGCACTGCACAAAACACTTTTGTTTTAAGAGTGTTCTGTGCAGTTCAACCAAAATGTCACACCGACAACGTTGCTTGATTGCTTGATCTTAGTGGAACTGCACAAGAGGAGATCTTACTTCCTATCCGTTAAGGTGAATTTGGTTCAGATCTTCTTCTTGTGAGTTGTTTGAATTCCGCATCATGAGAGGTCAGTACTAGCCTTCTTTCACATGATTCTGCAGTGTGCATTCATATGTTGTGCTACTTGTATGATAATGTTGCTTGATTTTAGTGAACTGCACAAATGGAGACAAGACTTCCAATCTGTATGTGCACCGTAATATCCCATTGAGGTAAGATAAGGATATTTCACAACTGCTGGCCTGTATTTTGCCACTTTCATCAGAAAATTAAGTTTAGTACTATACTTGTGCTCCCTAATTGACATGCCAAATCTTACATTAAAGGTGAAGCTTGTTTGTTATTGAACCAAGTGATGAAGGGGAAGAAAAACAAAAATCAACTCCCGGTGCTGTAATGAAGCACTGGAACTGTGATGACACAAGTAATGATATAGTTTTGCATCTTAATTTATTGCTATGGCTGGAACGATCAATTGTTTTGCCACTGATTTGATGCCACTCTTAATGTAATATGTAATTATCTCTACTTGTGCAAACAGGGATCTTCTTTGAAGATACCATATATTTTAGTGGAACTGCACAAGAAGATGTTGGAAACATTAAACTAATCGAGGAGTATATAGTAAGCATGGCCATCACCGTAGATTGCAACAGATGGTTCCGAAGAATTGCTTCATCTGTATGCTCTACACAATAAGCCTCCTGACAAAGGTTGGTACTCGCCCACTGATTTCATCCATATGATTGAGCTTTGTCATCTCTATTGGTGTTGTGCTACTGTTTAGATACTGTCATGAAAAAGTGGTATTGTCCTTGAGAAGTGCTTCATCTGTGCTGTTTTAAATATTTCCTTTCCTTTTTTCGAGCAAACAGTGATGCTAGCATTTAGTAGTCCTTTTGTCTTTGCACAATGGGATCATCTTCCTCTGAAGAAGAATATGGAGTACGTGAAGTGACTAGTTCCGATTATGCCAGGATGAAGAAGCCCTGTCTATCTTATCTTCAGAAGGAGCAGTTGAAGGATGGTTACATTACTCCCCAGAAGACCAAACTAACTTCAGCTCAGAAGGACTGACAAAATCTCCATTTTTTTCTGTGATGCACGAGTACAATGTTGTTCTAGGATTCTTTCTGGTGAGTTCCATTTTTCTAAAAGTGTGCTCTACATGGACCATGTATGTGCCTGTTGAAACTGTCAATTCATAGTACAGTTTGCTCTATACTAATCACTTTTTTGTATTTGTGCAAACAGGGGTGCTCAGCTTGATTTCAATGGGAACTGCACAAAATGTTCATGAATACATCAAATCATTCATTTCCACCACAAGAAAGGAGGTGTCGATAAGCTCAAGGCGTTGCAACATATAAGGGCGAAATCATACAAGCTACGCACGAATTTGGTTGATTTTGGTGGAACTGCACAAAAAGAACAGCTGGTTTATTTAGCACGAGGTGTCATGTCAATGTACGAACTGATGGCAAACCATGCCCATTCCACAATCATAGGCATTTGATATTTTGGAATGGGACAACCTTGTCAAATTTTGCTCATTGATTTTTGTAACACCCTCGATGCGGCTATATCTCCCACGTGTCGAAGCACGACTTAGAGGCATAACCGCAATGAAAGCAATGTCACAAGTGAGGTAATCTTCACACAACCCATGTAATACATAAGGGAAAGAGTTACATAGTTGGCTTACAATCGCCACTTCACACAATTACATGAATAAAGCATTACATCAACCAAATACAATCAAGGTCCGACTACGGAACCAAAATAAAAGAAGAACCCCAAATGCGACAAAGGTCCCCGATCGACCCCAACTGGGCTCCACTACTGATCAACTAGAACGAAACAACACAAAGGACAAGATCTTCATCGAGCTCCTCCTGAGCTTGGTTGCGTCATCTGCACGGACTCATCGGCACCTGCAAGCTGGTTTTGGAAGTATCTGTGAGCCACAAGGACTCAGCAATCTCGCACCCTCGCGATCAAGACTATTTAAGCTTATGGGTAAGGTAAAGGTATGAGGTGGAGCTGCAGCAAGCGACTAGCATGTATGGTGGCTAACATACGCAAATGAGAGTGAGAAGAGAAGGCAAAGTACGGTTGATAAAAGTATGATCAAGAAGTGATCCTAAAACAACCTACGTCAAGCATTACCCCAACACCGTGTTCACTTCCCGGAATCCGCCGGAAAGAGACCATCACGGTAACACATGCGGTTGATATATTTTAATTAAGTTAAGGTTCAGGTTATCTACAACCGGACATTAACAAATTCCCATCTGCCCATAACCGCGGGCACGGCTTTCGAAAGTTCAAAACCCTGCAGGGGTGTCCCAACTTAGCCCATCACAAGCTCTCACGGTCAACGAAGGAATAGACCTCCTCCCGAGACATTCCGATCAGACTCGGTATCCCAGTACAAGAAGACATTTCAACAGGGTAAAACTAAACCAGCAACACCGCCCGAATGTGCCGACAAATCCCGATAGGAGCTGCACATATCTCTTTCTCAGGGCACACCGGATCGTCCAAACTTCCGGTAGGCCAGCCCAGAGTTGCCCCTGGTGGCCACCAGCGGCTGACAAGTTGGACCAACACTCAGAGGAGCACTGGCCTGGGGGGGGTAAAATAAAGATGACCCTTGAGTCCACGAAACCCAAGGGAAAAAGAGGCTAGGTGGCGAAAGGTAAAACCAATGTTGGGCATTGCTGGAAGAGCTTTACTTAAGGCGAACTGTCAAGGGGTTCCCATAATAGCCCAACCACGTAAGGAACGCAAAAATCTGGGAACATAACACCGATATGACGGAAACTAGGGCGGCAAGAGTGGAACAAAACACCAGGCATAAGGCCGAGCCTTCCACCCTTTACCAAGTATATAGATGCATTAATTAAATAAGATATATTGTGTTATCCCAACAAGTAAACATGTCCCAACAAGGAACAACATCTCCATGTTCCAACAAGTAACAAACTTCAATCTTCACCTGCAACTAACAACGCTATAAGAGGGGCTGAGCAAAGCGGTAACATAGCCAAACAATGGTTTGCTAGGATAAGGTGGGTTAGAGGCTTGGTTCAACAATATAGGAGGCATGATAAGCAAGTGGTAGGTATCGCAGCATAGGCATAGCAAAAGAGCGAGCAGCTAAGCAAGCAAAGATAGAAGTGATTTCGAGGGTATGGTCATCTTGCCTGAAAATCCGCAAGGAAGAAGAACGAGTCCATGAAGAAGACAAACGGACGTAGTCGAATGAATCCTCACAACACGACGTTACCGGAACCAACCCGAAGAAGCAACACCGGAAAGAAGCAAACAACATAGTAAACAACCAACACATAAACATGGCATGATGCACAATCAAGCATGATGCATGTCCGGTTTAATGTAGCATGGCATGGCAAAGTGCACAAACAATCCTACAAATTAAGTGGAGCTCATTATGCAACTCCATTGCATATTGACGAAACACCACATTCAAGTTATTTAGTTTCGATCTTGTTTATGTACCCAACAATATTAAATGTTGTTAGCATGGCAAGAGGTGAAGCAAATGAAAACTACCTATCTAGTCAAGGTTAAATGAGGCCGGAAGCAACGAACAACAATTCCGGAAACTCCTCATGAGCATATTATAGATTTGGTACTGTTCTGCCCTAAACACAATTTTAGAGTTGTTTAACATGCAAATAAAGGTCACCATGTTAAACTAGGCATTTTTCTACCCCATTTACATATAAAGTTAGTTAGATTTGGAGCTACGGTTGAATAATTATGAATTAAATCATTTTAACATGCCATCTAGCAAAATTTAATCAAACAGCATTTTAAACATTTTAATTGTTGTTATTATGATGCGGATGACATGGACAAGTTTATGCAATTTTTATTAAAAGTTGACAAGAGCATTAGGAAGCATTTGTCACCGTAGTAGAAAGAAAGGGGTGCCACGGCGACGATAACAATAACGGTTCCGGTACTTGATTGAGATACTGATGCAAAGGGGAAGTGTGCGGATGCGTGCAAAAGATGGTGGGGCGCTCCCGGATTCCGGGTGCCCCACGAGTTGGCGACAAGGAAAACGAGTGGCACTTTGGACACGGTGCAAACACGAGCATCTCAAACATCGCAAGCATACGTTCACGGGCGTCGTCTTGGGGTTATACCTTTGGAGCGTGCAAAGGGGGCGGTTCTCGTTCGTAGAGGGAAGTAGGCATTCTCGCGACGGCGGTAGTGGAAGTAGTCGTTCTCGCTTCGTACATGTTCACACTCCGTAGGTGTTCGGGGTCAACAAGGAACTTGCCGGCCTCGATTCTTGCGACGGTAGTTGTACAAGGTCGTCGTGGGAGGTAGTGGTACTCACGAACTTGTCGGATCCACGGCGACGGTAGTGGAACCTCACGGATTCATGGTCTCCGGGCGGTCTCGGTCTTGACGGTGGGGTACTTGACGCATCCCGGATATGTAGTCGTACTTGACGAATCCAAAATACTCCTGCTCGGCATGGGTGCAACGGAGGCATCGTCTTGCGTTTCGAATCTGGGTCATCTTCATATATCCGTTCGCATCAACGAAAAAAAAGGGCTCGGACTTGAGGTGCTCGGCCGTGGGCGACGGAGCACACTGTGGACAAGGAGGCAGGGCGCCCCTGGCATTGAGGTCACAGCGGAGCCCGAGTCAACGACAATAAAGGTAGGGGTGCGCGACTGGAGGCACTGGGAACAACGGCAGGCGGCGGCTGGTCATGGTCGCCGGCGATGGAGGCGGAGCAGGCGACGGTCAAAGCAGAGGAGACGGTGGCGAACGCGGTCGGCGGTGCAATCCGGCAGCGGAGCTCGCCGGATCAAGGACGCGGCAGGGAGCTCCTGGAGGCTGGCGACGAAGAGAGGCGGCGGCACTCCTGGCAGTGGGGCGAGCCAAGGGCGAGGGAGAAGGTCGAGGTCGCCAGCGGGGGGGCCTGGTGGTGCATGGACGAGGCAGCAGGGCAGCACCGGTGCTGGAATCCTCCATGACTGCGACGTGGTCCTGTTCGTCTGGTCGCTGCTCGTCGGTGCGTGGAGGATCAAGGGCGAGGCAGAGGGGTTCCTCCGGGGCGTGAGGTGGAGGAAAGGAGGAGTGGGGATCGATGGAGATGGGGGAGGCGCGTGGGGCGCTGCTCCTCTCTTGCGGTGGCGCTAGGAGGAAGGAGCGAGAGGAAGAGGGTAGAGGGGGTCGAGCGCTGGAGGGAAGGAGATGGGGATCGAGAGGAGGGAGGAGCGCGAGGGGATCGAGCGAATGGTCCTGGCGGCGCGAGGGGTGATGAGGGAGATGGGATCGAGGCCTAGGGTTCAGGAGGGAGTGGGCTTAGGAGAGGCATATGGGCGTGGGAGGCCGGTCGACCTGGCTGGGCTGCCGACCCCGGCTGGGCCTGGTGCTCTCTCTCTCTCTCTCTCACCTACACTCCTTAGAAGAAAAGAGGGAGACAAGAAAGAAAGAAAGAAAGAAAAAATAGAGAGAAGAAAAAAGAAGAAGAGGGATTATTTTCACGGACTGGTAAAAGTGTGCACGGTCCACGAAAAATAGGAGAGGCAAGATTGGAAGATGTCATTCAAACTCATTTGAATTTAATTCAAATGGGTTTGAACTAGGGCTTGGTTATAGAAGTATCCAAAAATGTTGAGGTTTTTGGTGGAACTACGGAAAGTGAAGAAAGAATTTAGGGCAAAGTTTGGAGACGAGGAATATAGTAAGAAAAGCATGGAAATATTTTGCAAGTGTGTTGCGGTAATTTCCAAGGGATGGAATATTTCTTATAGCCCCCTAATATTGGGAGGAAATGTTATAAAGAGAAATCACCACGTGAATTCCCTCGGTTTAAACGGATCAACGATCCATACGCATTATTTAGTTGAGTTGCAAAAATTAATGACATGATGCAATGCAAACATAAAAGGAGCAAGCAAAAATAAAACACACAGAGAAACCCGGGAACCCTGGAAGGCAACTGAAGCTCCGGTCTTGGGGCGTTACAATTTTAGCAAGACATGCGTTTGATATTTTCGAATGGTATGCCCTTGCTGTCAGCAGCGTCGATCAATTTTTTCTTTATTCTTTAGTTGTGAAGTAAATATTTCCTCTGACATGTGAGTCGCTGAGATGCATAATCATCGATTGTTTTGGATGTTCTCTATGAATTGCCAGGCCTGTGTGTTTGATTGCAATGTACAGAAATGCTAAAAACCAGCTCAAACTCTTTGTACTCCTTCTATTCCTTTTTACTTCGCACATTGTGAAAGTGCATACATTTTTGTATAAGATTGGTCAAAGTAGAGATACTTTCACTGCAGACAAAACTTGTATGTAGACTAGAAAGGACCAGAGGGAGTACATGTGAAACTACTGCAAACGAGGTGATCACCCTGGGAATAATGCTAGTACATATTGTTTTGCATCTTCATCCAATGCCAGTGATACAGGAATTTGAACTAATCGAAATAAATTCATTCATACACGGTCGGATTTCATATAAACATGCCAGATTTCATTACATTTCATACATTCTTCAACTAAAAAGGGGTGCGCTGGAGGTATAATTAATTAACCGAAGCTACCCACCTGTGTCCCGCTGAGCCGAACAGAAGCTTCAGTGACTTAACTGCAGGTGCAGTTGCGTAACTAACATGTGGCCTGTTGGGCCCACGTGTCAGTCAGCCAATTGCACCAGCAGTTAAGTAGAAGCAGCATTATTCTCCAGCAGAACTCCCCGACTCCACGTCGCCAAGAAGCTAACCGGCCGTCAATGGTCAACCCGCCTAGCTTGGCTTCAACAGGAGGGTAGCAGCGGTGGCCTTACTTGGACCCGAGCGGCGGCGACCTACCGTGTTCTACTCTTCCTCGTTTTCTATGTGGTGCAGCCTCGTTGGCAGCGGGGCGGGGCCTCGGCGGAGCCGGCGATGTCCTCTGTCTCATTGCCGGCGGGCGGCGCCACCGAGCGGTGGAAATCCTCCCCCGCGTTGCCGGCAAGGTGGGGCCTTGGCTGAGCCGGTGATGTCCTCTGCCTCGTTGTTGGTGGGGCGGGGCCTCGGCGGAGTCGGCGGTGTCCTCTGCCTCGTTGTTGGCGCTGCGGGGCCTCGGCGGAGCATGGCCTCGTTGACGCCAGCGGAGCAGGGACTCGTCGGAGCCCGCATTGTCCTCTGCCTCGTCCTCAGTCTCGCCAAACAACGCCTCGCCCGCTTCATCACCCTCTTTGCTAGCCTCTTTGTAGGCGGCCGCAGCCTCCGCCACCCGCATGCGCTCCCGCCAGTGCTCGAGGCGGCCCTTGCAGGCGGAGCGGTACGAGTCGAGCAGCGCCTCCTACTCTGCAGCGATCTGCTCCTCCACCTGCAGATGCTCCTGGAGGAGATGGTGGTTGTAGGCGGCGTCGGCCTACGCCTCTCGGAATTGCTCCTGACGCATCTGCCTCACACTGTCCATATATTGGGCACGGGCCTCGCCGATGGCCATGGTGCAATGCACCAGCGAGGATGGCACGGAGGAGGGGGTTGGCGCCGGATCATCGACTACCATGTTCTCCGTTGGGACATCGTCGTCCTCCGGCTGCCTGTCGGCCAGCCGGTCGGCAGCAATGGCTGCCATCTCCTTATGGTCCGTCGTCCGCCCGTCCCGAAGAGCGCTGGAGCGCGAGGAAGCCATGGTGGGCAGAAGTGGTGTGGACAGGAGAAAGGGAACGGATGCGGATGACTGCGGCTATGGCCGGCGCAGCAGTTTATATAGCAATGGTGGGCGGGCGGAGGGACGGACGTGTGGCGCCGGAGTAGCCGCCTTGGCAACCGCGTATCATTAATGTGGGCGACAGATGGATGGACGGACAGCACTTGTGTCGTTTGAAGGCGGAGCAATCGCCTGCACCGGGAAGCGGGGCGGGCGGTGCTGACACTTTCGGGCGGAAAACGCGCGCGGGCGAGGAGATGACTTTACTTGGAGAGGATGACAATGGGGACCCACCAGGTCCATAGCCTCACGTACGCAAGTGCCTCCTTATTATATATATATATATATAACTATACTCTCTCCGTCTAGGTGAATAAGTCGTATTAGAAGGTGCATCACGACCTAGGTGCAAGCAGACTGGTGGAAAAGAAGAATATTTCTCTCTTCTAAACACAACACTTAATCATAGCAGTTAAGAGGATGCCTTATTAGCTACCCATGCAGGCCATTGTAATTCATAGCATGCAAAGCGCTTTTATTTCTTGCCTAATAACCGCATGGACGTGCTGCATGCATTGGTCCTTGCCCGAGCAAAAAAAAGGAGGAAAGGGGTTTCCACGGGAGACAACGAGGCAGAGGTGGAAGCGCTCGCTGGAGTTATTTATTTTGCTTCCCCCTGGTTTCCTGACATCACGGTCCCACACCATTGTCAACCTATGTAGTACTAGTCAATAAACGAGAGAATTGCACAAGAAGCGGCCGACAGCTGGGACCAAGCAGCTCGAGCAGTATTTGTGTTTTTGAGGTGTGAGCACTGCAAAGTTTTTCGATGTTTAGCCCAGATATTAATTTTTCTCCTCTGAACAACAACGAAAACATCGCTGCAGGCATTAACTGGGCAGGCTGTGGCCCGTCAAGCCCAGGCCAGATATCCAGCCCAGATATTAATTTTTTTCATGCTGAAAATGGCTAGCCGAGCTATACTTTTTTTAGGAATACCCAGGCAAGGTCAAGTTGCTATTCTCCGCCCTGCTGGGATGCAAATCTTTTCTAGGAGGGATGCATTAGGCTTAACAAGAAAATGAGCTTTAAGAAATAATAATTGGGATGTAATTATAAAAACTGGGCAGTAACTATAAAAAATGCACCAAACACGTGATTACTTTATAAAATATTATTTTTGGATGTTGAAAATTTTAATTTCATTAACTATTGCAAGCGCAATGTGTCGTTAGATTTTTACATAATATAAATTTATATTGAAATTGTATTTAGTCTGACTAGAAATTTCGGGATAAAAATATTTCGAATCCCATCAAAATGTGGGAAATTTTATTGAATTATGTTTTGAACGGTTGGTTGAAATGGGCTATACTTTTAACAAACTGTTAATGGGCTGTAGTAAATTCCATTAGAATTCAAAAATGGGCTACACATTCTTAAAAATCTCAAATGGGCTATAAGTTCTCTGCCACACACTTCTGGCCTTACTAAGTTGACGCGTCCCCTAAAAAAACAGAGTTGACGCGTATGCAAGGCTTTGTCAACTTATAGTCAACACACGGTTCTAGCAGCAGTGGCCGTTGGATGTCCATCCAACGGATGTCGTGCTTCTTCTTTAATCTCGGATATTCTAGCTTCACCCGCCCAAAAAATGATTCCTCCCCCTGACATCTGGGGTGCACCATTTTGAAAGCTGACATGTGGGCCTACTAAGTTGACGTACCAAGGGCTTTGTCAACTTAGTCAATATAAACGATTCTATCTGTAGTGACCGTATGATGTCCATCCAACGGCCGTAGTGCTTCTTCAACCTCTGGTCTTCTTGCTCCAGCCGCCCAAAGCAACGTCGGTCGTGCCGCCTGCTCCTGCCTCCCGTGGCCGGCTATGCTACCGTGGAGGCCTCACCGCCCCCTACTATTCCCACCGCTGGCCAGGCCCTGCAGCGACGGCAGCCTCACACCGCAGCCGAATGAGTGAACCCTCATACTCCTCTCCGCGTGGGCATCCGCTGCCGCGTCTTCACCGACTCCGCGTCGTCCCCTTCCTAGGCCTCGCCGTCGTCCACTGCCCTGGTGCTCTCGGCGCGGCGTGGTCAACGTGGAAGGAACGACTTCCATCGGACGTGGACTGTACGTGGAGAGGCTGACAGCTGGGTCTACGGCGGCAGCAAGGAAGTGACTCCTTATTACGCGGAAAATAATGATTCCTCCACCTGACAGTAGGGACCCACCAGACGGGCCACCAGTATTTTGCAAAAAAATCGTTTCCCCCTGACTGCTGGGACCCACCGGACGGGCCACCGTATTTCGCGAAAAAACATTCCCCCCGATGTCAGCTCGGACCCACCGGAAGTGCCTCCTTATTACGCACAAAAAATGAATACTCCCCCGGCTAGCTGGGACCCACCTTGCTGGGCGGCTGACTTGTGGGCCTACTAAGTTGACGGGAACGAAGGGCTTTGTCAACTTAGTCAATATCAACGATTCTAGCTCCAGTGACCGTACGATGTCCATCCAACGGCCGTAGTGCTTCTTCAACCTTTGGTCTTCTTGCTCCAGCCGCCCAAAGCAACGCCGGTCGTGCCGCATGCTCCTGCCTCCCGTGGCCGGCTGTGCTGCCGCAGAGGCCTCACCGCCCCCTACTATTCCCACCGCTGGCCAGGCCCTGCGGCGACGGCAGCCTCACACCGCAGCCGAACCAGTGAACCCTCGTAGTCCTCTTCGCGCGGGCTTCCACTGCCGCATCGTCCCCTTCCTAGGCCTCGCCATCGTCCACCGCCGTGGTGCTCTCCGCGCGGCGTGGTCAACGTGGTCAAGGAACGACTTCCATCGGAAGAGTACTGTACATGGAGAGGCTGACAGCTGGGTCCACGGCCACAGCGCAGTTTTTTTGTGATTTGCCAAGTAAGTCGCTTTTGCCAGGCCTGTTGAGCTGCAAATCTTTCAAGACGAGGAGAGCTTTCATTCGGCTGGCCGAGAAAATGGCCCATCAGTAATGAGAAATGGGTTGTACATTTTTAAAACACATCAAACCGGTAATTAGTTTCAAATATCTTTTTTTCATTTCAAGATTTTAAATTACATTAATTTTTATGCGTGGAGAATTTGTTGGATTATATATTGATATACATTTATTTTTAAAATTAGTTTGAATGTGAGTTGAAATTTTGGGATTAAAAATAGTTCGGACCGCACCGAAATATGCAAAATTTCGTATAATTTTTTAACCGTTGCCACAATATGGGTTGTAATGCTAACAAAAAGAATATGGGCTCCAAAAAACCTTAAGAATTAGCAAATGGGCTGTAAATTATTAGAAATAATGGCAGATGGGTTGTATGCTGTTTTCCACAGATTTGAGGCTTTCCTAAAAAAGGTTGACGCACAAGCACTGACTATTGGATGTCCATCCAATGGCCGTCATGCTTCTTCAATCTTTGCTCTTCCTGCTCCAGCCGCTCAAACAAGCGCTGGCGGGACTGCCTACTCCCTCCTCCTCGTGGCCGGCTGTGCTGCCGCGCAGGCCTCACCGCCCGACCGTACTCCCATCGCTGGCCTAGCCATCTCTTTACTCACCAACACCTGCTGTTATGCTCCGGCGACGGCAGACGAACCAGTAAACCCTCGTACAGTCGTACTCCCCTCCGCGTGGGAAATAACTGCCGAGTCTTCCCTGCCTCCGTGTCGTCCCCTTCCTAGGCCTCGCCATCGTCCACCGCCCCGGTGCTCTCGGCGCGGCGTGGTCAACGTGGTCAAGGAACGACTTCCATCGGACGTGGACTGTACGTGGAGAGGCTGACAGCTGGGTCCACGGCCGCAGCAAGCAAGTGCCTCCTTATTACGCGGAAAATAATGATTCCTCCACCTGACAGCTGGGACCCACCAGACGGGCCACTGTATTTCGTGAAAAAAAACGTTTCCCCCTGACTGCTGGGACCCACCAGCTACATCTTCGCACGCAAGGAAGTGCGTCCGGGCAAAAAAATGATTCACCCCCTGACTATTGGGACCCACCAGCTACATCTTCGCAGGCAAGGAAGTGCCTGACAGTCGGGACCCACCTGGTCGAAGCGTACGTAGCGTTGTCATTCTGGTCGCGAACGTGTACGTACATACTGGTCGATGTAGAGGCGCGCATGTGTTGTAGTAGAGGCGCGCACGTAGCATGTACACGTACGTACAGCGGCCAGGGTGCAAGAAAGAAAATACGGCCATGTATGTGTACATACGGGAGGGGTCTCGAACGCCTACTCGCGCATACGTACGGCCAAGGCTCGTGTACATTGCTGGGTCGGAACAGAGAAACAGCGTCGTCATCGTGTTCATGGGGAGGCAACGGAATGCGTCGTGTTCATGGGGAGGCAATGGAACGTGTGGGAGCCAACCGGCTAGGTCGGAACGGAATGCGTGGTCGTGCTCATCGGGAGGGCTTGGATGGAACAGGCGATGGAAACGAGGCCTGGCGTACCGCACAACGGAGGAAACGGACCTCCTACGTTCGGAACGGGGTCCTGTTGATCGGGAGGGGTCTGGCATACCGCAAAACGGAGGAAACAGACCTCCTATGGTCGAAACAGGGATCCTGTTGATCAGGAGGGGTGTGGCGTACCGCAAAACAGACGAAACGGACTTGTGTTGGAGCGCTACGGTCGAAACGGGGGTCCTGTTCATCGGGAGGGGTGTGGCGTACCGCAAAACGGGACTCCACGGGATACTGTTCATCTCCACCGTCGACCCCTCCAGCCTCCACGAGCTACTGTTCATCCACCGTCGACCTCCTCCAGCCTCCACCTGCGACTGTTCATCCACGGGCTCCTGTTCATCCAGCCTCCACCGCATGCTACTCCACCGGCTACTGTTCAACCAGCCCTCTCCACGGGCTCCTGTTCAACCACAACTCCATGGGCTACTGTTCATCCTGCCCTCCACCGTCTACTGTTCATCCTGCCCTCCATGGGGTGGTCCTGTTCATCCAGCCCTCCACGGGGTGGTCCTGTTCATCCAGCCCTCCACGGGGTCCTGTTAATCCAGCCCCAACCGGCTCGATCGATCAGGGTCCTGTTCATCCAGAGGCAACACCATGGGGTCCTGTTTATCCAC
>NC_041390.1:100841943-100901020 GCF_002162155.2 Triticum dicoccoides
CACTGTTCATCCAGAGGCAGCATCGATCGGCTTCAGTTAGCAGCAGTAGCGAAGGAATCGCTTTATCGGGTTCAGTTAGCAGCCATCGATCGATCGCTCGGGTTCAGTAACGTGTAGCCTGCAGTGTAATCGCTCGGGTTCAGTTAGAGCCCAACGCCTCGCTCGGGTTCAGTTAGAGCCAACGCCTCGCACACACGTGCGTACGTGTACGAGAGAAACGCGCATCGCTCGGCCCCCGACCTCCCACCGTAACCGGGAACTCCCCGAAATTTTCCTCGCCCTCGCTTCTACCACGGTTTTTTTCTGTCATGGACGGCCCAAAGAATGTCATGCAGCTGCGTCTCCGGCCCGCCCAGGACGAAAAGCCCATTTTCTGTCATGATTTTTTGTCATAGAAGTAGGAGCCCACCACATCTATGATGATACCGGGTTTTGTCACAATTATCATCATAGAAGTGTCATATGTATGACAGAAAAAAAATTCGTTCGGCCCAAAATGTCACGGATGTGTCTTTTTTTTTGTAGTGCATTAGCCCCCAAGTGCCAAGTATTGTTACTTTGTAAGGTACTTGGGACTTAAATATGTCTGTAAAATCGTCAAAATTTGATTTGGCATACATTAGCTCCCAAGTGTCAAGTGGTTTTTGTAAAGTACTTGAGACTTGAATCTTGATTTTTGAACTTTGAAACCAAATCTTGACTCATCTGAATGTTTTGCAGAATGCCTTATCTGAATTGAACTCTCAACTGACTGATGCGAAGACCCGGCTAGCTAGTCAGGAGACAGAAATTAAATCCGCTAACTCGAAATTGAAGATAAGTCTCTCTGGCACGGAAAATTTAAAAACCAGCTTTGCTGCCAAGGAGAAAACTTGGGCAGAGGAAAAAGCGCTTTTGACCCAACGTGCTGAGACGGCCGAAATAGCTCTGAAAGAGATTTCAACAGAGTTGAACGGGTTAAAGGGCCGGGTGTCTCAGATGGTAGCCGCTATATTTGGTAAGTCGTTTGACTTCAACTTTATGTGCTTTTTGCCGATCCGGAGTATAATCCGCCAACTTACTTTGAGTGTAAAATTTATGCAGGCCCTCGAAGCAAAAATCTGAGCCAAGACCCGTTGATTAAACTGAAGGCAGTATATACTTTGGTTGAACAATTGTATATTGGTGCACAGCGGGCTCTGTCCGCCATTTCTCCTGCTAATCAAGGACCCAACCGGCTCAGTGACGTTCTGAAGAAACTATCCATCCTTCCTGCCAGGTTTCAAGAAGTAAAACGCTCCTGCGTGTGAGCCGGAGCTTTGACTGCCCTGAGCCGCTCCAAGGCTTGGGTGCTAGACCTAGACCAGGCAGATGTGGCAAGAGGTTATCCCACCGTGAAGGAAGACGGGTCTCCTTTTGATCAGGATGACTTCATGGCTTGCGTGCGCGGAGTCCGGCCTCAGGCAACTACCCTTGGAGACGACGCCAATATTGATAAATACCAGCCGGGTTTTGATAGTGAGAATAAGAAGATGGCCACTCCCTCATACAAGGTAACAGACTTGATCCCACCAGTGAGAGAAGACACCTTTGCCTCAGAAGTTGACCCGGTCGGCCTGATCGACGACGAAGCCGAATTTGTCGCCGTGAATGGTTTTGATTGGTCAAAACCCAACTTCCAGCCAACAGAAGGTGGTGAACCAGCGAGGGAGGAACAATGATCATCTTCATGGGCTTATAAAGCCTTGTAATAACTTAGTTGTGAAAACACCGTATGTTCTGCTTATGCCATCACGCATAAAATACTTTTATGTGACTTCTGTGTTTCCTGATGCCAATGTATGCATCACCTTTAATGTTTGTCTCTGCAATGTTTGAACTCTGTTGCCTGTAAACATAAAGAAAATACTGGCTTGGCGGCTTAGAACCAAACGGTTTAAAACACCCAATTTATAGCCAATACGTTTTCCACAATAGGAAATAGAGACATATATAAATAAAGGACAAGGGATGAAACTAACTCTGTAGTTAACGCAGCAGGTAAGTGTGTATAAGTAATAATCATACCTTGTCCCTTTGGATCCTTAGACCACCGGTTTAAATAACACGGGTGATGAATTTTTGATAATTAAATATTTATGAGAAACCAATGACTGCTATACCTTGGTAGGTTGCACCTTTTGATCCGTAAGCCGCCGGTGTGAACGACCCGGGCGGTTGTGTTGTCAAATAGTCGAGCCGGTGGGGAAGCCCAGGCTAATTGTTTGCTGGTCCTCTGAGTTTTAGTGGGAGGTATTTGATGGCATGAAGGTCGTCTCAGCGGGCCATGTGAATATGGAGAAGAAAATCCTACCGCGGTTAACATGGCTCTTACGGCTTAATGCGTCAGCTACTACATTAGCCTTTCCGGGGTGATAATGCAATTTCATATCATAATCTTTGATAAGCTACAACCATCTCCTTTGTCTGAGATTCAATTCCTTCTGGGTGAAAATGTACTTCAAACTTTTATGATCCGTGTACACCTCACAATGATTACCAATGAGAAAATGTCTCCATGTTTTCAAAGCATGCACTACGGCTGTTAACTCCAAGTCATGCGTAGCATAATTCAACTCATGGGGCTTCATTTGTCTTGAGGCATATGAAACAACTCTCCCTTCCTGCATAAGCACTGCTCCAAGTCCTCGGCGTGAAGCGTCGCAATACACCTCATAATCCTTGGTCTGGTCTGGTAGAATCAATACTGGTGAAGTAACCAAACGTTTCTTCAACTCCTGAAAACTAGCCTCACATTCCTCTGTCCATATGAACTTGGTATCCTTCTTCAACAACTCCGTCATAGGCTTCGCAATCTTTGAGAAATTCTCAGTAAACCTCCGGTAGTATCCTGCGAGTCCAAGAAAACTCCAAATCTCTCCCATGGTGGTTGGTGCTTCCCACTCGGTCACGGTATCAACTTTAGTGGGATCTACCGCTATACCTTCTCCAGATATAACGTGTCCGAGAAATCCAACTTCCTTCAACCAAAACTCACATTTGCTAAACTTGGCATATAGTTGATGTTCCATGAGCTTTCCAAGAACCAAACGCAAATGTTCCTTATGCTCCTCTTCATTCTTTGAGTAAACCAGGATATCATCAATGAACACTACGACGAACTTATCCAAGAACTCCATAAACACCTTGTTCATCATGTTCATAAAACATGCAGGTGCGTTAGTCAGACCAAATGACATAACGGTATACTCGTACAGCCCATACCTGGTGGTAAAAGTCGTCTTGGGTATATCATGTTCCTGAATCTTCAACTGGTGGTATCCTGATCACAGATCGATCTTGGAAAATACCTTAGCTCCTTGTAATCGATCAAACAGATCATTGATCATCGGTAGTGGGTACTTGTTCTTGATGGTTACTTCATTCAATCCTCGATAATCGACAACCATCCTTAACGATCCATCCTTCTTCTCCACTAGAAGTACTGGCAATCCCCAAGGTGAAGAACTTGGGCGAATATAACCTTTATCCAGTAACTCCTTAATTTGCTTCTTAATTTCCACCAAATCCTTTGCAGGCATCCTATATGGTCTCTTTGATATTGGCCCTGTGCCTGGCAATAGCTCAATCAAAAACTCAATATCTCTATCCGGTGGCATGCCTGGCAACTCTTCTCGAAATACTTCGGGGAAATCCTTCACTACTGGTACTTCCTCCTGCACAACTCCTGTTAAGCAATTTACTTGAGTCCTCTTTGGCACATGTCGAGATACATACTTGATCCTTCTCTCTTCTGGGGTGGTAAGCAAAATTGACTTACTAGCACATTCAATATTCCCTTCATACTTTGATAACCAATCCATGCCTAATATCACATCCAATCCTTGGGATTCCAATACTATTAGGTCTGAGGGAAAAACATAGTTACCAATCCTTAATGGTAACTGATCACACCATAGACTAGCCACATACTCTGCTCCGGGCGAGGTTACTAACATGGGTGACCTAAGGGCTCGGGTTGGTAGGTTATACTTATCCACAATTCCCCTTGAGATGTATGAATGCGATGCACCAGTATCAAAAAGAACGAGTGCAGTAAATGACTTAACCAAAAACTTACCTATTACTGCATCGGGCTGAGCTTCAACCTCCTCCACGCTAACGTGGTTCACCTGTCCCCTGTTGAAAGGGTTCGGCTTCTTCCCAGAACTTCCATTGCCATTTTGGCCTTCAGGACATTCATTGGCACAATGTCCGGTCTTCGAACACTTATAGCAAGTGACTTGGCTCAAGTCCTTCTTGGCTGGGGTTGAGGGGTTGGTGCGGTTCTGGCCGTTGCTTCCTCCATTGCCATTACCATTTTTGGTGCCATTGTGATTGTGCGAGCTACCTCCTCCATGGGTATGCTGAAAATGTCCTCCCGGTCTAGGGGTAAAACGTGGCTTCTGCTGAGCTCCTGAATTGTACTTTCCTTGTCCATATTTCCTCTTGTGATTTTCAATTTGCTGCTGATCCCCTTCAATATAAGAGCACGATCTACCAACTCCTGGTAGTTGTTGAAGGTGGCTACCATCAATTGCATGCTCAATTCATCATTCAGTCCTTCCAGAAACTTCTCTTGCTTAGCTGCATCCGTAGCGACGTCATCTGGGGCATAACGTGCTAACTTACTAAATTCCTCCACATACTGGCCAACTGTCCGTCCTCTTTGGCGCAAGTTACAAAACTCACGCTTCTTCATGGCCATAGCTCCTGATGAAACATGGGCAGTACGGAAAGCCTGCTGAAACTGGTCCCATGTGACTGTGTCGACTGGGAAGGTGGCTGTGAAATTCTCCCACCATGATGTTGTGGGTCCTTCTAGCTGATGTGCGGCAAACTTCACCTTCTCTGCATCTGTGCATCCTGCTGTGGTCAACTCCCTAGCTGTCTTGTGGAGCCAATCATCTGCTACTATCGGCTCGGTGCTACTAGAAAACACCGGCGGATTCAACCTAAGAAAATGGGCTAAGTGGTCAACAGGTGGTGGTGGTGGTGGTGGTGGGTTGTTGTTGTTCCCCTGATTTTGATTCTGGACTAGCAACTGCATCAATGTGTTCTGCTGCTGGATCAACTGGGTGAGCTCCAGTGGGAAAGCAAACCCGGGGTCACGTCTCGGAGGCATCTGTGGGTTTAGAAAAGATGAGATATAATAATAGAGGGGGTCTAAAGAGAAAACACTACCCATATGCACATGAGGCAAAAGCAAACAATTCACTTCAATCAATCAAACAAGGGCATACAATCGATCTATCTATCGCAAAAGTGCTCCGACTACTATATTTACATGGTGGACTACTACTACTGATGAGGTGGTCTACTAGAAATATTCTTCAGTCGTTGACTCCATGATATCTGCTCCAGCTTCATCAACATAGTCATCATCGCTACTGTCTGGTTCCGAGTCGGTGCCGTCGATGATGATGTAGTCTTCCGGGCTAATCTCCTTGGGTTCTTCGCCTTCATCTACTGGTGTCGGGCCTCCCATAAATATTCCAATCTTCTTGATCAGGTCGTCATTCTTATCCACCAATACTTCAATTTCCTCTTCATAATCTTCACGTGTAGCCTTGAGTTCTTCCTCCAGTTCCTTGATTCTAGTCTTAGCCTTCTTCAGATCTATCATGTCGGCACACATCTGGTTCTCCTGGCGTCGAATGTGCTGGTTTAATTCCTGGATAAAAGCTGCGATTGATCTATCCTTCCTGGTGCTGATCATCTCCCAGTGCTCATCTCGGCGCCCACAAATCTGGTAGATAGTATCCTTGAGATCCTTGCGGTAGACTTCTCCAATGCGTCCCATGGCGATGTGAGCTGCCATGCTCATTCCCAGACTCCAAGTTGGTGCATCAAATGAAAACTCTATGGGCTCAGTGACTGGCATGAACGTCCTTCCTGGAACTTGAACTTGAATCATCCAGCGCTCTTCTTCAGGTAAAGTGGCGTTGTAGGTTCCCGTGAAGCTTGGTACTCCTATGTTCAGGTATCTAGTGACTTCCTTCAAGTGTCGTCCAAAGGGTGTATCTTCATCTGGTTGTGTGAACTTGTTCCTTGCATCCGCCATCCTAAAGAGTAGAAAAGATGAGAAGTCAGAAGAGAAGAGAGTGAATAGTGATCTAGGGCTTTTAGCTTAGTGGTCGTGTCCTACAGTCAGCGTGCGCTCTGATACCATCTCTGTAGCGACCAGACCTCAAACAGTCTGATCTCTGTGCTCTGGTGTCATCCCTGGATCAGTAATGCTGACACCACACAGTACTCGGAGGATTTATAGCAGAGTAGCAATCACAGACTTATTACATCGAGTGTCTCAAAAGAGAACTTATTACAATAAATATGGCTTAAGGCCATCTAATAACTATAACAGCGGAAGGCTTGGAAGATAAGTGAGTCCATCAACTCCAACGGCATCATTGAGTATAGAACCACGACCTAAAAACTCCTTAATCGTTGTCTGAAAAGTCTGCAACATTAACATTGCAGCCCGAAATGGGTCAGCACATGGAATATGCTGGCAATGTAACACATAGAGAGTAATGGAATGAAACAGCTATACTATATGCATATTTGGCTGGTGGAAAGCTCTATGGTTACAGTTTTGCGTAAAGCCAATTTTTCCCTACTCCAAAGGAATAAATTTAATTACTATCATGGTGGTTGTTAAACATTGAGAATGGTTGACAGCATTCTCAATCCCAATTAAGCATCATCATTAAACATAACCCAACAAAATTATTTAGAGTAACATGTTGAGATTCACATGAAAATCCAGGTACTAGATACTCAAGATGTCCATAACCGGGGACACGGCTAACCATGATTAGTTTATTACACTCTGCAGAGGTTTGCGCACTTTTCCCCACAAGACTCGATCGCCTCCGTTTGTTTCTCGCACTACATGGTGTTTGAGAAGACGGATGACCGAGACATAGTCTTTCAGAAGCGCTAGCACCTTACGATCGGGTAGACCGTACCACCTACATCCTCTACATCTGCTAGTCTACCACTGTAAGAGTTCGCACAACTTAATCAACTATGCTAGAGCCCATAATAGCTTGTGGCTGCACACGGAAGTTTCTAGTATGAATAGTCTCATGATCCCTTTGAGCCTGGGTGGCGGTCCAAAAGAAAACAGGCAAGTCCTGGAATACCCAGGTGCCTCAATCTAGCCAGATGTGTGTTTAAGTTGCCACCTTAGATAAACCATTAATTAACAATCTCACATCTGTCATGGATTTCACTCACCCAATCCACGTCTACTAGCATAGCATGGCATGATAAGCAAACGTAGAAGTAACTCCCAAAGGTTTGAAAAATAAACTGGTAATAGGTACTACCTCATCTACTTCCCATCCCACAATTTAATTAGATCATAATCATGCAATGTGTGAGGTTTGATCTAATGCAATAAAACTGGGTAGTAGAAAAGGTATGATCAAAGTGTTACTTGCCTTGCTGATGATCCGGGAAACCTAACGATTCGAAGTAACAGGCGGCGCACTCCGGATACTCTATCGCAAACAAACAAGCATACAATAAGTACTCATCTAATGCACGGATAAAACTCAAATAAGAGATCTAACCAGAAGGTTCAACTTAAGAACTCTGGTTGGCAAAAAGAATCAAATCGAAGGAAGCAACGAAAGTCAAACGGCGAAAGAAAAAAACTATGTTCTAGTAATCTGGATCTAGGGCAAATTTTACAGTAGCAAAATCTTGTTTAAGTTGGTTAAACGGATAGAGGGTTTCGAGACGAAACTCTAGGCGCTTGAATCGCCTGATTCCGATAAACGAGCGAAAAGTTATACTAAAACGAAAGTCGGATCAGGAATCGCGATCAGAAAAATCGCGGATTTAATCCGAGAAAAAGGAAAACGACGAACACTCGCTAAAAAAAACCGGAAAACCGATCTATTTAAAAAACTGAATCTAATAAACCGGCGAAAACCGACGAAAACCGATCGTTAACGGCACGGAAAACGAGGCGGCGGGGCGGCGGCGGCGGGGTCGGGCGGCTGGGGCTAGGGTTCCCGGGTGGCCGGCTTATAAAGCCATCTCGGGCCGGAGTCCTATCCGGACACAGCCCGTAGGTCGGTTCATTTTTTTTAAATTATTCCGCTCGGAAGAAAAATAAAAAGAAATACTAAACGGACTCCAAAAATTCCGAAATAAATTTTCACGGGCTTCTAAAATCAAGCCCGACAAAGTGAACATTTATTTGGGACCTAAATGCAATTTTGAAAAACGCATTTTTTCCTAAATTCAAATAAAACACCGAAAAACTCCGGAATAAAATCATATTTGATTTTATTATTAAATCCTCAATATTTCTTTATTTTGGGCAAATCATTTTATTCCCTCTCATATTTTTGTAATAGAAATAATTGATGATAAAATAAATAAAATCAAATGATCCTATTCTCAAAATTTGAGAAGACTCAAATATGAAAATAACGAAATCCCCAACTCTCTCTGTTGGTCATTGAGTTGCATAGAATTTCTAGGATCAACCAAAATGCGAATAAAATATGATATGCATTGATGATCTAATGTATAACATTCCAAATTGAAAATTTGGGATGTTACACAACATAATGTCCCTCGTCGCATCAGGACGGGGAAAAATATGGCACATCGCAAAGTACGGGGACTAGGGACTCACCGCCGACGCCGAGTTCGCTTGGCTGTAGGGCGCCTTCTCGAACTACCAGTCAACAACCATCCCGCCCTTCGAGATGCTGTTGATCCGGTTAGCGATCTGCTTCCGCGTCAACCGTCGGCACGACATCCGGGTAGGGTCTTGAAGGCGGCGACAAGATCTGTCCCTTTGAGACCCTCGCGTGCCGTCATCTCCGCGATCCGGCTGCATAGGTTCAGCAGTCCCTGCGGCGGGTTCTTGGGCATATAGCCCTAGTTTATCTTGGCGAGCGGTTGCTCAATGATGAACCGGGGCAAGTTGATGGCGCACGTAGGAGTTCTGCCACTTCTTGGCAGAGTCCTCTAGGGGAATCTTGGGGAATAACCCGTTCGGTTGGATCGAGACGACGGTGGCCCCGCAGTCGGACATGGCCCCGGCCTCTGGCCCTTGCTGCTTGAGGAAGAAGAGTGGGCTCCAGAGCTCTACGTCTGGCTCCACTCCCAGGTAGCCTTCGCATAGATTGGCGAAGCCGGAGAGTTGCAGCACCGCGTTCGCGCCCAAGTGGTGCGGCTGCAGCCCAAAGAAGGAAAGAAAGGCGTGGAAGAAGGTGCTCGCGGGGAGGCCAAACCCGCGCTTGAAGTGGCTGAAGAAGACCACGCGCTTGCCCTCTTGCGGCTGCGGCTCCCTCTCACCTCCGACCATGCGCGCGGCCACCTTCGCCGTTGACGGCAGGCGCCTGGTGTCGCGGAGGTACTGAATATCGGCGGCGGAGACCTCGGACCCCTCCCACGAGCCCTTTGGCGGCGCCATCTGCGGAGCTCGTCGAAAGGTGCGGGGTGCGGCGGTCAGTGAACGTTTTGAGCGGCACCTAGCGTTCCAGCAAGTGGCAAGCTTGGGAGTTGAAGAAGGAGATGGAGGGCAAGATGAGGGGCGTGCGCGAGAGCATTTCCATCGCCCCCTCCCTCTGCTTTTATAACCACAGCGAGGCATGGGATCGGCTACGCCCACAATCCCACTCCCCCACATTATGTGGGCACGTTTTCCCCATGAATACCCCGGGAAGTGCAACCATCTGTGGCGGCCACAATAAATCCCTGCGCGTGGGCCGACGGTGCGGCGTGGCGGGGCCTAGCCCGCTAATGCGTCCCATCGCGCGTGTGGCCTGGTAGGGCCTCTCCGACCGCTGTTCACCACGTGGTGATTGCATCGGGCGGCGGTAGGCGCACCCCTTTCCCTTCAAAGACTCGGTAGATGCTGCGGTTTCCCTCCCGTACCGAGGTGCCGTGATCCGGCTTCTGGAAGCCGGCACACAGTGGGTGTTGGCGGACCCGGCAGCCCCAAGCTTCATCAACCCAGCCGCCTTCTCAAGGGGCTGAAACTGCGAAGCCCCCCCCCCCTCCCACTTGAAGCCGGTGGGCCTTCATAGCTTCGGGGACTACTGTCGGGGGGTTAGACCTCGGGTTGGCAACGGAACCCGGATCCTTTCAAAAACATCAGGGCTTGCGATGCCCCTCAGTCCAGTACAACCCTGGTCGGCTTCCCAGCGCAACCCGGTTAGGCGCCGTGACTCGGCCAGCCGGATGGCGCATATGGCCGTATTATTAAACGAGTAAAAGGTTCAACAAAGTCTTCAGGTCTCAAAGGTAAACAAAGCTCACAAAGAGCAAAAACAGAAAAAAGCCACAACTGGCTGGCATATAGAAGATAGGAAACTAAAGACCTATCCTATTACATGACCACCATCCAAACTGGTTGAAGATAGCCCGTGCTACCGTCTCCCACCGGATAGACCCAGTAACCATACGCTCCCTGGCATCCGTCGGAGTGAGTAGCGACCACATACAGATCAATGCAGTGGCCCGGAAAATAACCTGCAAGAAATGAAAATTTGTTGTTTTGTTAAAAACCATATCATTCCTGCAGTTCCAAACTGCCCATAATAAAGCACATACTCCTACACGAATCTGTCTCGCCGTTTCCGAATCTATTCCATCTAACCACGTCCCAAAAAACGTGTTGATAGTATTCGGAAGAGTAATATTAAATGCTATGTGGACAGACCGCCATAGAATTTTTGCCATTGGGCAATCAAGAAAGAGGTGTTTGATGGATTCATTCTTATCACAAAAGCTACATCTTCTAGATCCTGTCCAGTTGCGTTTTGCCAAATTGTCCTTAGTTAGAATGACTTGTTTATGGACAAACCACATAACACTTTAATTTTTAAAGGCACTTTGACTTTCCAAACATGTTTCGATCGAGGTATATGGCCAGTGTTAATAATATCTAGATACATGGACTTAACCGAAAACTCTCCATTCTTAGTGAGTTTCCAGTGTAACTGATCTGGCTGTTGAGAGAGGTGAACGTCCATCAATCTTCTCACAAGATGGAGCCAAGCTTCCCAACGGTTTCCCCGCTAAAGTCCTCCTGAATTGAATATTGAGAGGGTTGGACTGTAATACTGTTGCAACGTAAGCGCCTCTTCGCTGAACAATATTATAGAGAGAAGGATATTGAAGAGCAAGGGGCGTCTGCCCTAGCCATGTATCCTCCCAGAATCTCGTGGTAGTATCATTTCCAACTAAAAAATTGTCCTGTTGAAGAAGACTAATTTCACTCTCATCAGTCCCTTCCAAAATGGTGAATCGGTCGGTCTGACCGTCACCTAGGATAGGGTTTTGGAATGTAGGTACTTATTACGCAGAATCTGGGCCCATGTGGCATCGGTCTATACAGATAGCTTATACAGCCACTTGCTGAGAAGACATCTATTCTTCACCTCTAGATTCTCTATGCCGAGGCCCCCTTGGTCTTTTGGTCTACAATAATGTCCCATTTAGCGAGCCTGTACTTTCGTTTTAACTCATCGCTCTGCCAAAAGAAACGCGATCGATAGAAATCTAGTCTTTTCTGAACTCCAACTGGTACCTCGAAAAAGGACAAGAAAAACATAGGCATACTCGTGAGAACTGAATTAATGACAATTAGTCGGCCTCTGTATGACATAAGCTTGCCCTTCCAACAGCTTAGTTTCTTTTCAAATCGATCCTCAATGCACTTCCATTCTGTGTTGGAAAGCTTGCGATGGTGATTTGGTATACCCAAATACGTAAAGGGCAAAGACCCCAATTCGCACCCGAACAGTTGTTTGTAAGCCTCTTGTTCGTCTCTAGCTCTTCCAAAGCAGAACAATTCACTTTTATGGAAGTTATTCTTTAACCCCGATAACTGTTCGAATAAGCATAACACAAGCTTCATGTTTCTTGCTTTTGCCAAATCATGCTCCGTGAAGATGATAGTATCATCCGCGTACTGTAAGATGGACACACCTCCATCTACTAAATGCGGGACAAGGCCGCCTACTGAATGTTCCTTGGCTTTTCCTATTAGGATCGTCAAACATGTCTACCACAATGTTGAACAGAATCAGTGACATCGGGTCTCCCTGCCTCAGACCCTTGTGTGTCTGGAAATAATGACCTATGTCATCATTCACTTTGATTCCTACACTCCCTTTTTGCGTGAAAGCATCTACCTGGTTTCTCCAGGCCTGATCGAATCCTTTCATTCGCAATGCCTGCTGAAAAAATGGCCATTTTACCTTATCGTACGCTTTCTCAAAATCCACTTTAAAAATCTTTTTTGGGGGGAGAATTTCACTTCCCCGGCCTCTGCACCAACTAGGGATGCATACGGCCTTTTGTGTATGAGTACTAGAATTTTTAATCTCGGTTACGCACCGAGCCTAGTCCTCAATAAATGTGTGAGTACCAGAAAAGCCTGGTCCTGAAGAATAAATCGGAACCTAAATTCGCCTCCGGAAGGATTTGAACCTAGGTATTGGGTTTGTACATCCACTCCTCCAACCAGTTGAGCTAGGCTCACTTCCCTAATTTTTGTGTGAAGACAGTTTATTTTACCTTCATTTATCTCATCCAAAATTACGGTTAGCCTCCTCTGTTTACCCTAAAAAATGTTGGTTTCGCCTATATATATCACTCGACTTACGGCCTTCTCCTGATTATTGCTTTTCACCATTCTCATAGGTGCCATGCAGGACTACACATTTCATTGCTTGTGTTATCCTGTAAGAAAATGAGATGTAACCAGCAAAGCCTTTCAAACATGTGCTGCAAGAGGCATCAAAAACAAGGCACAGCTTCTCGCTCAGCTTGTTTATTTTCTATTTACTGTTTTTGTATCGGTTTCATTATTTGTTCTAGAATTTGCAGCTCAACTCAGTTTATATATGATTTTACTCCCAAAAAGAATTTGATTATGTTTGTTCTTTCAGCTTTAGGCAAATCTATGCCTTGATTATGAATTTAAACATGTTGTTTTCATGACTCTTGAGTCTGCCACTCCGTCTACCACTGGGATCACACCAATTGGTAATTAGCCGATGAATATATAAATTCCTGGATCTAATATGTCATCTGCTGCTGTACTAATTAGGTATCAAGTGAGCCTTCAAGTTCTGACACAATGTCGAACATCCCTCTTTAAGCGAAAGTCTGGTTGGCAATATGACTAGCCACCCAGCATGTATTACTTTCCTTTTTTTAGAAGCTCAAGGTTGTTGGTAAATTTCTACCAAGCAATGATTTGTGAGCTCTAGTGAGAATACAAACATTGAGGTGGGGGTGGAGATGCGGGTCATCAGGAGACGGGAAGCACTGCAGTCGATGCAGAGCACCGGCAATGGCGCTGTTATCCTCGCACGATTCGTCAGATCCAACCTTGCGCCCGTGCCAGCTTTTGATGGGGCCGTCACTGCAGGGATGCCCATGCTCACCGACCACTAGCGCTCCATTGTGGTGCTCAGCCTCTGCAACTGCGGCCCAATGGTGGGTCCATCGGGCATTCATTCCTCTTTGAATCGCACACATTCGAATTCGTTGTCGTTTTTCCATGTATGCATGATTAGTGTAGAATCCTGGTAGGGCTCCTTGATCGGAAGTGCCATCGCGGGTGTGGGATTTGTGCAAAAGCTCATCTGATCGCTGTGTTTGGATGGTTGCTTTGCATTGGTCAACTTTTGGTTGTAGAGATTCTGATTGGGTTTAACCTTGGGCACGGGTGTATAGCTTGGCACCATGTTACTGTGCTTTGTGGTGGACACACTTGCTGCAAGCCACGCAGTCAACAATGCCCAGCGCCAGTCGCCGGAAGCCCTCCTTTGTCAGCTGATTCCGTTCTTTTTTGTGGGCATACTTACTATATCTGAATTTTGAGCCGCGCATGTTGAAAATTTTGAGGTTACTATACTGCAGAGGAGCCATGCATCTTGTGGTTATTAAAGGGAACCACATCTGAATTTTTCGGCTGCATGTTTCAGGGTTATGTACTAGAAAGGATGAAACAAAAGGAGTCCGTTTATTTTAGTTTTCAAGGAGAAATATTGCAGTTATTGCGTGTATATCCAAAGCACAAAATGTCTCCTTGCATCCTTGGACAATTCTTTCTGATCTTGTGTGTATGTTTTTGCAGAGTTTGGTAATGCAAGAAGACGCATGTCTTCAATAGTGGACGTAATGCACCAAAGGAAATACAGTATATAATGTTTGGATTGACAGGTACAAACAATTTAACTTACAACTAAGGAGTTTGTACCATGTTTGGGGAATGCAATACTAACCTCACAGTATTCATCTGAGCAAATGTGAATAAAATTTGGAATAGCAAAATTCTTCAGAGGAATGTGGCTATTTGTCAATTTGTCTGAGCAGATTGGAAAGGAGTTGGTTTATATTTTTATGATTTGCAACCTCCGTTCTGCTGCAATGTTTAGCAGGTGTGCATGATGTTTAATACGCGGTTTTGGTAGTTTTCCTTTCTTTTACTCGAATCCTTGGTGGATTGTTCTCACTAGGAACCATGAGGCTTTTTATTTATTTTTCAAGACAACCATTCTATCCCAGTTGGGTTTATGAAATGAAATAGGTATGTCTCGGTAGTATAGAATAAACGGCTGGGTTATATACACTAATTCTGATTATGACAAAAGATTAGGTGATCCTCAATTAAAAGGACGAACTATAGTAGTGGTTCGTCCAATAACTAGGTCGTTAACAAATATAACTCCGTAATTACTTCTCAGTATGATATGAGGTCATCAGTACATACAGCATACTAACGGCCAGAAGAATATGTCAACAAGCGAAACCGATTATTGAAGGGAACCAATTCTTGAAAAGTTCGCTGCGTCTGTCCCAGTCTCTCTGTCATTATCGAGGTACACTCACACCAGTTTCTGCAAGGCAGCAGGGAGATAATAAACTTCAGTTGTCGTGCAGCAAGCAGCTGTAATCTACATAAATCCCTGAGCACACTGGGTGAGGTGCTACAACCAAAACACAAAAGAAGAAAAATTGGCGGCAAGAAATTTGATAATCCTCTAATGTAAAATCAAGTTACCAAATGCAACAACAATCACAATATAGAGTATGGAACAACTACAATCACAATTTGAGTATGGAACTCTGGAGTTTCTTGGGTAACAAAACAATCACGAGATGGTACAAGAAAATATAATTGCTCCATGAATTGGAAATTTCAAATTCATTTTATCCAACAGACTGATACTTATGCTATAGGAGTACTTTTTTTTTCTAGATTGCCCGATATATTCTGAAATTCGGTTGAGTAACAGAGTTCATCCAAACAAATCATTGTACATTGGTGCTAAACATAATTGAGACACATGGAATTAGGTGGCGAACAGGTTCACACGGCACCGGCTGAACCACCGATCCATGACGGCCTCCGCGTTTGCATGCCTGCTAGCCGCCGAGGTGGAGGACCATGCAGAAGCTGGTGAGTTTGATGAACCAGCAGCCGAAGGCGCATTCATCATATGGAATGTTTCAATACTTTGTTAAGGTTGTTATGATCTTTTCTAATTCTCCTATAAAAACAAGTATAGAAAAGCTAGCTCACCTTGCTAATTTCACTTCTCATCTTCTCCTAACTTTGTTATATTCTTATTCCTGATACTTACATCTTGACTAAAGGTTTGAACATGTTCTTTCTTCTAGGTTGTTCCCACTGTATTCTCATTCCTCTCCAATTATGGGGCCGTTCTGCAATGCTCCAGCTCCAAGCTTCCTCAACTTCACAAATGAAGCTGAGGCGAACGCTCTGGCTCCTGGAAGCTGGAATTGAGAAGCTAGCGATCTGTCTTAGTGTAAAAAAGGAGAAGATGGGGAAGCAGCTCTTTTCCAGATCCGTGAAAGAAAAAGTTGGAGTTGAGGGCAAATTACGCTGAGTTGCCACCACCAAGTGATTCTCAGCGTACCGGTTCAAGTTTCTTTGCCGAACTCCCTCTCGCATGCGTTGGCAATTTGAACTCCCTCTCGCATGCGTTGGCAATTTGTATTGGGCCCCAACCTGGCCTGCCAATCCCGTCAAATGGGCTGGCAGCCTCGTACGTATCGACCAAAAGCGGAAGCTGAGTTGCCGAACGCTTTCCAAGTCGCCACCAGAAGCGAGAAGTCATGCGAGAAGCTGAATTTAGGAAGTTTTGGAGAAGCTAGGCCTGTTTCAGAACAGGCCCTATGTTGTGGCTGTCCCTTGTGTGCACAAGCATACCCATGTGTGTAGACGAACATATATTTGTGCGATTTGAACAATTTTCAAGATGTTATTTTATGATATAACATTTCAGAAGTAATGAGAGTGTTTTGTTCGCTCTTGCTTTTTGCACCAAGGGCGCAAGTATGTTAAATATGGAAGAATTAGGCAGGTGAATCAGTTACAGTACCATCAACCATCAATTATACAACAAGTGCTGAGACCTGACATGTTGTAATCGCATCAGTACACAGAGCAATTACAAGAATCAGTGAACAGTCGTTGCATGTTTCATTATAGATCGATCAAAACTTTATTCAGTGATGAGAACAACACATGGATCAAGCTCCAACCACAAGGACACAGTATGCAAAAGTCAAATAGTATCTGACACTCTTCATACATAACATATTATGAGAAGTTCATTCCCCTCAATAAATAAATAAATTATGACAAGTTCATGATTTTTCTGTAACGAACAAGTGAACTTCAGCAGAAAAGAATGATACCCAATCATAGCATTGCGACTTACAGACACCAAAACGATCCTTGCTGCACTGTCCTACAGCCATCTCAACTCTATCGTGACACAAATGGCAATGTGTTGGGGTTCTATATAAATCAGTCAAATCACATAATAAATTTCGTTCGATATAGAAGATGAGTTTTATAGATGCCCAAATCTTGAATGCCAACAGGGACGAGCCACAAACAACACATGGTGACGAATTTTTAAGATGCAGATGGTAGAACAAGATTAATCATCAGCCGCGACTAGGAAACCATACCCAATTCCCCCAAAACGTGGTCCAAATCAAATGGCAAGCAGAGAGTTGTACAGTAGTTATATTATAGGCGTCGAATTTACCAGAGCCGGGCGAACACATACCATAGGTTCAACATAAGATGGATCACAGTATCAACATAATAAACATGGACAGGTGAATAAGGCAGATGGGCACAACGAGCTAATAAGAAACCAACCAACTTTGCTGCATACAAGCTTGAATAGATGGGACAGATATGATGTTGAACGGCTAGGCTCAGCAGCATCATATAAAATCCCCAAGTTCTTCGGAATAACGGAGGATCCCGTCCTCGCTGCTGGCGAAGCGGAAGCGGCTGAAGTCAATCTTGTTCCACTCTTCCCTCAGCTCCTCCCAAAATTTGCCACTGTTGTCATAGTAGTCTTCGTCAACCTCGGCGTACCCCTTCTCGATCAGATCCTTGCGGACCTTGGCCTGCAACTCTCCAAACCTGTCATCGGCCTCCTTGTCGTTCCCCGGCGGCAGCTCCTTGTCCAGCTCCTCGCTTCTCTTGATCATATCAGCGGGGGATATTGTGGACGGAAGGATGTGGATGTTGGGGGGCTCCCACTTGTCGGCCAAGATCAGCCTTATGTCGTTTTTCAGCAGACGAACCTTGCCTGGGGCGGCCACGTCCCTGTACTCGGGCTTGGACTGCTCGAGGACCCTCTCCACCGCGGCATCCAGCTCTTGAGGTTCCAGATTGGCGGCCTCGGGAAAGTTTAACAACGTCTCCCTGACCACTGGCCGGTGCTTCGCAAATTCAGACTCCCAGTCATAATCATGATCATCCTCGTATTCAGATTCATAATCATCATCGTCATATTCAGACTCATAGTCATCCTCATCCTCATCATAATAACCATCATAGTCAGCATCATCTTGATAATAAAGATCGGCATCCTCATCAGCATAAACATCCTTTTCCCCAGCCTCAGCCTGAGGCTCAGAAACAGGCTCCTGAATCTCCGCCTCAGCCTGAAGCTCAGAAACAGGCTCCTCGATCTCTGCGTCAGCCTGAGGCCCAGAAAACGTTGTCTTAGCGATGCCCTGCTCCAGGAAGGGGTCGACCACCATAGGCTCGGCGGCGGCCACAGACACAACATCAGCGCGTCTGGGGAGTTTTGCCGTGGCCAGAATCTCATTGATCTCCTTTTCCTGCTCCTGCTCTTCATCATGATCCTGATCTGCCTCCTTGGCCTTCCTTTTCAGAAGAGCATACTCGCGGTTTAACGCCGTAGGCTCGGTGGCGCATCGCTCCGGCGTGCCGAACCCGTCGATGGCTGACTTCTGCTGCGCGGGATTGGAGGAAATCTCTTCGGCCGTGCACCGCCCCAGCACGCGCTTGGTGGCGAAACCCTCGTTGCCGGCCATCGGCGGATGTGATCCTGATGCCGAATCCACTCGCTTCGCCAAGTTTAGTGAGATTGGGATTTGTTGTAGGAGGAGGGGGGCGGCGGCGTCTAGACGTATATAAAGGGGGTGAGGCTAACCCTACCTCCCGTCGGAACTGGGATCAGGCCATGGCTCGTTGGGTCGAGACCCTCACGGATTGCTTTGCAGCCCGGGCTCCCATTGGGCCAGGCCCGGTCCGCGATGGATTTTGTTCCTTTTCTTTTTCTTCAGAAAATGAGGAGACTCATATCAAATGTTGATCTACTGTGTTTCTAGGACATGGATTTCTAAAATGTGTTAACCTAAGCCATGGAACTATATAATGCAATCTTCTGTGAAATTTTCTTTTCTAGCTCCGCCTCCATAGAGGCCAGTTTTTGAAAAATTCAAAATTCTACAAAATATATTTTCACATTTCAAAAATTCCGAAAAAAATACAGACATATATGGAGGCATAACACACATGTGTGTAAATTTTCAAGACGAAGTACGTTGAAATGAAGGTCGTGCAAAAAAGACAAATGCGTGGCTCTTTAACACATGATATTACTCATCCCCAAAGTCTATGAATTTGTTCTTTTTGCACAGATCACATCTCAAGTTTTTTCATTCTGAAATTTTATGTGCATACACATCACATCCTTGTGTACTTATACAATTTTTTCAGATTTTTTTGAAATCAAAAGGTATGAATTTTGATTTTTTTTTAAAGAAGCCTCCATGAAGACCGAGCTCCAAATTGCCGTTCTTAACAAACTACAACTTACCAGCCTCCTTCCATGTACTCCTCCCATGTACAAATGTTGTGAGACTATTAGAGATCGACACTTAGTGAAGGGCTGGTGACTAATTTTCATCAAAAGATGCACACAAATATATTTTTTCTTAGAAACCAAAATCCAACAGTGTAAAAAATCGTCCCGACAAATAAAACCCAAGAATAATGTGCCTTGTGACAATAACTCTACCAGGCAATCACTAACCGTTACTCCTCTAAAAGATGTTGGAGTACCCGCCTCCCTGGGCCGCAGGTGAAGCGAGGCTCCTGGTTGTTCGTTGGCGAGTGGCTTACGGCGCGAGCCTCTTGGGGTGGCTCTGTGTTGTCCAATCTGCCTGGACAGTGCATGGTCAATCCGGCTGGAAGGTCCATGACGGGTGGACCGCGTGCCTGTTCGGGGCCATCATCATTAGGCAGCGCTCGTCGTACACCAGCTCGCACGCAAGAGCCTACCCGGGCCGGGTGTCGGCGAGTCGTCGGTTCCGCAATGGCGTGTAGCGAGGGTCCATGATGGGTGGACCACAGGTGTGAAAGTGCAACTATCCCTGGGTGGTTTTGATAATTCCTAACAACATATAGCTCATTGAACTAATGCTCTTTCAAGATGATCATTTCAGAAAGTTCAATGATTGGCATGGCATGAACTAGGAATGTGGACCCCTCAAAATACTAAGGACACATATTGGCTCAAGCTCAAGAATCTACATTTTCATTTTAGTGATCCAAGATCACATTGAGTCCATAGAAAAAGTCAATACTATTAAAAGGGGATGAGGTGTTGCTTAATGGCTTGCTTGCTCAAAATGCTTAGTGATATGCTCCAAAAGCCCTCAACCACTTTATCATATCCACATATGTCCCAAACCAAAAGTCAAACTCGGCCCCACCGATTTGATCTATCCGGCGCCATCAAGTTCATTTGACATAGCCATAGACAGAAACCCTTATCAGTTCGGTCTCACCGATAGGGATCTCAGTTTCATCGAGATGGGATTGCAAACTCTCTGTTTCCCTTCGTAAAGTTTCGGTCTAACCGAGATGAGCGATCGGTCCCACCAACTTTGCAATGCAAACTCTCTGTTTCCTTTTCATAACGTTTCGGCCTCACCGAAATGAGCGATCAGTCCCACCAAGTTTGCCTGACCAGCCCTCTGTTTGCCTATTACAATTGATCTCTCCGAGTTTATGTGATCGGTCTCAATGAGATTACGTTATGCCCTAACCCTAATGAAATCGGTCCCACCGAGTTGACATGTCAATCCCATCGAAAATCCTAACGTTCACATTTTGAACTAAATCGGTCTGGCCGAGTTTAACTATTCGGTCCCATCGAGTTTGATAAATTGTGTGTAACGGTTAGATTTTGTGTCGAGGCTATATATACCCCTCCACCCTTCCTCCATTTGTAGAGAGAGCCATCAGAACGTGCCTGCACTTCTATCATTCATTTTCTGAGAGAGAATATGTTGATACCAAGATATTCCATTCCAACCAGAAGAATCTTGATCTCTAGCCTACCCCAAGTTGCTTTCCACTCAAATCATCTTTCCACCAAATCCAAATATATGAGAGAGAGTTGAGTGTATGGGAGACTATCATTTGAAGCACAAGAGTAAGGAGTTCATCATCAACACATCATCTATTACCTTTTGGAGAGTGGTGTCTCCTAGATTGGTTAGGTGTCACTTGGGAGCCTCCGTCAAGATTGTGGAGTTGAACCAACGAGTTTGTAAGGGCAAGCAGATCGCCTACTTCGTGAAGATCTACCCAAGTGAGGCAAGTCCTTCATGGGCAATGGCCATGGTGGGATAGACAAGGTTGCTTCTTCATGGACCCTTCGTGGGTGGAACCCTCCGTGGACTCGCGCAACCGTTGCCCTTCATGGGTTGAAGTCTCCATCAACGTGGATGTACGATAGCACCACCTATAGGAACCATGCCAAAAATCTCAGTGTCTACATTGCGTTTGCTCCCTCCAAACTCCTCCCTTTATCTTCATATGCAATGATTTACATTCCGCTGCTATACTCTTAGATTTGTGTGTCTAGGTTGATTGCTTGACTTGCGCTAAATTGCTAAAATCTGCCAAGACTTAAATTTGGGAAAGGCTAGATTTTTATTTGATCAAGTAGTCTAATCACCCCCTCTAGACATACTTTTGATCCTACAAGTGGTATCAGAGCTTTTGTCTCCATTTGCCTTGATTTCCATTGCTTTGGTGATCATTGCCTTCATTTCACAATGATGACCCACAAGTATAGGGTATCTATCATAGTCCTTTTGATAAGTAAGAGTGTCGAACCCAACAAGGAGTAGAAGGAAATGATAAGCGGTTTCTAGCAAGGTATTCTCTACAAGTACTGAAATAAGTGGTAACAGATAGTTTTGTGATAGGATAATTTGTAACGAGCAACAAGTAACAAAAGTAAATAAAGTGCAGCAAGGTGGCCCAATCCTTTTTGTAGCAAAGGACAAGCCTGGACAAACTCTTATATTGAGAAAAGCGCTCCCGAGGACACATGGGAATATCGTCAAGCTAGTTTTCATCACGTTCATATGATTCGTGTCCGATACTTTGATAATTTGGTATGTGGGTGGACCGGTGCTTGGGTACTGTCCTTACTTGGACAAGCATCCCACTTATTATTAACCTCTATTGCAAGCATCCACAACTACAATGAAAGTATTAAGGTAAACCTAACCATAGCATGAAACATATGGATCCAAATCAGCCCCTTACGAAGCAACGCATAAACTAGGGTTTAAGCTTCTGTCACTCTAGCAACCCATCATCTACTTATTACTTCCCAATGCCTTCCTCTAGGCCCAAATAATGGTGAAGTGTTATGTAGTCGACGTTCACATAACACCACTAGAAGAGAGATAACATACATCTCATCAAAATATCGAACGAATACCCAATTCACATGACTACTAATAGCAAGACTTCTCCCATGTCCTCAGGAACAAACGTAACTACTCACAAAACATAATCATGTTCATAATCAGAGGGGTATTAATATGCATATAGGATCTGAACATATGATCTTCCACCAATTAAACCAACTAGCATCAAGTACAAGGAGTAATTAACACTACTAGCAACCCACAGGTACCAATCCCGGACTTGGAGACAAGAATTGGATACAAGAGATGAACTAGGGTTTTGAGAGGAGATGGTGCTAGTGAAGATGTTGATGGAGATTGCCCCTCTCCTGATGAGAGGAGCGTTTGTGATGACGATGGCGATTATTTCCCCCTCCCGGAGGGAAGTTTCCCCGGCAGAACAACTCCGCCGGAGCCCTAGATTGGTTCCGCCTCGTGGCGGCGGAGTTTCGTCCGAGAAGATGGCTTATGATTTTTTTCCTCATCGAAAGACTTCATATAGCAGAATATGGCCATCGGAGGGCCACCAGGGGGCCCACGAGGTAGGGGGCGCGCCCCCCACGCTCGTGGGCAGGGTGTGGGCCCCCTGGTGAACTTCTTGCGCTCAGTATTTTTTATATATTCTGAAATTGACTTCCGTGAAGTTTCAGGACTTTTGGAGCTATGCAGAATAGGTCTCTAATATTTGCTCCTTTTCCAGCCCAGAATCCCAGATGCCGGCATTCTCCCACTTTATGTAAACCTTGTAAAATAAGAGAAAATAGGTATAAGTATTGTGACATAATGTGTAATAACAGCCCATAATGCAATAAATATCGATATAAAACTGTGATGCAAAATGGACGTATCAACTCCCCCAAGCTTAGACCTCGCTTGTCCTCAAACGAAAGCCGAAATTGAAAAATATGTCCACATGTTTAGAGATAGAGGTGTCGATAAAAATAAAATATGGACATGAGGGCATCATGATCATTCTTAGAATAGCAACTTATATAATTCTTGTCATATGATCTCTTATGCTAGGGTAATAATTCAATCACAATTTCAAGTTTGAATCATAAACTTCATTGAAAACTAACAAACTATAATCTCGGTCATTGGAGCAATTGCAATTTATCATAACATAGGAAAGAGTCAATATATAAGAGCTTTTCAGCAAGTCCAGATACTCAACTATCATATAGTCTTTCACAATTGCTAACACTCACGCAATACTTATGGGTATGGAGTTTTAATTGGACACAGAGAAAGATAGGGGCTTATAGTTTTGCCTCCTAACGTTTTACCTCAAGGGTAATGTCAACAATAATAGTTCATGAAAACTCACATCCAATTAGCCATATATACCAGGATCTTTCCAACATACTGTGCTTGCCAAAGGATAAAATGTAAAAAGGAAGGGTGAAGATCACCATGACTCTTATGCAAGGTAGGAGATAAAAGTAAAAGATAGGCCCTTTGTAGAGGGAAGCAGAGGTTGTCATGCGCTTTTATGGTTGGATGCACAAAATCTTAATGTGAAAGAACGTCACTTTATATTGCCACTTGTGATATGGACCTTTATTATGCAGTCTGTCGCTTTTATTTCTTCCATATCACACGATCGTATAAAGTTTATTTTCTCCCACACTAATAAGTCATACATATTTAGAGAGCAATTTTTATTGCTTGCACTGATGACAACTTACTTGGAGGATCTTACTCAATCCATAGGTAGGTATGGTGGACTCTCATGGCAAAACTGGTTTAAGGGTATTTGGAAGCACAAGTAGTATCTCTACTTGGTGCGATGAATTTGGCTAGCATGAGAGGGAAAGGCAAGCTCAACCATGTTGGATGATCCATGACAATATAATGTAAGAAAACATAACCCATTACGTTGTCTTCCTTGTCCAACGTCAACTCTTTAGCATGTCATATTTTAATGAGTGCCCACAATCATAAAAGATGTCCAAGATAGTATATTTATATGTGAAGAACTCTCTTTCTTTATTACTTCCTATTAATTGCAACGATGACCAAAACTATGTTTGTCAACTCTCAACAACTTTTATTCATCATACTTTTTCTATGTGAGCTCATTACTCTCCATAAGATCCATACGATCCCTTTGTTTCTTTTTATTTCTTTCTCTTTTCTTTTATTCACTTAGGATCATGGCAAAATAATCTAATCTTTATTATATAGCTCACGGACTCGATTACATAGAAGGATCATAAAGCAAAACTCACAACTAGATCATACTAAAAAGCTTTTATTCTACTAGATCAAGATATTACCAAAAGGATCGAACTAAGAAAAACAATAAAGATAAAAGTGATGGTGATACGATACCGGGGCACTCCCCCAAGCTTGGCAGTTGCCAAGGGGAGTGCCCATACCAGATACTCAATTCTTCTTTGTTGGTGGAGAAGGTGATGGTTTTGTTGATGGCGTAGGCTTCTTCCTTAATTCGCGCTTGAGGACAGAATTTTGGTCCCTTAGGTCCTTGATCTCCTGCTCCAGGCTCAGTATCTTTTTGCATAGTTTTTGTTTGTTTTCCTGCAAGAGGCGAAAAGGGATAAACTCGATCTTAGGTTTCTTTACTCTATCAGGGAGGCTTGACTTTTTAAACTCCACATGCATGTCCCCAGGTTGAGGTAGTGGGAATTCATCTTCATCTGAGCTCGTCTCCTCTTTTCCCTTAGGTTCATAGTCCTCTTCTTCTTCCTAGTCCAACCACAATGCTCCACATCCCCATAGACTTTAGGATCTGCAAGGTAATCAGCCACATAGCTCTCTCCTTCCGAATCCTGGGACGACATGTTGCTCAAATCTGCAACAGGACAGCTCAAAACAAAGACAAGAGATATTTGCATGATACGGGAGTCAAAACCTCCGGGAGATTATATAATGAATTTTTACCGACCAAAATACGTGTCGTGTAAGAAAACGGAGTCCGGAAAGCGCACGAGGTGCCCACGAGGTAGGGGCGCGCCTAGTAGGGTAGGGCGCGCCCTCCACCCTCGTGGAGGCCTCGTGTCCTTCCCGGACTGCTACTTATTTTTATATTTTTCTAAATATTCCAAAACGGAGAAATATTGCCTTAAAAACTGTTTTGGAGTCGGTTTACTTACCGTACCACATACCTATTCCTTTTCGGAGTCTGAAATGTTCCAGAAAGTGTCCCTTATGTATTCCTCCGGGGTTACGGTTTCAATAACATTGGTTTCAACATTTATGGGATTACCTGAGATATAATGTTTGATTCTTTGACCGTTCACCACCTTCGGATTTGTGCCTTCGAAGTTGTTGATTTTTATGGCACAGGAACGATAGACCTCCTCGATAACGTAAGGACCTTCCCATTTAGAGAGAAGTTCTCCTGCAAAAAATCTTAAACGAGAGTTGTATAGCAATACATAATCACCTACATTAAACTCACGCTTTTGTATCCTTTTATCATGCCATCTTTTAACTTTTTCTTTAAATAATTTGGCATTTTCGTATGCTTGGGTTCTCCATTCATCGAGTGAGCTAATATCAAATAACCTCTTCTCACCGGCAAGTTTAAAATCATAATTGAGCTCTTTAATAGCCCAATATGCCTTGTGTTCTAGTTCGAGAGGTAAGTGACATGCTTTTCCATAAACCATTTTATACGGAGGCATACCCATAGGATTTTTATATGCAGTTCTATAGGCCCATAATGCATCATCAAGTTTCTTGCACCAATTCTTTCTAGATCTATTAACAGTCTTTTGCAAAATTAATTTGAGCTCTCTATTACTCAATTCTACTTGACCACTAGACTGAGGGTGATAAGGAGATGCAATTCTATGATTAACATCGTATTAAGCAAGCATTTTACGGAAAGCACCATGAATAAAATGTGAACCACCATCAGTCATTAAATATCTAGGGACTCTAAATCTTGGAAAAATAACTTCTTTAAGCATTTTAATAGAAGTGTTATGATCAGCACTACTAGTTGGAATAGCCTCTACCCACTTAGTAACGTAATCAACAGCAAGTAAAATATGTGTATATCCATTAGAGGAAGGAAAAGGTCCCATATAATCAAAGCCCCAAACATCAAATGGTTCAATAACAGTTGAATAATTCATAGGCATTTCTTGGCATCTACTAATATTACCAATTCTTTGACATTCATCACAAGATAAGACAAACTTACGGGCATCTTTGAAGAGAGTAGGCCAATAAAAACCAGATTGCAATACCTTATGTGCAGTTCTATCTCCAGCATGGTGTCCTCCATAAGCTTCGGAGTGACACTTGCATAGGATCTATTCATGTTCATGCTTAGGTACACAACGTCTAATAACACCGTCTACTCCTTCGTTACAAATATGTGGGTCATCCCAAAAGTAATGCCTCAAATCATAGAAGAACTTTTTATTTTGCTGGTATGTGAAACTAGGTGGTATGAATTTGGCAACAATGTAATTAGCATAATCATCATACCATGGAGCAGTATGAGAAGCATTTATGACATTTAATTGCTCATCAGGAAAGCTATTATCAATAGGTAGTGGGCCATCAAGCACATTTTCTAACCTAGACAAGTTGTCTGCAATGGGGTTCTCAGCTCCCTTTCTATCAACTATATGTAAATCAAATTCTTGTAGCAAGAGAACCCATCTAATAAGTCTAGGTTTAGCATCTTTATTTTCCATAAGATATTTAATAGCAGCATGATAAGTGTGAATAGTTACTTTAGAATCAACAATATAAGGTCTGAACTTATCACGAGCAAATACGACTGCTAGGAATTCTTTTTCAGTAGTAGCATAATTTCTTTGAGCATTGTCTAGGGTTTTAATAGCATATTGAATAACGTTCAATTTCTTATCAACTCTTTGCCCTAGAACAGCACCTACATCATAATCACTAGCATCACACATAATTTCAAAGGGTAAATTCCAATCAGGTGGCTGAACAATAGGTGCAGAGATCAATGCTTTCTTAAGTATTTCAAATGCTTCTACACAATCATCATCAAAGACAAGTGGTATATCTTTTTGTAATAAATTAGTCACAGGCCGAGAAATTTTTGAGAAGTCCTTAATGAACCTCCTATAAAAACCGGCGTGACCAAGGAAACTTCTTATACCTTTGATGTCCTTGGGACATGGCATCTTTTCAATAGCATCAACCTTGGCTTTATCAACTTCAATACCTCTTTCAGAAACTTTATGCCCCAAGACAATACCTTCATTAACCATAAAGTGGCACTTTTCCCAATTCATGACAAGATTAGTTTCTTCACATCTTTACAAAACTCGATCAAGGTTGCTTAAGCAGTCATCAAAAGAGGATCCATAGACGGAAAAATCGTCCATGAAAACCTCACAAATCTTTTCACAGAAGTCAGAGAATATAGCCATCATGCATCTTTGAAAGGTAGCAGGTGCATTACATAAACCAAAAGAAATACGTCTATAAGCAAAAGTACCAAAAGGAAAGTAAAAGTAGTCTTTGATTGATCCTTGGCTGACACATGTATTTGAGAGAAACCAGAATAACCATCTAGAAAGCAAAAATGTGTATGTTTGGATAATCTTTCTAGCATTTGATCGATAAAAGGTAAGGGGTAATGATACTTTTTAGTGGCCTTATTTAATTTGTGGAAATCAATTACCATCCTATAACCTGTAATAATTCTTTGAGGAATCAATTCATCTTTATCATTAGGAACGACAATAATACCTCCCTTCTTAGGGACACAATGGACAGGACTTACCCACTGACTATCAGCAACGGGATAGATTATACCTGCCTCAAGGAGCTTTAGTATTTCCTTTCTTACCACTTCTTTCATTTTAGGATTCAGCCGCCGTTGATGATCACGAACTGGTTTAGCATCTTCTTCCATATTTATTTTATGTTGACATAGAGTGGGACTAATGCCCTTAAGATCATCAAGAGTATACCCAATAGAAGCACGGTGCTTCTTTAGAGTTTTCAATAATCTCTCTTCATCATGCTCTGAAAGGTTAGCACTAATAATAACAGGATATATCTTTTTCTCATCAAGATAAGCATATTGAAGAGTATCAGGCAAAGGTTTGAGCTCAAACACAGGATCACCCTTGGGTGGAGGAGGATCCCCTAGGATTTCAACAGGCAAATTGTGTTTCAGAATAGGTTCCTGTTTAAAGAATACTTCATATATTTCCCTTCTTTCATTCATAAACATATCATTTTCATGGTCTAACAAATATTGTTATAAAGGATCACTAGGAGGTACGGCAATAGAAGCAAGACCAATAATTTCATCCTTACTAGGCAATTCTTCTTCACGGTGTTGTCTACTAAATTTAGAGAAATTAAATTCATGAGACATATCATCTAAACCGATAGTAACAACATCCTTTTTGCAATCTATCTTAGCATTAACAGTGTTTAAGAAGGGCCTACCAAATATAATGGGACAAAAGCTATCTTGTGGGGAACCAAGAACAAGAAAATCAGCAGGATATTTAGTTTTCCCACACAAGACTTCAACATCTCTAACAATTCCCATTGTTAAAATAGTGTCTCTATTGGCAAGTTTAATTGTGACATCAATATCTTCTATCTCAGCAAGTGCAATATCATGCATAATTTCTTTGTATAAGTCGTAAGGTATTGCACTAGCACTAGCACCCATATCACATAAGCCATGATAACAATGATCTCCTATTTTAACAAAAATAACAGGCATGCCTATCACAGGTCTGTTTTTATCTTTAGCACAAGGTTTAGCAATTCTAGCGGTCCCGTCAAGGAAATGAATAACATGCCCATCAATATTATCAGACAAGAGATCTTTAACAATAGCAATATCAGGTTCAACTTTAATTTTCTCAGGAGGTGTATAAGTTTTAATATTGCTTTTACGAACCACATTTGAAGCTTTAGCACGATCCTTTATCCTAACAGGGAAAGGTGGTTTCTCAACATAAGAAGTAGGAACAATAGGATCATTATAAGTGATAGTCTTTTCTTCAACTTTAATAGGTGCAGCTATTTTTACTTCTATGGGAGGATGATATTTAAACCACTTCTACTTGGGGAGATCAACATAAGTAGCAAAATATTCACAGAAAGAAGCTACTATCTCAGAGTCAAGTCCATATTTAGTGCTACATTTACGGAAAACATCGGTATCCATAAAAGATTTAACACAATCAAACTTAGGTGTCATACCTGACTCCTTACCTTCGTCGAGGTCCCAATCTTCAGAGTTGCATTTAATTCTTTCCAATAAATCCCATTTGAATTCAATAGTCTTCATCATAAAAGAGCCAGCACAAGAAGTATCGAGCATGGTGCGATTGTTATCAGAAAGCCGAGCATATAAATTTTGAATAATCATCTCTCTTGAGAGCTCATGATTGGGGCATTAATATAACATTGATTTAAGCCTCCCCCAAGCTTGAGCGATGCTTTCTCCTTCGCGAGGCCAAAAATTATATATATAATTGCAATCACGATGAACAAGATGCATAGGATAAACTTCTGATGAAATTCCAATTTCAATCGTTTGTAGTTCCATGACCCCATATCATCACATAGCCTATACCATGTCAATGCATCTTCCTTCAAAGATAAAGGGAAGACCTTCTTCTTAACAACATCTCCGGGTACACCTGCAAGCTTAAATAATCCACAAACTTCATCAACATATATTAGGTGCTCATCAGGATGCATTGTTCCATCTCTTACAAAAGGATTAGCTAGCAGTTTTTCTAACATACCCGAAGGAATTTCAAAGAAGACATTTTCATTTTCATTTTCAGTAGGTTGAGGAGCAACTCTTTGCTCTACTGGTTGGGGTGAAGATACCTCGAACAAGCCCCTCAGAGGATTACTTTTCATAGTAACAAGTGACAGTAAATTTCAGCACACTATATAAATTTTTCCTTACCAAATTCCACCTACCAAAGGCGCTTCACTCCCCGGCAACGGCGCCAGAAAAGATTCTTGATGACCCACAAGTATAGGGGATCTATCGTAGTCCTTTCGATAAGTAAGAGTGTCGAACCCAACGAGGAGCAGAAGGAAATGATAAGCGGTTTCCAGCAAGGTATTCTCTGCAAGTACTGAAATAAGTGGTAACAGGTAGTTTTGTGATAGGATAATTTGTAACGAGCAACAAGTAACAAAAGTAAATAAAGTGCAGCAAGGTGGCCCAATCCTTTTTGTAGCAAAGGACAAGCCTGGAAAAACTCTTATATTGAGAAAAGCGCTCCCGAGGACACATGGGAATATCGTCAAGCTAGTTTTCATCACGTTCATTTGATTCACGTTCGGTACTTTGATAATTTGGTATGTGGGTGGACCGGTGCTTGGGTACTGTCCTTACTTGGACAAGCATCTCACTTATGATTAACCTCTATTGCAAGCATCCGCAACTACAACAAAAGTATTAAGGTAAACCTAACCATAGCATGAAACATATGAATCCAAATCAGCCCCTTACGAAGCAACACATAAACTAGGGTTTAAGCTCCTGTCACTCTAGCAACCCATCATCTACTTATTACTTCCCAATGCCTTCCTCTAGGCCCAAATAATGGTGAAGTGTTATGTAGTCGACGTTCACATAACACCACTAGAGGAGAGACAACATACATCTCATCAAAATATCGAACGAATACCAAATTCACATGACTACTAATAGCAAGACTTATCCCATGTCCTCGGGAACAAACGTAACTACTCACAAAGCATAATCATGTTCATAATTAGAGGGGTATTAATATGCATATAGGATCTGAACATATGATCTTCCACCAATTAAACCAGCTAGCATCAACTACAAGGAGTAATTAACACTACTAGCAACCCACAGGTACCAATCCCGGACTTGGAGACAAGAATTGGATACAAGAGATGAACTAGGGTTTTGAGAGGAGATGGTGCTGGTGAAGATGTTGATGGAGATTGCCCTATCCCAATGAGAGGAGCGTTGGTGATGACGATGGCGATGATTTCCCCCTCCCGGAGGGAAGTTTCCCTGGCAGAATAGCTCCGCCAGAGCCCTAGATTGGTTCCGCCAAGGTTCCGCCTCGTGGCGGCGGAGTTTCATCTGAGAAGATGGCTTATGATTTTTTCCTCATCGAAAGACTTCGTATAGCAGAAGATGGCCATCGTAGGGCCACCAGGGGGCCCACGAGGTAGGGGGCGTGCCAAGGGGGGTAGGGCGCGCCCCCACCCTCGTGGGCATGGTGTGCCCCCCTGGTGAACTTCTTGCGCTCAGTATTTTTTTATATATTCTGAAATTGACTTCCGTGAAGTTTCAGGGCTTTTGGAGCTGTGCATAATAGGTCTCTAATATTTGCTCCTTTTCCATCCCAGAATCCCAGCTGCCGGCATTCTCCCTCTTTATGTAAACCTTGTAAAATAAGAGAGAATAGGCATACGTATTGTGACATAATGTGTAATAACAGCCCATAATGCAATAAATATCGATATAAAAGCATGATGCAAGATGGACGTATCACACAACCTAGAAGAGTATGGCGTCTAGCGAGGGAAATTACCACCGTAGAGGTCCTTACTTTGATGGTACTAATTTTGCTACTTGGAAGCATAAGATGAAAATGCATATTCTTAGACATAACCCCGCCATTTGGGCTATTGTGTGTATTGGCTTGCAAGGTGAATTCTTTGATGAGAGAGAACCAAATTTTGAAGCTACCGCCGAAGAGTTGAAGATGCTAAAATACAATGCTCAAGCTTACTATATCCTCTTCAACAGATTGTGCCCCGAAGAATTCAACAAAATCAGCCGTCTTGAGAATGCAAAGGAAATTTGGGATACTTTGATTGATATGCATGAAGGTACCGACTCCGTCAAGGAATCCAAATTGGATGTTCTTCAAAGTCAGCTTGACAAGTTCAAAATGAAGGATGGTGAAGGTGTCGCTGAAATTTACTCTAGTATTGCTCTCATCACAAATGAGATTGCCGGCTTAGGAAGTGAAGGGATGACCAACAGATTCATCATCAAGAAGATCCTAAGAGCCTTGGATGAAAAATATGATACCGTGTGCACATTGATCCAAAAGATGCACACTCACAAAGATCTTAAGCCAACAAAAGTCATTGGAAGAATTGTTACTCATGAGATGTCACTCAAGGATAAAGAAGAGCTTCACAACAAGTCTAGTGGTGCTTACAAAGCCTCATGTGATGCTCTTACATCATCAAGTGAGAAACAAGCCTTCAATGAGAAATTGAGCCTAATGGTGAAGAACTTCAACAAGTTCTACAAGAGTAGAAGCAAAGAAAGTAGTTCCAAGTCAAGGTCCTACAATGACAAAAGATCTTCTAGTCGTGAGCGTAATTGCTACAATTGTGGAAGACCTGGACACCACTCCAATGAGTGTACGCCTCCCTACAAAAGAAGAGAAGACTCGCCTAAAAGGAGAAGTATGTAACAACCTAGATTTTTGCCCTTTTCTTTTTCCTTTGATTTTCTTGGATTTCCTGTTTTGTTTTGCTTTTCCGTGGCTATGTGGTTCTGAAACTTGGGAAGATCATGTTTTCCTAGGTTTTATAGTGGCTTGTCACCCTCTTCATCATCCCAAGATCATGTCATTTCCATCCTTGACCTAACCCAAAATTCTTTTATTGGGAATATTCCTTTTCTGATAAAGGAATAACCCTTAAAACCCTATGTTGTGAAGCAACCTATATTCTTGTCACTCCTAAAGTTCCCAAATAATTCTCATAAATTGTTTGGGTCCTATCTTGCCCAAATATGGCAAAATATTTCATTGCCATGTTCAAAAATAATTCTCCAATAATTCATTCTCTATTTTGTCCTAAATGACACTTTGCAATGGAAGTGCTATTTATATTTGCTTGATTGACCACAAACTTCTTGGAAAGCTTTTCCTGTCCATATCATTGGCTCATGCCAAAAATAAACTCATCACTTTGCCTAGTAAATATTCCTGAGCAATTTTTCAAAGTTCCTGTCCGAGGGAAGTGATTGTGATGGAAATACAAGCTAGGCATATCCAAATGAGTTGAAATTTTGCAAGGTTCTTAATAAGATCAAATCATGACTCTCCACCAAATATGAGCTCATGTAACTCATCTATGTGAGCCCAGCTCCAAATCTTAGTTTCTGGTCAGATTTTCAGTTTGCGAAGCAACTATATGTTATATTGCTTCAATTGAGATGAAACTTTACTAGGACATGATCCTACCTATATCAACTCCCTCCACCAAGTTTTACCTCAATTGGTTAATCCAATTACCCTGTGTAATATTTCCAAGTTTTTGTCCAGAATGAAGCTTTGTGAAGCAAGTGCTACTTTGGTATTTCCAAATGGCATGAAATCTTTACAACAGCTTCATACCATCATATAACCCCTCTCTGCCAAATTTCAGCTCACAGAGATCAAGTATGTGAGTGCATCATCCAAATCCCCAATTCTGGCCAGTATTGCACTTTCTACAACAACCACCATCTAAACTCCTCCTCTTAGTCTGAGTTTTGGTGATCAACACCACCTTAGCATGTGATCATCATAAGACAAACTAGTTACCACGTTACCAAGCTGGTTTAACCCCAGGAAGTTACAAACACCTTATTACTTATTTACTTTTGGAGCTAAGTGCAAATCTCTTCTTTGCCCCTGGACCGATTTATTTCCTCATTTTGACTGAGGGCACCAAGGTCCATCCACTGGATATGGTTGGCCACGCCAAAGAGCGCCGCTTGTGCCAGTGCACGTGGTGATCACGCTTGCGTCATGGCTGCAGGCGTGCTCTGCCTTGTTCCGGCCACTATGCTCGTCTCCTCCCTCCTCGTCTCGACGTCCAACCTTGTCCAGGAGCTCTCCCGTGCTCGACTGTGTCGCCCTGCATCGCTGACTAGTCGTGGTTTGACATCAATGCGTCGCAAACGCCATGCCCGTGCCATGCCCTGCCTCTGCCCGCCATTAAAGCTTGGTCGGGAGCTCGCCGATGAGCTCAAGAATCCTCCCCTGGGCTATATAAGGAGTGTCCGAGTCCCTCAGCACCTCACCAGCCTCTCCCTAAGCCTCCTCGCCCACCAGAGTCCTCGGCCCTCTCCTCTTTTCGCCGGAGTTCGCCTCGGCCGCCGCGATTCCTCCTTGGTCTCGGTTAGCTCGAGCCTCCTCCTTTCCTCCGGTGTTGTCCACTAGCTTCCCCGCATCCTTGCGCATCACCCCAACCCCTTTCCCCTCGCCGAAGAGCCACGGGGCCGTGTCTCCCAAGTCCGGCCGCCGCCTCCACCGTTCGGCCATCTCGTCGTCCTGGCCATCTGATGCTCCTCTCTCCCTCCCGTCGCCACCATAGTATCCCCCTCGTCCCCGCGAGTCGCCCCACCCACTCTCCCTAGCCTCCTCGTCGCCGGAGTGCTCCCCCTCCAAGTAAAAGGCGGCCGGAGCCCGCTTCCGTTCCTCCATTGCCACGGTCGCTCTGCTCCTCCCCGGCGCCCCCTCTGCCTGGGGATGGGTGCGGCGCGGTCCCACGATCCCGTCGGTGGTTGTCGCACGGCCTGAGGTGGCCTGAGCCGGCCGCCACGTCGCCGGCAGCGCGACCCCTCCCCCGCATCTTCTGTCCTGCACGGGGGAGCAGCGGGAGGAAGAAGACGAGCATGGCTCGGCCCCTCCCCTGCGCGCGGGACCCCCTCGTCATCCACCCTGAAGCCGGCCCCGCCTCTGCCACGTCACGTAAGTGACAACGTATTTTCCAGGAAATACATTTCCTTATTTTGAAGGCGTATTTCCATCTTCTTTTGCTCAAAATACGTTTTCTCTTCAGGTAAACGTATTTTCCTCTACTGCGGCCGGAAGCCGTTTTCTCCTTCTGAAAGCGTATTCCTGATTTTGCGCCTCTGCCTTATCCACTCAGGGACTCGTTGGTGATAAAATTTTCACAGATTGGTCCTTCTTCTTCCACACCTCATAACTCCGCAACCGTAACTCCGATTGAGGTGAAACCAACGCCCACTTCTTCGTATCGTCGAGCTCTATATTTTGGTAACATTTTCACTAGGTGCTTTCACAGTGAAAATGACCATTTTTCCCATGCCTCTAATCAGCCCCCTCCGAGAATGTACCGTCCGACGTTTCGTTCCGCGGCTTCACCGCACTTCTTCCTGGAGTCTCCGTCACCCCAGGCAAGCCACAATACCCACTTGCATGATAGTCATGCAGTAGCCATGGTTTTCATCTTGAATATTTATTAAACGTTTGCTTGCTTAAAATATGGTTATAGTTATTTCGGTAATGCTGTTGGATTCATGCTTACTTTCTTGCTATGTTGTTATGCATCTGGTTTTCATGCCCTGCTAGTTGCTAGTATTCCTTTCATATGCTTATGCTTGCTAGTAGTATATGTTGTGCATGACTGTCGTCTGCCCCGAGTACCGTTGTTATGCATGTTCCATTACATCTAGTTGATTAAATGCTTGCATGATGGCATTGTTGATATGTTCTTGCATGATGCTTATTGTTGATGCTAGTGGTCATGTTATGCTATGAGTAGTGTTGTACTGGTAATATTCATGCTCTTCATTATGCCATGCTCAGTTGAAAATGATTCATTGCTGATATGGTGGCTAGTTATGTTGTATCCTCATGACTATGTTGATATCATGCTCATGCATTTTAATTGTATCATGTTATTTTGTCATGGCTCAGCATATTTGCATTCAAGTTTAACCGGATTAAATTGAACTTGAACACCTGTTGGCTGAGTCATGGTGCCACCATATCGAACTGACCAGTGCAACCATGCTTACCTTTATGGGAAGGTCCTAACTGGGTCTATTGTCATGCCTCTCGCCGGTGCCTCCAACTAGGGAAGGTTATGGGCATGCATACCCTGGCCCGGTAAGCAGACATAACCTTGTGTGCCCGTTGTTTTTATTATGGATCTGGTCCCCGTGAGGACGTTTTGGCCACGACGGTGGTCGTTGTGTCTTTGGTAGACACGGGGCCACCCAGGACCAGCCCAGTTGGGAGTGGGTCGGAGTGGCCGGGAGAGTGTCATGGCAATAGATCGGTTTTGTCGGAACGCCGTTGGTCCACCCGAATGGGAGTGCGAGGCCATGGGTTCCGTAGTGTGGGTACAGTGTACTAACCTCTACAGAGTGTATATTAAATCTATCGATAGCCGCGCCCGCGGATAAGGGCCCAGTTCGTGTCGGTCACACTGTGGGTCAACAGTAATAATAATAATGTGCTAGATAACAACCCTGGTTCGAGGATGAGATAAGTTGGTTGTGATCGCCGGAAGGATCACTGTTTGAGACCAAGTGATGGTCATGGTTGTGATCGCCGGAATGATCACCGTGGTATCGAGAATACCGAGTTGTTGGATATTCGTGATGTTGTGCGAGAATCATGGGTAAAGATCAAGCTCCTTGTGGTCATTTGATGATTACTACAGTATTGTTTATACCAAGCTTGATTTGATCCTGAGATGATCGTGCAATGTCCGAAGTTGGTAAATGGTGCATGTGATGGTTACGAGGTAACCCGAGCAGAATAAATGGTGCATGTAGTGTCATCATGTTGCATGCTAGTATCCTCAGATTTATATGTTCATGACATGATCATATTGTTCTAGCAGTATTATGTTCATGTTGTTCATGCCATGATCATATTGTTCTAGCGATATTATGTTCATGTTGTTCATGCCTTGTTATCCTGATGATCTCATGATAATTCCTGCTTAACCTGTAATTGCCATGCTGTTGTTTGTCTTGAATGCTTCTGGTTATTGTGAGCTTGCAAGTACATTCAATGTACTGACCTGGCGTATCATGCCAATTTGCAGGTCGTGCCTGGATTGCTTGCTTGTTTGGTGTTGTTCCTATGTTCGCGAGCTAGGATAAACATTCCAGCCAGAGTACCTGCGGATTGGAGTCCATCATCGCCGTTCGTTGTTCCGCTGCTTCGAGTTGTTATGCTGCTTGTATAGAGCAACCGTGGTTGGCGTAATGTCGCCGTGCCGATGTTATTCATTGTAATATCGGAACCCTGGTATTCATACCCGTGTTGTAATAGAGAGATGGTTTGTTCTATACTAAGCAGTGCCGTATTCCAGAAGACTTCACCTCGATCTCTGGGCTGGAATACCGGGCGTTCCGGTTTTCTCTGAGCCGGGGTGCCACAAAGTAGAAGAGAAGAATCACCTCCAAGAGAGGGAAGGAGTAGAGATGATTGTTATGAACGAAGAACCTCTCGCAGAAGCAACGATTCGGAAAGGAAGGACAAGTCATCAAGGATCTACACAAAACGAAGACATCAAGCTCACGTTGGTGAATGGGTATCTGGCTCCGATTCCGACCATCACTCTGAAAGAAGTTATCACTCCGACTCCGAATATACTCAAGATGAAGGTGTTGCCGGTCTAGCACTTGTGTCGACCAACTCCTATGACATATTTGACTCACCAAATGAAGGAATTGGAAGATGCTTCATGGCTAAAGGCCCAAAGGTATCACACCCCGAGTATGTCGATTTCAATAGTGATGAAGATGATTTGCTAGGTGATGACGATTTACTTGTTGACAACTCTAGTGATGAAAACTATGATGAACTTGCTATTAATCATGCTAATTAAGATAAAACGAATGACGATGATAAGAAGGAGATTGAGCGTCTAACTAAAGAACTAAACACTCTTAAGTTAGCTCATGAAACTACCTTGGAAGATCATCGAGAGCTTTTAAAGACTCATGAGAAGCTACGCTTTGAAAAACTCAACCTTGAGCAAGAGCATGGGTTTTTAAAAGCAATCAATGATGATCTTCGCAAGAAAAGTTCTTCTTACATTGCTAAGCATTTACTCTTGTCTACTTACATGCCACAAGTAAAATCTAGCAACAAGAGCAACAAAGATTCTTCTTCTAGTAGTAACAACAATCATGTTAAATCTAATATTGTTGCTTCTAGTAGCTCTCTTGATTCCACTAATGACTCTCTTAGCCAAGTTACACTTGAGCAATAAAATATCTTATTGAAGGGAATTATAGAGAAAGGTGTTTACAAGAGCCTTGCCGGAAGTAAGCAATTTGAGGAAATTGTATGTAAGCAAGAAGGCACCGGAAGAATCAAGGTGTTGGTTTTGAACGAAAGTTCAGTGCCAATGGAGTTGAATGGAAGAAGATGAATACCCCAAGACGAATTTTGTTCCTTAACAAGAGAAGTATGATCCTACTTCTTTCAAGGGGACACAAGCTCAAGATGATCTTCCACCACAAGCCCACAAGCAAAAAGGCCTTGGTCAAGCTTCAAGAGGAGATTGATGCATTTGAAGAAGCTCCCAAGGCCTTGGTCAAGTGGGTTCCCAAGACTACATCAAGTTCTTCCTCATCAAGTACGACTACAACTCCAAGGATTCCCATCAAGTTGATGTGGATCCAAAATAAGAAGAACTAGAGAGTTCTTGAGGGTGACTCCGCCAACATACTTCACTCATATCATTTTGGCGAGAACAAGTGCAAACAACTTTCACATCATGCACTAGTTCAAGGAGTCACAAACCCTCTTGTTGGTAAGACAAGGGACAAGGTAACCTAACACTTTCATGGACATCATCTTGTGTGAACTTCACTCTATGTCTATGGATATCCTTGTTTGTTCCTTGTGGGACTAACCCGTGTAGGTATTTAAAGTGCAACTCACTCCAATGGATTGCTCCAAATGATCTACATCAACATTGAGCATCCACATCTTCAACACCTACATGAAGTGATCATCGATAAAACCCAAGGTTAGTTCATCCCTCTTAGGAGGGATATCACATCTAGGGGGAGCTTTACTCTAAGAATTGAGCTAAAGCAACTCTAATGGTGTGAACACAACAATGCTTTATGTAAAAGTGGTAACCCCACTTGTGCTTAAACGATGAGTATGACCTATGATCAAATGTTCTCATTTGACTCCTAAGTCTCAATATACTCTTATATAGATGACCTAGTCATCGCCAATTGTTTGATAGATGCTAGAATGTTTGTGCATGCTTTGTCACATATTTCATTTGCCATTTTATTGTGTGAGCATGTTGGTTGCATATTTTACTCATTCGAGGACATACATTTGTTGCTTTAATTGTTTGGCTCTTTTTCTTTCCAAATGGATGGAAAAGAATGCCTAAGAACTTCCTCTAGCTATCTATGCTTTTCTCATCTCAAACTCTATTCATGCTACATCATAAAGTTTGATCAAGTCAGATTCGAACCTTCTGTGTGAGGAGCACTCGGAGTCACCGATTCGTCATAGACTTAAACTTCCAAAACCTCTTTGTGCATTTCGGTCTGACCGATTCATCCTTTTCGGTCAAAAATGAGTTCACTGAGTTGATCTAGTTTTTAAATCTCGGTGCAATCGATTAGAACCATTCGGTCACACCGAGTTGTTCCACTTGGTCACACCGACAGGGTCAGGATATATATACCGACGCGTCAAATTTTGGAAACTTCTCCAAAACCCTTTCGCTCGCGCGTGTCCTACTCTGCCGTCTCGGGTCTCTGGATCATCCTCTTGTCGCCAGCGACCTCCCACCGCTGGTCTCCATCACCGTCAACAGAATTCTACACCGCCGTTGATGTCGTAGCAAGCTCATCACCGAACTAGGGTATGAGTTCGAATCTTTGTGCAATTCTTTCCTCCGATTCTTAGCACAAAGCAAATGCCATGTTTCTTACCACGTATGAGATCATCCTGTCCAGCAAAAACTTCCTTTAGATTAGATTTGATTCAAAAATTTAGGGTTAGGTTTCCGCCAAATCATCTCGGCCGACTAAGTTGTGGAAATCGGTCTCACCGATTTGTCTTAGGCCATTCCACTTGCACTTTTCAATTTGACCAAAACTTGCAAATCGGTGTGACCGATTTCAACTCTCAGTGAAACCCTAGCAATCTCGGAGTCACCGAATTGTGTCTCGGTCTGACCGATGTCACTAGTTTAGACTCTAAAAGTTGCTTCGGTGTCACCGAGTTTAAAAAATCAGTAGCTCCGAAATGCTTTCTATGGAAAACTAAAACTAAGTTTTTGACTCATCTATTTTGCAAAATCTCTACACTTTGTGATGCTCATCCACTCTATCTCATATTTCACTATTCACAGGGTCAGCTGTCAGCTTGGAGTGCCAGAATCTCTGATCAGAGTGATAGCCAGAACAGGTCAGAAGAGCAGGTGAATCTGAGTGAGGGCACTAGTCTCTCTGACAGTTATGATGATGGCAGCAGAAGTACTCCTATCAACCCGCCTAAGGCTACTAGGCAGAGGAGGAAGAGAAATTCTGATTTTGGAGATGAAGACTATGTAGCTGCTGAGGAGGAGGTCAGCTCCAAGAAAAGGGTTGTCGAGAAAGAGTTTGGCACAGTTGCAGCTACAAAGCCTGGTATGCACAAAAAGGCTCCTGCAAAGAGAGTGCCCACTTCTAAGGCTGGAGCCTCCACACTGTTAGGGAACGCAGCAGAATTTAAAATTTTCTATGCATCACCAAGATCAATCTATGGAGTATTCTAGCAATGAGGGGAATAGGAGTGCATCTACATACCCTTGTAGATCGCGAGCGGAAGCGTTCAAGTGAACGGGGTTGATGGAGTCGTACTCGTCGTGATCCAAATCACCGATGACCAAGTGCCGAATGGACAGCACCTCCACGTTCAACACACGTACGGTTGGGAAGACATCTCCTCCTTCTTGATCCAGCAAGGGGGAAGGAGAGGTTGATGAAGATCCAGCAGCACGACGTCGTGGTGGTGGATGCAGCAGGATCCCGGCAGGGCTTCGCCAAGCGCAAGCGGGGAGGAGAGGTGTTACGGAGGGAGAGGGAGGCGCCAAGAGCAAGGGTCCCGCTGCCCTCCCTTGTTGGAAATATGCCCTAGAGGCAATAACAAATTAGTTATTATTATATTTCCTTGTTCATGATAATCGTTTATTATCCATGCTAGAATTGTATTGATAGGAAACTCAGATACATGTGTGGATACATAGACAACACCATGTCCCTAGTAAGCCTCTAGTTGACTAGCTCGTTGATCAATAGATGGTTACGGTTTCCTGACCATGGACATTGGATGTCGTTGATAACGGGATCACATCATTAGGAGAATGATGTGATGGACAAGACCCAATCCTAAGCATAGCACAAGATCATGTAGTTCGTATGCTAAAGCTTTTCTAATGTCAAGTATCATTTCCTTAGACCATGAGATTGTGAAACTCCCGGATACCGTAGGAATGCTTTGGGTGTACCAAACGTCACAACGTAACTGGGTGACTATAAAGGTACACTACAGGTATCTCCGAAAGTGTCTGTTGGGTTGGCACGAATCGAGACTGGGATTTGTCACTCCGTGTAAACGGAGAGGTATCTCTGGGCCCACTCGGTAGGACATCATCATAATGTGCACAATGTGATCAAGGAGTTGATCACGGGATGATGTGTTACGGAACGAGTAAAAGAGACTTGCCGGTAACGAGATTGAACAAGGTATCGGGATACCGACGATCGAATCTCGGGCAAGTATCGTACCGCTAGACAAAGGGAATTGTATACGGGATTGATTAAGTCCTTGACATCGTGGTTCATCCGATGAGATCATCGTGGAACATGTGGGAGCCAACATGGGTATCCAGATCCCGCTGTTGGTTATTGATCGGAGAACGTCTCGGTCATGTCTGCATGCCTCCCGAACCCGTAGGGTCTACACACTTAAGGTTCGATGACGCTAGGGTTATAAAGGAAGTTTGTATGTGGTAACCGAATGTTGTTCGGAGTCCCGGATGAGATCCCGGACATCACGAGGAGTTCCGGAATGTTCCGGAGGTAAAGATTTATATATGGGAAGTCCTGTTTTGGTCACCGAAAGAGTTTCGGGGTTTATCGGTAACGTACCGGGACCACCGGGAGGGTCCCGGGGGTCCACCAAGTGGGGCCACCAACCCCAGAAGGTTGCGTGGGCCAAGAGTGGTGAGGGACCAGCCCCTTAGTGGGCTGGTGCGCCTCCCACCAAGGCCCAAGGCGCAGGGAGAGTGGGAGGGGGCAAACCCTAGGTCTAGATGGGCCTTAAGGCCCACCCTAGGGGCGCCTCCCCCTCTCCCCTCTCTTGGCCGCCACCCAAGACCCATCTAGGGCTGCCGCCCCTCTAGGGGTGGGAACCCTAGAGGGGGCGCAGCCTCCTCCCCTTCCCTTATATATATGAGGCCTAGGGGCTGCCCATAACACACGTGATTTTGATCTCTGCCTGATGGTGCAGCCCTCCCTCTCTTTCTCCTCATATCCCGTGGTGCTTGGTGAAGCCCTGCAGGATTGCCACGCTCCTCCATCACCACCACGCCGTTGTGCTGCTGCTGGATGGAGTCTTCCTCAACCTCTCCCTCTCTCCTTGCTGGATCAAGGCTTGGGAGACGTCACCGGGCTGTACGTGTGTTGAACGCGGAGGTGCCGTCCGTTCGACACTTGGTCATCGGTGATTTGAATCACGACGAGTACGACTCCATCAACCCCGTTCACTTGAACGCTTCCGCTTAGCGATCTACAAGGGTATGTAGATGCACTCTTCTTCCCCTCATTGCTGGTCTCTCCATAGATAGATCTTGGTGACACGTAGGAAAATTTTGAATTTCTGCTACGTTCCCCAACAGTGGCATCATGAGCTAGGTCTATTGCGTAGATTCTATGCACGAGTAGAACACAAAGTAGTTGTGGGCGTTGATTTTGTTCAATATGCTTGCCGTTACTAGTCTTATCTTGATTCGGCGGCATCGTGGGATGAAGCGGCCCGGACCAACCTTACACGTACACTTACGTGAGACCCTGTTCCACCGACAAACATGCACTAGTTGCATAAGGTGGCTGGCGGGTGTCTGTCTCTCCCACTTTAGTCGGATCGGATTCGATGAACAGGGTCCTTATGAAGGGTAAATAGGAATTGGCATATCACGTTGTGGTCTTTGCGTAGGTAAGAAACGTTCTTGCTAGAAACCCATAGCAGCCACGTAAAAACATGCAAACAACAATTAGAGGACGTCTAACTTGTTTTTGCAGGGTATGCTATGTGATGTGATATGGCCAAAGGATGTGATGAATGATATATATGATGTATGAGATTGATCATGTTCTTGTAATAGGAATCACGACTTGCATGTCGATGAGTATGACAACCGGCAGGAGCCATAGGAGTTGTCTTTATTTATTTATGACCTGCGAGTCAATATAAACGTCATGTAATTACTTTACTTTATTGCTAAAGCGTTAGCCATAGTAGTAGAAGTAATAGATGACGAGACAACTTCAAGAAGGCACGATGATGGAGATCATGATGATGGAGATCATGGTGTCATGCCGGTGACAAGATGATCATGGAGCCCCGAAGATGGAGATCAAAAGGAGCAATATGATATTGGCCATATCATGTCACTATTTGATTGCATGTGATGTTTGTCATGTTTATGCATCTTGTTTACTTAGAACGACGGTAGTAAATAAGATGATCCCTCATTAAAATTTCAAGAAAGTGTTCCCCCTAACTGTGCACCGTTGCGACAGTTCGTTGTTTCAAAGCACCACGTGATGATCGGGTGTTTGATTCAAACGTTCACATACAACGGGTGTAAGACAGATTTACACATGCAAACACTTAGGTTGACTTAACGAGCCTAGCATGTACAGACATGGCCTCGGAACACAAGAGACCGAAAGGTCGAGCATGAGTCGTATAGAAGATACGATCAACATGAAGATGTTCACCGATGTTGACTAGTCCGTCTCACGTGATGATCGGACACGACCTAGTTGACTCGGATCATGTAATCACTTAGATGACTAGAGGGATGTCTATCTGAGTGGGAGTTCATAAGATGAACTTAATTATCCTGAACATAGTCAAAAGGTCTTCGCAAATTATGTCGTAGCTCGCACTTCAGTTCTACTGTTTAGATATGTTCCTAGAGAAAATTTAGTTGAAAGTTAATAGTAGCAATTATGCGGACTAGGTCCGTAAACTGAGGATTGTCCTCATTGCTTCATAGAAAGCTTATGTCCTTAATGCACCGCTCAGTGTGCTGAACCTCGAACGTCGTCTGTGGATGTTGCGAACATCTGACATACACATTTTGATAACTACGTGATAGTTCAGTTAAACGGTTTAGAGTTGAGGCACCGAAGACGTTTTGAAACGTCGCGAAACATATGAGATGTTTCGAGGGCTGAAATTGGGATTTCAGGCGTGTGCGCACGTCAAGAGGTATAAGACCTTCGACGATTTTCTTAGCCTACAAACTAAGGGAGAAAAGCTCAATTGTTGAGCTTGTGCTCAGATTGTCTGAGTACAACAATCATTTGAATCGAGTGGGAGTTGTTCTTCCAGATAAGATAGTGATGGTTCTCTGAAGTCATTACCACCAAGCTGCTAGAGCTTCGTGATGAACTATAATATATCAAGGACATATATGATGATCCTTGAGATATTCGCGATGTTTGACACCGCGAAAAGTAGAAATCAAAAGGGAGCATCAATCGTTGATGGTTAGTAAAACCACTAGTTTCAAGAAGGGCAAGGGCAAGAAAGGGATACTTCATGGAACAACAAATCAGTTGCTGCTCTAGTGGAGAAACCCAAGGTTGAACCCAAACCCGAGACTGAGTGCTTCTGTAATAAGGGGAACAACCACTGGAGCAGAATTACCCTAGATACTTGGTAGATGAGAAGGCTGGCAAAGTCGATAGAAGTATATTGGATATACATTGTGTTGATGTGTACTTTACTAGTACTCCTAGTAGCACCAGGGTATTAGATACCGGTTCGGTTGCTAAATGTTAGTAACTCGAAATAAAAGCTACGGAATAAACGGAGACTAGCTAAAGGTGAGCTGACGATATGTGTTGGAAGTGTTCTCAATGTTGATATGATCAAGCATCGCACGCTCCCTCTACCATCGAGATTGGTGTTTGCGTTGAGCATAGACATGATTGGATTATGTCTATCGCAATACGGTTATTCATTTAAGGAGAATAATGGTTACTCTGTTTATTTGAATAATACCTTCAATGGTCTTACGCCTAAAATGAATGGTTTATAGAATCTCGATCGTAGTGATACACATGTTCATGCCAAAAGATAGTACCACCTACTTGTGGCACTGCCACGTAAGTCATATCGGGATAAAACGCATGAAGAAGATCCATGTTGATGGATCTTTGGGCTCACTCGTTTTTGAAAAGTTTGAGGCATGCGAACCATGTCTATTGGTGTATATGCATGAAGAAACTCCATGCAAATGGACTGTTTGGACTCACTTGATTTTGAATCACTTGAGACATGCAAATTATACCACATGGGCAAGATGACTGAAAGCCTCGTTTTCAGTAAAATGGAACTAGAAAGCAACTTGTTGGAAGTAATACATTTTGATGTGTGCAGTCCAATGAGTGCTGAGGCATGTAGTGGATATCGTTATGTTCTTACTTCAAAGATGATTTGAGTAGATGTTGAGTATATTTACTTGATGAATCACATGTCTGAATTATTGAAAGGTTCATGTAATTTCAGGGTGAAGTTGAAAGATCGTCGTGACAAGAGGATAAAAGATCTATGATATGATCATAGAGATAAATATCTGAATTACGAGTTTGGCACAAAATTAAGACATTGTGGAAATTGTTTCACAACTAATACAGCCTGGAACACCATAGTGTGATGGTGTGTCCGAACATCATAACTGCACCCTATTGGATATGATGCATACCATGATGTCTCTTATCGAATTACCACGATAGTTTATGGGTTAGGCATTACAGACAACCAAATTCACTTTAAATAGGGCACCACGTAATTCCGATGAGATGACACCGTATGAACTATGGTTTAGAGAAACCTAAGCTGTCATTTCTTAAAAGTTTGGGACTGCGACGCTTATGTGAAAAAGTTTCAGGCTGATAAGCTCGAACCTAAAGCGGATAAATGCATCTTCATAGGACACCGGAAACAGTTGGGTATACCTCCTGTCTCAGATTCGAAAGCAATAAGGGATTGTTTCTAGAATCAGGTCCTTTCTCGAGGAAAAGTTTCTCTCAAAAGAATTGAGTGGGAGGATGGTGGAGACTTGATGAGGTTATTGAACCGTTACTTCAACTAGTGTATAGCAGGGCACAAAGAGTTGTTCCTGTGGCACCTACACCAATTGAAGTGGAAGCTTATGATGTTGATCATGAAACTTCAGATCAAGTCACTAACAAACCTCGTGGGATGACAAGGATGTGTACTACTTCAGAGTGGTACGTAATCCTGTCTTGGAAGTCATGTTGCTGGACAACAATGAACCTATGAGCTATGGAGAAGCGATGGTGGGCCGGGATTCCGATAAATGGCTCGAGGCCATATAATCCGAGAGAGGATCCATATATGAAAACAAAGTGTAGACTTTGGCAGAACAGCTCGATGGTCGTAAGGCTATTGAGTACAGATGGATTTTAAAAGGAAGACGGACAATGATGGTAAGTATCACCATTAAGAAAGCTCGACTTGTCGTTAAGATGTTTCCCGACAAGTTCAAGGAGTTGACTACGGTGAGACTTTCTCACTCGTAGCGATGCTAAGAGTCTGTTGGAATTATATTAGCGATTACTGCATTATTTATGAAATCTTGCAGATAGGATGTCAAAACATTGTTTCCTCGACGATTTTCTTGAGGAAAGGTTGTATGTGATACAACCGGAAGGTTTTGTCAATCCTGAAAGATGCTAATAAGTATGCAAAGCTCCAGCAATCCTTCTAAGGACTGGAGTAAGCATCTCGGGGTTGGAATGTATGCTTTGATGATGATCAAAGATTTTGGGTGTATACAAAGTTTATGAGAAACTTGTATTTCCAAAGAAGTGAGTGGGAGCACTATAGAATTTCTGATGAGTATATGTTGTTGACATATTGTTGATCAGAAATGACGTAGAATTTCTGGAAAGCATATAGGGTTATTTGGAAAGTGTTTTCAATGGAAAGCCTGGATTAAGCTGCTTGAGAATTGAGCATCAAGATCTATAAGGATAGATCAAAACGCTTAATGGAACTTTCAAATGAGCACATACCTTGACATGATCTTGAAGGTGTTCAAGATGGATCAGTCAAAGAAGGAGTTCTTGCCTGAGTTGTAAGGTATGAAGTTAAGACTTAAAGCTCGACCACGGCAGAATAGAGAGAAAGGACGAAGGTCGTCCCCTATGCTTAAGACGTAGGCTCTACAGTATGCTATACTGTGTACCGCACCTGAAGTGTGCCTTGCCATGAGTCAGTCAAGGGGTACAAGAGTGATCCAAGAATGGATCACAGGACAGCGGTCAAAGTTATCCTTAGTGACTAGTGGACTAAGGAATTTTCTCGATTATGGAGGTGGTAAAAAAGTTCGTCGTAAAGGGTTACGTCGATGCAAGCTTAACACCTATCCGGATAGCTCTGAGTAGAGATGCCGGATACGTATAATGGAGCAACAATTTAGAATAGCTCCAAGTAGAACAATTATTTGGAATAGCTCCAAATAGAACGTGGTAGCTACATCTAGGAGATGACATAGAGATTTGTAAAGCACACACGGATCTGAAAGGTTCAGACCCGTTGACTAAAACCTCTCTCACAAGCAACATGATCAAACCCAGAACTCATTGAGTGTTAATCACATAGTGATGTGAACTAGATTATTGACTCTAGTAAACTCTTTGGATGTTGGTTACATGGCGATGTGACCTGTGAGTGTTAATCACATGGCGATGTGAACTAGATTATTGACTCTAGTGCAAGTGGGAGACTGTTGGAAATATGCCCTAGAGGCAATAATAAATTAGTTATTATTATATTTCCTTGTTCATGATAATTGTTTATTATCCATGCTAGAATTGTATTGATAGGAAACTCAGATACATGTGTGGATACATAGACAACACCATGTCCCTAGTAAGCCTCTAGTTGACTAGCTCGTTGATCAATAGATGGTTACGGTTTCCTAACCATGGACATTGGATGTCGTTGATAACGGGATCACATCATTAGGAGAATGATGTGATGGACAAGACCCAATCCTAAGCATAGCACAAGATCATGTAGTTCGTATGCTAAATCTTTTCTAATGTCAAGTATCATTTCCTTAGACCATGAGATTGTGCAACTCCCGGATACCGTAGAAATGCTTTGGGTGTACCAAACGTCACAACGTAACTGGGTGACTATAAAGGTACACTACAGGTATCTCCGAAAGTGTCTGTTGGGTTGGCACGAATCGAGACTGGGATTTGTCACTCCGTGTAAACGAAGAGGTATCTCTGGGCCCACTCGGTAGGACATCATCATAATGTGCACAATGTGATCAAGGAGTTGATCACGGGATGATGTGTTACAGAACGAGTAAAAGAGACTTGCCGGTAACGAGATTGAATAAGGTATCGGGATACCGACGATCGAATCTCGGGCAAGTATCGTACCGCTAGACAAAGGGAATTGTATACGGGATTGATTAAGTCCTTGACATCGTGGTTCATCCGATGAGATCATCGTGGAACATGTGGGAGCCAACATGGGTATCCAGATCCCGCTGTTGGTTAGTGACCGGAGAACGTCTTGGTCATGTCTGCATGTCTCCCGAACCCGTAGGGTCTACACACTTAAGGTTCGATGACGCTAGGGTTATAAAGGAAGTTTGTATGTGGTAACCAAATGTTGTTCGGAGTCCCGGATGAGATCCCGGACGTCACGAGGAGTTCCGGAATGGTCCGGAGGTAAAGATTTATATATGGGAAGTCCTGTTTTGGTCACCGGAAGAGTTTCGGGGTTTATCGGTAACGTACCGGGACCACCGGGAGGGTCCCGGGGGTCCACCAAGTGGGGCCACCAACCCCAGAAGGTTGCGTGGGCCAAGAGTGGTGAGGGACCAGCCCCTTAGTGGGCTGGTGCGCCTCCCACCAAGGCCCAAGGCGCAGGGAGAGTGGGAGGGGGCAAACCCTAGGTCCAGATGGGCCTTAAGGCCCACCCTAGGGGCGCCTCCCCCTCTCCCCTCTCTTGGCCGCCACCCAAGACCCATCTAGGGCTGCCGCCCCTCTAGGGGTGGGAACCCTAGAGGGGGCGCAGCCTCCTCCCCTTCCCCTATATATATGAGGCCTAGGGGTTGCCCATAACACACGTGATTTTGATCTCTGCCTGATGGTGCAGCCCTCCCTCTCTTTCTCCTCATATCCCGTGGTGCTTGGTGAAGCCCTGCAGGATTGCCACGCTCCTCCATCACCACCACGCCGTTGTGCTGCTGCTGGATGGAGTCTTCCTCAACCTCTCCCTCTCTCCTTGCTGGATCAAGGCTTGGGAGACGTCACCGGGCTGTACGTGTGTTGAACGCGGAGGTGCCGTCCGTTCGACACTTGGTCATCGGTGATTTGAATCACGACGAGTACGACTCCATCAACCCCGTTCACTTGAACGCTTCCGCTTAGTGATCTACAAGGGTATGTAGATGCACTCTTCTTCCCCTCGTTGCTGGTCTCTCCATAGATAGATCTTGGTGACACGTAGGAAAATTTTGAATTTCTGCTACTTTCCCCAACATCCCTCCCCCCTCTTTATATAGGGGCCTTGGGGGGGGGGGGCGCCGGCCCTAGGAGATGCAATCTCCTAGGGGGGCGGCGGCCAAGGGGTGGCTTCCCCCCCAAGCCAAGTGGGGGGCGCCCCCACCCCTAGGGTTTCCCAACCCTAGGCGCAGGAGAGGCCCAAGGGGGGCGCACCAGCCCACCAGGGGCTGGTTCCCCTCCCACTTCAGCCCATGGGGCCCTCCGAGATAGGTGGCCCCACCCGGTGGACCCCCGGGACCCTTCCGGTGGTCCCAGTACAATACCGGCGACCCCCGAAAACTTCCCGATGGCCGAAACTGGACTTCCTATATATAAATCTTTACCTCCGGACCATTCCGGAACTCCTCATGACGTCCGGGATCTCATCCGGGACTCCGAACAACTTTCGGGTTACTGCATACTAATATCTCTACAACCCTAGCGTCACCAAACCTTAAGTGTGTAGACCCTACGGGTTCGGGAGACATGCAGACATGACCGAGATGCCTCTCTGGTCAATAACCAACAGCGGGATCTGGATACCCATGTTGGCTCCCACATGCTCCACGATGATCTCATCGGATGAACCACGATGTCGAGGATTCAATCAATCCGTATACAATTCCCTTTGTCAATCGGTACGTTACTTGCCCGAGACTCGATCGTCGGTATCCCAATACCTCGTTCAATCTCATTACCGGCAAGTCACTTTACTCGTACCGTAATGCATGATCTCGTGATAAACCACTTGGTCACATTGAGCTCATTATGATGATGCATTACCGAGTGGGCCCAGAGATACCTCTCCGTCATGCGGAGTGACAAATCCCAGTCTCGATTCGTGCCAACCCAACAGACACTTTCGGAGATACCTGTAGTGTACCTTTATAGTCACCCAGTTACGTTGTGATGTTTGGCACACCCAAAGCACTCCTACGGTATCCGGGAGTTGCACAATCTCATGGTCTAAGGAATGATACTTGACATTCGGAAAAAGCTACAGCAAACGAACTACACGATCTTTGAGCTATGCTTAGGATTGGGTCTTGTCCATCACATCATTCTCCTAATGATGTGATCCCGTTATCAATGACATCCAATGTCCATAGTCAGGAAACCATGACTATCTTTTGATCAACGAACTAGTCAACTAGAGGTTCACTAGGGACGTGTTGTGGTCTATGTATTCACACATGTATTACGATTTCCAGATAACACAATTATAGCATGAATAATAGATAATTATCATGAACAAAGAAATATAATAATAACCATTTTATTATCGCCTCTAGGGCATATTTCCAACAGTCTCCCACTTGCACTAGAGTCAATAGTCTAGTTACATTGTGATAAATTGAACACCCATGCAGTTCTGGTGTTGATCATGTTTTGCTCTAGGGAGAGGTTTAGTCAACGGATCTGCCACATTCAGGTCCGTATGTACTTTAAAATTCTCTATGTCTCCATTTTGAACACTTTCACGAATGGAGTTGAAGCGACGCTTGATATGGCTGGTCTTCCTGTGAAACCTGGGCTCCTTGGCAAGGGCAATAGCTCCAGTGTTATCACAGAAGAGATTCATCGGGCCCGACGCATTGGGTATGACTCCTAGGTCGGTAATGAACTCCTTCACCCAGACTGCTTCTTGTGCTGCCTCCGAGGCTGCCATGTACTCCGCTTCACATGTAGATCCTGCCACAACGCTTTGCTTGCAACTGCACCAGCTTACTGCCCCACCATTCAAAATATACACGTATCCGGTTTGTGACTTAGAGTCATCCAGATCTGTGTCTAAGCTAGCATCGACGTAACCCTTTACGACGAGCTCTTCGTCACCTCCAAAACCAGAAACATATCCTTAGTCCTTTTCAGGTACTTCAGGATATTCTTGACCGATGTCCAATGTTCCATGCCGGGATTACTTTGGTACCTTCGTACCAAACTTACGGCAAGGTTTACATCAGGTCTGGTACATAGCAAAGCATACATGATAGACCCTATGGCCGAGGCATAGGGGACGGCACTCATCTTTTCTCTATCTTCTGCCGTGGTCGGGCATTGAGCCGTGCTCAATCTCGTACCTTGCAATATAGGCAAGAACTCCTTCTTTGACTGATCCATTTTGAACTTCTTCAATATCTTGTCAAGGTACGTACTCTGTGAAAGACCAATGAGGCGTCTCGATCTATCTCTATAGATCTTGATGCCTAATATATAAGCAGCTTCTCCAAGATCCTTCATTGAAAAACACTTGTTCAAGTAGGCCTTTATGCTTTCCAAGAATTCTATATCATTTCTCATCAACAGTATGTCATCCACATACAATATGAGAAATGCTACAGAGCTCCCACTCACTTTCTTGTAAATGCAGGGTTCTCCATAAGTCTGCGTAAACCCAAACACTTTGATCATCTCATCAAAATGAATGTTCCAACTCCGAGATGCTTGCACCAGCCCATAAATCGAGCGTTGGAGCTTGCACACCTTGTCAGCATTCTTAGGATCGACAAAACCTTCCGGCTGCATCATATACAATTCTTCCTTAAGGAAACCATTAAGGAATGCCGTTTTGACGTCCATTTGCCATATCTCATAATCATAGAATGCGGCAATTGCTAACATGATTCAGACGGACTTCAGCTTCGCTACGTGTGAGAAAGTCTCATCGTAGTCAACCCCTTGAACTTGTCGATAACCCTTAGTGACAAGCCGAGCTTTATAGATGGTCACATTACCATCCGCGTCTGTCTTCTTCTTAAAGATCCATTTATTTTCTATGGCTCGCCGTTCATCGGGAAAGTCAGTCAAAGTCCATACTTCGTTTTCATACATGGATCCTATCTCAGATTTCATGGCTTCCAGCCATTTGTCGGAATCCTAGCCCGCCATCGCTTCTTCATAGTTCGAAGGTTCACCGTTGTCTAACAACATGATTTTCAAGACAGGGTTGCCGTACCACTCTGGTGCGGAACGTGTCCTCTTGGACCTACGAAGTTCAGTAGCAACTTGATCTGAAGTTTCATGATCATCATCATCAACTTCCTCTCTAGTCGGTGCTGGCACCTCACAAAAATTTTCTTGAGCTGCGTCACTTACCGGTTCAAGAGGTAATACCTCATCAAGTTCTACTTTCCTCCCACTTATTTCTTTCGAGAGAAACTCTTTCTCTAGAAAGGACCCATTCTTGGCAACAAAGATCTTGCCTTCGGATCTGAGGTAGAAGGTATACCCAATAGTTTCTTTAGGGTATCCTATGAAGATACATTTTTCCGATTTGGGTTCGAGCTTTTCAGGTTGAAGTTTCTTGACATAAGCATCGCATCCCCAAACTTTTAGAAACGACGGCTTAGGTTTCTTCCCAAACCATAATTCATACGGTGTCGTCTCAACGGATTTCGACAGAGCCCTATTTAAAGTGAATGCGGCAGTCTCTAAAGCATAGCCCCAAAATGACAGCGGTAGATCGGTAAGAGACATCATAGATCACACCATATCCAATAGAGTGCGATTACGACATTCGGACACACCATTATGCTGAGGTGTTCTAGGCGGCATGAGTTGTGAAACTATTCCACATTTTCTTAAGTGTGTGCCAAATTCATGACTCAAGTATTCTCCCCCACGATTTGATCGTAAGAACTTGATTTTCCTGTCACGTTGATTCTCAACCTCACTCTGAAATTCCTTGAACTTTTCAAAGGTCTCAGACTTGTGTTTCATTAAGTAGACATACCCATATCTACTCAAGTCATCAGTGAGGGAGAGAACATAACGATAGCCACCGCGAGCCTCAACACTCATTGGATCGCACACATCAGTATGTATGATTTCCATTAAGTTGGTTGCTCGCTCCATTGTTCCTAAGAACGGAGTCTTGGTCATTTTACCCATGAGGCATGGTTCGCATGTGTCAAACGATTCGTAATCAAGAGACTCCAAAAGTCCATCTGCATGGAGCTTCTTCATGCGGTTGACACCTATGTGACCAAGGCGGCAGTGCCGCAAGTATGTGGGACTATCATTATCAACCTTACATCTTTTGGTATTCACACTATGGATATGTGTAACATTACACTCGAGATTCATTAAGAATAAACCATTCACCAACGGAGCATGACCATAAAACATATCTCTCATATAAATAGAACAACCATTATTCTTGGATTTAAATGAGTAGCCATCTCGAATTAAACGAGATCCTGATACAATGTTCATGCTCAAAGCTGGCACTAAATAACAATTATTGAGGTTTAAAACTAATCCCGTAGGTAAATGTAGAGGCAGCGTGCCGATGGCGATCACGTCGACCTTGGAACCATTCCCGACGCACATCGTCACCTTGCCCTTCGCCAGTCTCCGCTTATTCCACAGCTCTTGCTTTGAGTTACAAATGTGAGCAACCGCACCGGTATCAAATACCCAGGAGCTACTATGAGTACTGGTAAGGTACACATCAATTACATGTATATCACATATACCTTCCATTTTGCCGGCCTTCTTGTCCGCTAAGTATTTGGGGCAGTTCCGCTTCCAGTGACCACTTCCCTTGCAATAAAAACACTTAGTCTCGGGCTTGGGTCCATTCTTTGGCTTCTTCCCGGCAGCTTGCTTACCGGGCGCGGCAACTCCCTTGCTGTCCTTCTTGAAGTTCTTTTTACCCTTGCCTTTCTTGAACTTAGTGGTTTTATTCACCATCAACACTTGATGTTCCTTTTTGATTTCCACCTCCGCTGATTTCAGCATTGAATATACCTTAGGAATGGTCTTTTCCATCCCCTGCATATTGAAGTTCATCACAAAGCTCTTGTAGCTCGGTGGAAGCGACTGGAGGATTCTGTCAATGACCGCGTCATCCGGAAGATTAACTCCCAGCTGAGTCAAGCGGTTATGCAACCCAGACATTTTGAGTATGTGCTCACTGACAGAACTATTTTCCTCGATCTTACAGCTGAAGAACTTGTCGGAGACTTCATATCTCTCGACCCGGGCATGAGCGTGGAAAACCATTTTCAGCTCTTCGAACATCTCATATGCTCCATGTCTCTCAAAACGCTTTTGGAGCCCCGGTTCTAAGCTGTAAAGCATGCCACACTGAACGAGGGAGTAATCATCAGCATGTGACTACCAAGCGTTCATAACGTCTTGGTTCTCTGGGATGGGTGCGTCACCTAGCGGTGCTTCTAGGACATCATATTTCTTGGCAGCTATGAGGATGATCCTCAGGTTCCGGACCCAGTCCGTATAGTTGCTGCCATCATCTTTTAGCTTGGTTTTCTCTAGGAACGCGTTGAAGTTGAGGACAACGTGGGCCATTTGATCTACAAGACATATTGTAAAGATTTTAGACTAAGTTCATGATAATTAAGTTCATCTAATCAAATTACTTAATGAACTCCCACTCAGATAGACATCCCTCCCGTCATCTAAGTGAAACATGATCCGAGTTAACTAGGCCGTGTCTGATCATCACGTGAGATGGACTAGTCAACATCGGTGAACTTCTTCATGTTGATCGTATCTTCTATATGACTCGTGCTCGACCTTTCAGTCTTCCGTGTTCCGAGGCCATGTCTGTACATGCTAGGCTCGTCAAGTCAACCTAACTGTATTGCGTGTGTAAATCTGGCTTACACCCGTTGTATTCAAACATTAGAATCTATCACACCCGATCATCACGTGGTGCTTCAAAACAACGAACCTTCGCAATGGTGCACAGTTAGGGGGAACACTTTCTTGAAATTATTACGAGGGATCATCTTATTTAAGCTACCGTCGTTCTAAGCAAATAAGATGTAAAACATGATAAACATCACATGCAATCAAATAGTGACATGATATGGCCAATATCATTTTCTCCTTTTGATCTCCATCTTCGGGGCTCCATGATCATCGTTGTCACCAGCATGACACCATGATCTCCATCATCATGATCCCCATCATCATGATCCCCATCATCGTGTCTTCTTGAAGTTGTCTCATCATCTATTACTTCTACTACTATGGCTAACGCTTTAGCAATAAAGTAAAGTAATTACATGACGTTTATGTTGACACGCATGTCATAAATAAATAAAAACAACTCCTATGGCTCCTGCTGGTTGTCATACTCATCAACATGCAAGTCGTGATTCCTATTACAAGAACATGATCATCTCATACATCACATATATCATTCATCACATCCTTTGGCCATATCACATCACAAAACACTTGCTGCAAAAACAAGTTAGACGTCCTCTAATTGTTGTTGCAAGTTTTTTACGTGGCTGCTATAGGTTTCTAGCAAGAACGTTTCTTACCTACGCCAAAACCACAATGTGAATTGCCAATTTCTATTTACCCTTCATAAGGACCCTGTTCATCAAATCCGATCCGACTAAAGTGGGAGAGACAGACACCCGCCAGCCACCTTATGCAACTAGTGCATGTCAGTCGGTGGAACCAGTCTCACGTAAGCATACGTGTAAGGTCGGTCCAGGCCGCTTCATCCCACAATGCCGCCGAATCAAGATAAGACTAGTAACGGCAAGATAATTGACAATATCGACGCCCACAACTGCTTTGTGTTCTACTCGTGCATAGAAACTACGCATAGACCTGGATCATGATGCCACTGTTGGGGAACGCAGCAGAATTTAAAATTTTCTACGCATCACCAAGATCAATCTATGGACTATTCTAGCAACGAGGGGAATAGGAGTGCATCTACATACCCTTGTAGATCGCGAGCGGAAGCGTTCAAGTGAACAGGGTTGATGGAGTCGTACTCGTCGTGATCCAAATCACCGATGACCAAGTGCCGAACGGACAACACCTCTGCGTTCAACACACATACGGTTGGGAAGACGTCACCTCCTTCTTGATCCAGCAAGGGGGAAGGAGAGGTTTATGAAGATCCAGCAGCACGACGGCGTGGTGGTGGGTGCAGCAGGATCCTGGCAGGGCTTCGCCAAGCGCAAGCGGGGAGGAGAGGTGTTACGGAGGGAGAGGGAGGCGCCAAGAGCAAGGGTCTCGCTGCCCTCCCTCCCCCTCTTTATATAGGGACCTTGGGGGGGGGCGGCCCTAGGAGATGCAATCTCCTAGGGGGGCGTTGGCCAAGGGGTGGCTTCCCCCCAAGCCAAGTGGGGGGCGCCCCCACCCCTAGGGTTTCCCAACCCTAGGCGCAGGGGAGGGCCAAGGGGGGGGGGCGCACCAGCCCACCAGGGGCTGGTTCCCCTCCCACTTCAGCCCATGGGGCCCTCCAGGATAGGTGGCCCCACCCGGTGGACCCCCGGGACCCTTCCGGTGGTCCCGGTACAATACCGGCCACCCCCGAAAACCTCCCGATGGCCGAAACTGGACTTCCTATATATAAATATTTTACTCCGGACCATTCCGGAACTCCTCGTGACGTTCGAGATCTCATCCGGGACTTCGAACAACTTTCGGGTTACTGCATACTAATATCTCTACAACCCTAGCGTCACCGAACCTTAAGTGTGTAGACCCTATGGTTCAGGAGACATGCAGACATGACCGAGACGCCTCTCCGGTCAATAATCAACAGCGGGATCTGGATACCCATGTTGGCTCCCACATGCTCCACGATGATCTCATTGGATGAACCACGATGTCGAGGATTCAATCAATCAGTATACAATTCCCTTTGTCAATCGGTACCTTACTTGTCCGAGACTCGATCGTCGGTATCCCAATACCTCGTTCAATCTTGTTACCGGCAAGTCACTTTACTCGTACCGTAATGCATGATCCCGTGATAAACCACTTGGTCACATTGAGCTCATTATGATGATGCATTACCGAGTGGGCCCAGAGATACCTCTCCGTCATGCAGAGTGACAAATCCCAGTCTCGATTCGTGCCAACCCAACAGACACTTTCGGAGATACCTGTAGTGTACCTTTATAGTCACCCAGTTACGTTGTGACATTTGGCACACCCAAAGCATGCCTACGGTATCCGGGAGTTGCACAATCTCATGGTCTAAGGAATGATACTTGACATTCGGAAAAAGCTACAACAAACGAACTACACGATCTTTGAGGTATGCTTAGGATTGGGTCTTGTCCATCACATCATTCTCCTAATGATGTGATCCCGTTATCAATGACATCCAATGTCCATAGTCAGGAAACCATGACTATCTTTTGATCAACGAGCTAGTCAACTAGAGGATCACTATGGACGTGTTGTGGTCTATGTATTCACACATGTATTACGATTTCCGGATAACACAATTATAGCATGAATAATAGACAATTATCATGAACAAAGAAATATAATAATAACCATTTTATTATTGCCTCTAGGGCATATTTCCAACACACATTGAGACTTCCAAATCAACCGTTGAAGAGGATGCTGGTGAGGGCAAGAAAAGGAAGGAAAGGGTCAAGAAGACTGATAACCCACAAGTATAGGGGATCACAACAGTTTTCGAGGGTAGAGTATTCAACCCAAATTTATTGATCCGACACAAGGGGAGCCAAAGAATATTCTCAAGTATTAGCAGTTGAGTTGTCAATTCAACCACACATGGAAACTTAATATCTGCAGCAAAGTGTTTAGTAACAAAGTAATATGATAGTAGTGGTAACGGTAACAAAAGGTAATAGTAGCAAAAGTAATATTTTTGGTGTTTTGCAGTGATGATAACAATAGCAACGGAAAAGTAAATAAGCGAAGAACAATATATGGAAAGCTCATAGGCAATGGATCGGTGATAGAGAATTATGCCGGATGTGGTTCATCATGTAACAGTCATAACCTAGGGTGACACAGAACTAGCTCCAATTCATCAATGTAATGTAGGCATGTATTCCGAATATATTCATACATGCTTATGGAAAAGAACTTGCATGACATCTTTTGTCCTACCCTCACTACAAAAAAAAGACACATCCGTGACATTTTGGGCTGAACGAATTTTTTTCCTGTCATACATATGACAATTCTATGACGATAATTGTGACAAAACCCGGTATCATCATAGATGTGGTGGGCTCCTACTTCTATGACAAAAAATCATGACAGAAAATGGGCTTTTCATCCTGGGCGGGCCGGAGACGCAACTGCATGACATTCTTTGGGCCGTCCATGACGGAAAAAACCATGGTAGAAGCGAGGGGAAGGAAAATTTCAGGGAGTTCCTGATTACGGTGGGAGGTCGTGGGCCGAGCGATGCGCGTTTCTCTCATACATGTACGCGCGTGTGTGCGAGGCATTGGCTCTAACTGAACCTGAGCGAGGCGTTGGTCTAACTGAACCCGAGTGATTGCACTGCAGGCTACGCATTACTGAACCCGAGCGATCGATCGATGGCTGTTAACTGAACCCGATCGAGCGATTCCTTCGCTACTGCTGCTAACTGAAGCCGATCGATTAGGTGAACAGTGAGCGTTGCGCGCGCGG
>NC_041390.1:100901561-100934696 GCF_002162155.2 Triticum dicoccoides
CCACACCCCTCCCGACCAATAGGACCCCCGTTTCGACCATAGGAGGTCCGTTTCGTCCATTTTGCGGTACGCCACACCCCTCCTGATCAACAGGACCCCCGTTTCGACTGTAGGAGGTCCGTTTCCTCCGTTTTGCGGTACGCCACACCCCTCCCGATCAACAGGACCCCGTTCCAAACGTAGGAGGTCCGTTTCCTCCGTTTTGCGGTACGCCAGGCCTCGTTTCCATCGCCTGTTTCGTCCAAGCCCTCCCGATGAACACGACCACGCATTCCGTTCCGACCCAGCCGGTTGGCTCCCACGCGTTCCGTTGCCTCCCGATGAACACGACGCATTCCGCTGCCTCCCCATGAACACGACGCATTCCGTTGCCTCCCCATGAACACGACAGATTCCGTTGCCTCCCCATGAACATGACGACGACGCTATTTCTCCATTCCGACCCAGCCATGTACATGAGCCCTGGCCGTACGTATGCGCGAGTAGGCGTTCGAGACCCGCCCGTATGTACACATACGTGGCCGTATTTTCTTTCTTGCATCCTGGCCGCTGTACGTACGTGTACATGCTACGTGCGCGCCTCTTCTACGACACGTGTGCGTCTCTACTATGACACGTGCGTGCCTCTACATCGACTAGTATGTACGTACACGTTCGCGACCAGAATGACAACGCTACGTACGCTTCGACCAGGTGGGTCCCGACTGTCAGGCACTTCCTTGCCTGCGAAGATATAGCTGGTGGGTCCCAGCAGTCAGGGGGCGAATCGTTTTTTGCCCGGACGCACTTCCTTGCGTGCGAAGATGTAGCCAGTGGGTCCCAGCAGTCAGGGGGGGCGAATCGTTTTTTTGCCCGGATGCACTTCCTTGCATGCGAAGGTGTAGCTGTTGGGTCCCAGCAGTCAGGGGGCGAATCGTTTTTTTGCCCGGACGCACTTCCTTGCTTGCGAAGATGAAGCTGGTGGGTCCCAGCAGTGAGGGGGAAATGTTTTCCCGCGAAATATAGTGGCCCGTCCGGTGGGTCCCAGCTGTCAGGTGGAGGAATCATTATTTTCCGTGTAATAAGGAGGCACTTCCTTGCTGCGGCCGTGGACCTAGTTGTCAGCCTCTCCACGTACATTCCACGTCCGATGGAAGTTGTTCCTTGACCACGTTGACCAGGCCGCCCGAGAGCACCACGGCGGTGGACGATGGCGAGGCCTAGGAAGGGGACGACGCGGAGCCGGGGAAGACGCGGTAGTGGAAGCCCGCACGGAGAGGAGTACGATGGTTCACTGGTTCGGCTGCAGTGTGAGGCTGCCGTCGCCGCAGGGCCTGACCAGCGGTTTGAATAGTAGGGGGCCGTGATGTTGGGGAACGTTGCAGAAAACAAAAATTTTCCTACGGTTTCACCAAGATCTAACTATGAGTTCATCTAGCAACGAGTGATTGGATTGCATCTACATACCTTTGTAGATCACGTGCGGAAGCGTTCAAAGAACGGGGATGAGGAAGACGTACTCGACGTGATCCAAATCACCGGAGATCCTAGCGCCGAACGGACGGCACCTTCGTGTTCAACACACGTACGGTCAACGTGATGTTTCCTCCTTCTTGATCCAGCAAGGGGGGAGGAGAGGTTGATGAAGATCCAGTAGCACGACAGCGTGGTGGTGGATGCAGGGCGTAACAGCAGCAGGGCTTCGCCGTATACTGCGAGAGAGAGAGAGAGAGGTGTAGCGGGGGAGAGGGAGGCGCCAAGACTCAAGGTGTGGCTGCCCCCTCCCTCCCCCCTTTATATAGGCTCCCCTAGGGGGGGCGCCGGCCCTAGGAGATGGGATCTCCTAGGGGGGCGGCGGCCAAGGGTGGAGTAGCCCCCAAGGCAAGGTGGGGCGCCACCCCACCCCTAGGGTTCCAACCCTAGGTGCATGGGTGGGCCTAGGGGGGCGCACCAGCCCACTATGGGCTGGTTCCCTTCCCCACTTTGGCCCATGGGGCCCTCCGGGATGGGTGGCCCCACCTGGTGGACCCCCGGGACCCTTCCGGTGGTCCCAGTACAATACCGGTGACCCCGAAACTCTCCCGATGGCCGAAACTGCACTTCCTATATATAATTCTTCACCTCCGGACCATTCCGGAACTCCTCGTGACGTCCAGGATCTCATCCGGGACTCTGAACAACTTTCGGGTTACTGCATATTCATATCTCTACAACCCTAGCATCACCGAACCTTAAGTGTGTAGACCCTACGGGTTCGGGAGACATGTAGACATGACCGAGACGGCTCTCCGGTCAATAACCAACAACAGGATCTGGATACCCATGTTGGCTCCCACATGCTCCTCGATGATCTCATCGGATGAACCACGATGTCAAGGATTCAAGCAACCCCGTATACAATTCCCTTTGTCAATCGGTACGTTACTTGCCCGAGATTCAATCGTCGGTATCCCAATACCTCGTTCAATCTCGTTACCAGCAAGTCACTTTACTCGTACCGTAATGCATGATCCCGTGACTAGGCACTTGGTCACTTTGATCTCATTATGATGATGCATTACCGAGTGGGCCCAGAGATACCTCTCCGTCATACGGAGTGACAAATCCCAGTCTTGATCCGTGTCAACCCAACAGACACTTTCGGAGATACACATAGTATACCTTTATAGTCACCCAGTTACGTTGTGACGTTTGGTATACCTAGAGCACTCCTACGGTATCCGGGAGTTACACGATCTCATGGTCTAAGGAAAAGATACTTGACATTGGAAAAACTCTAGCAAATGAACTATACGATCTTGTGCTAAGTTTAGGATTGGGTCTTGTCCATCACATCATTCTCCTAATGATGTGATCCCGTTATCAATGACATCCCCATGTCCATAGTCAGGAAACCATGACTATCTGTTGATGAACGAGCTAGTTGACTAGAGGCTTACTAGGGACATGTTGGTGTCTGTGTATTCACACATGTATTACGATTTCCGGATAACACAATTATAGCATGAATAAAAGACAATTATCATGAACAAGGAAATATAATAATAATCCTTTTATAATTGCCTCTAGGGCATATTTCCAACAGTCTCCCACTTGCACTAGAGTCAATAATCTAGTTACATTGTGATGAATTGAACACCCATGGAATGCTGGTGTTGATCATGTTTTTCTCTAGGAAGAGGTTTAGTCAATGGATCTGCTACATTCAGGTCCGTATGCACTTTACAAATATCTATGTCTCCATCTTGAACATTTTCACGAATGGAGTTGAAGCGACGCTTGATGTGCCTGGTCTTCTTGTGAAACCTGGGCTCCTTGGCAAGTGCAATAGCTCCAGTGTTGTCACATAAGAGTTTGATCGGCACCGATGCATTGGATATGACTCCTAGGTCGGTGATGAACTCCTTCACCCAAATTGCTTCATGCGCTGCCTCCGAGGCTGCCATGTACTCCGCTTCACATGTAGATCCCGCCACGACACTCTGCTTGCAACTGCACCAGCTTACTGCCCCACCATTCAAAATATACACGTATCCGGTTTGTGACTTAGAGTCATCCAGATCTGTGTCGAAGCTAGCGTCAACGTAACCCTTTACGACGAGCTCTTCGTCACCTCCATAAACAAGAAACATTTCCTTAGTCCTTTTCAGGTACTTCAGGATATTCTTGACCGCTGTCCAGTGTTCCTTGCTGGGATTACTTTGGTACCTTCCTACCAAACTTACGACAATGTTTACATCAGGTCTGGTACACAACATGGCCTACATAATAGAATCTATGGCTGAGGCATAGGGGATGACACTCATCTCTTCTATATCTTCTGCCGTGGTCTGACATTGAGCTGAGCTCAATTTCACACCTTGCAACACAGGCAAGAACCCCTTCTTAGACTGATCCATATTGAACTTCTTCAATATCTTATCAAGGTATGTGCTTTGTGAAAGACCTATGAGGCGTCTTGATCTATCTCTATAGATCTTGATGCCTAATATATAAGCAGCTTCTCCAAGGTCCTTCATTGAAAAACTCTTATTCAAGTAGGCCTTAATGCTGTCCAAAAGCTCTATATCATTTCCCATCAAAAGTATGTCATCTACATATAATATGAGAAGTGCTACAGAGCTCCCACTCACTTTCTTGTAAACGCAGGCTTCTCCATAAGTCTGCATAAACCCAAATGCTTTGATCATCTCATCAAAGCGAATGTTCCAACTCCGAGATGCTTGCACCAGCCCATAAATCGAGTGTTGGAGCTTGCACACCTTGTCAGCATTCTTAGGATCGACAAAACCTTCCGGCTGCATCATATACAGTTCTTCCTTAAGATAACCGTTAAGGAATGCCGTTTTGACGTCCATTTGCCATATCTCATAATCATAGTATGCGGCAATTGCTAACATGATTCGGACGGACTTTAGCTTTGCTACGGGAGAGAATGTCTCATCGTTGTCAACCCCTTGAACTTGTCGATAACCCTTAGCGACAAGCCTAGCTTTATAGATGGTCACATTACCATCCGCGTATGTCTTCTTCTTAAAGATCCATTTATTTTCTATGGCTCGCCGATCATCGGGCAAGTCAGTCAAAGTCCATACTTTGTTTTCATACATGGATCCTATCTCGGATTTCATGGCTTCCAGCCATTTGTCGGAATCCGGGCCCGCCATCGCTTCTTCATAGTTCGAAGGTTCACCGTTGTCTGACAACATGATTTCCAAGACAGGGTTGCCATACCACTCTGGTGCGGAACGTGTCCTTGTGGACCTTCGAAGTTCAGTAGGAGCTTGATCAGAAGTATCTTGATCATCATCATTAACTTCCTCTCTAATTGGTGTAGGCACCACAGAAACATTTTCCTGAGTTGCGCCACTTTCCGGTTCAAGAGGCAATACTTCATCAAGCTCTACTTTCCTCCCACTTACTTCTTTCGAAAGAAACTTCTTCTCTAGAAAGGATCCATTCTTGGCAACAAAGATCTTGCCTTCGGATCTGAGGTAGAAGGTATACCCAATAGTTTCTTTAGGGTATCCTATGAAGACGCATTTTTCCGACTTGGGTTCGAGCTTTTCAGGTTGAAGTTTCTTGACATAAGCATCGCATCCCCAAACTTTTAGAAACGACAGCTTAGGCTTCTTCCCAAACCATAATTCATACGGTGTCGTCTCAACGGATTTCGACGGAGCCCTATTTAAAGTGAATGCGGCAGTCTCTAAAGCATAGCCCCAAAAAGATAGCGGTAAATCGGTAAGAGATATCATAGATCGCACCATATCTAATAGAGTGCGATTACGACGTTCGGACACACCATTACACTGAGGTGTTCCAGGCGGCGTGAGTTGTGAAACTATTCCACATTTTCTTAAGTGCGTACCAAATTCGTGACTCAAGTATTCTCCTCCACGATCTGATCGCAAAAACTTGATTTTTCTGTCACGTTGATTCTCAACCTCACTCTGAAATTCCTTGAACTTTTCAAAGGTTTCAGACTTGTGTTTCATTAAGTAGATATACCCATATCTACTCAAGTCATCAGTGAGGGTGAGAACATAACGATAGCCACCACGAGCCTCAACACTCATTGGACCGCACACATCAGTATGTATGATTTCCAATAGGTTGGTTGCTCGCTCCATTGTTCCTGAGAACAGAGTCTTGGTCATCTTACCCATGAGGCAAGGTTCGCACGTGTCAAATGATTCGTAATCAAGAGACTCTAAAAGTCCATCTGCATGGAGCTTCTTCATGCGTTTGACACCTATGTGACCAAGGCGGCAGTGCCACAAGTATGTGGGACTATCATTATCAACCTTACATCTTTTGGTACTCACACTATGAATATGTGTAGCATTACGCTCGAGATTCATTAAGAATAAACCATTCACCATAGGAGCATGACCATAAAACATATCTTTCATATAAATAGAACAACCATTATTCTCGGATTTAAATGAGTAGCCATCTCATATTAAACGAGATCCTGATACAATGTTCATGCTCAAACTTGGCACTAAATAACAATTATTGAGGTTTAAAATTAATCCCATGGGTAAATGTAGAGGTAGCGTGCCGACGGCGATCACATCGGTCTTGGAACCATTCCCGACACGCATCGTCACCTCGTTCTTCGCCAGTCTCCGTTTATTCCGCAGCTCCTGCTTTGAGTTACAAATGTGAGCAACCGCACCGGTATCAAATACCCAGGAGCTACTACGAGTACTGGTAAGGTACACATCAATTACGTGTATATCACATATACCTTTCGTTTTGTCGGCCTTCTTGTCCGCTAAGTATTTGGGGCAGTTCCGCTTCCAGTGACCACTTCCCTTGCAATAAAAACACTCAGTCTCGGGCTTGGGTCCATTCTTTGGCTTCTTCCCGGCAGCTTGCTTACCGGGCGTGGCAACTCCCTTGCCGTCCTTCTTGAAGTTCTTCTTACCCTTGCCTTTCTTGAACTTAGTGGTTTTATTCACCATCAACACTTGATGGTCCTTTTTGACTTCTACCTCTGCTGATTTCAGCATTGCAAATACTTCAGGAATGGTCTTTTCCATCCCCTGCATATTGAAGTTTATCACAAAGCTCTTGTAGCTTGGTGGAAGCGACTGGAGGATTCTGTCAATGACCGCATCATCCGGGAGATTAACTCCCAGCTGAGTCAAGCGGTTATGTAACCCAGACATAGTGAGTATGTGCTCAATGACAGAACTATTTTCCTCCATCTTACAGCTGAAGAACTTGTCAGAGACTTCATATCTCTCGACCCGGGAATGAGCTTGGAAAACCATTTTCAGCTCTTCGAACATCTCATATGCTACGTGTCGCTCAAAACGCTTTTGGAGCCCCGGTTCTAAGCTGTAAAGCATGCCGCACTGAATGAGGGAGTAATCATCAGCACGTGTCTGCCAAGCTTTCATAACGTCTTGGTTCTGTGGGACGGGTGCGTCACCTAGCGGTGCTTCTAGGACATAATCTTTCTTGGCAGCTATGAGGATGATCCTCAGGTTCCGGACCCAGTCCATATAGTTGCTGCCATCGTCTTTCAGCTTGGTTTTCTCTAGGAACGCGTTGAAGTTGAGGACAACGTTGGCCATTTGATCTACAAGACATATTGTAAAGATTTTAGACTAAGTTCATGATAATTAAGTTCATCTAATCAAATTATTCAATGAACTCCCACTTAGATAGACATCCCTCCAGTCATCTAAGTATAACGTGATCCGAGTTGACTAGGCCGTGTCCGATCATCACGTGAGACGGACTAGTCAACATCGGTGAACATCTTCATGTTGATCGTATCTTCTATACGACTCATGCTCGACCTTTCGGTCTTCTGTGTTCCGAGGCCATGTCTGTACATGCTAGGCTCGTCAAGTCAACCTAAGTGTATTGCGTGTGTAAATCTGTCTTACACCCATTGTATGTGAACGTTGGAATCTATCACACCCGATCATCACGTGGTGCTTCGAAACAACGAACTATCACAACGGTGCACAGTTAGGGGGAAAATTTTCTTGAAATTATTATGAGGGATCATCTTATTTACTACCGCCGTTCTAAGTAAACAAGATGCAAAAACATGATAAACATCACATGCAATCAAATAATAATAGTGACATGATATGGCCAATATCACATAGCTCCTTTGATCTCCATCTTGGGGCTCCATGATCATCTTGTCACCGGCATGACACCATGATCTCCATCATCGTGTCTCCATGAATTTGCTCGCTAACTATTACTTCTACTACTATGGCTAACGCGTTTAGCAATAAAGTAAAGTAATTTACATGGCGTTTCTCAATGACACGCAGGTCATACAAAAAATAAAGACAACTCCTATGGCTCCTGCCGGTTGTCATACTCACCGACATGCAAGTCGCGATTCCTATTACAAGAACATGATCTCATACATCACATATATATCATTCATCATTCATCACAACTTTAGCCATATCACATCACAAATCACTTGCTGCAAAAACAAGTTAGACGTCCTCTAATTGTTGTTGCAAGTTTTACGTGGCTGCAAAAGGGTTCTAGCAAGAACGTTTTCTTACCTACGTAATAGCCACAACGTGATTTGTCAACTTCTATTTACCCTTCATAAGGACCCTTTTCATCGAATCCGCTCCAACTAAAGTGGGAGAGACAGACACCCGCTAGCCACCTTATGCAACTAGTGGATGTCAGTCGGTGGAACCAGTCTCACGTAAGCGTACGTGTAAGGTCGGTCCAGGCCGCTTCATCCCACAATACCGCTGAAGCAAGATAAGACTAGTAGGGGCAAGAAAGTTGACAACATCTACGCCCACAACAAATTGTGTTCTACTCGTGCAAGGAGAACTATGCATAGACCTAGCTCTGATACCACTATTGGGGAACGTTGCAGAAAACAAAAATTTTCCTACGGTTTCACCAAGATCCATCTATGAGTTCATCTAGCAACGAGTGATTGGATTGCATCTACATACCTTTGTAGATCATGCGCGGAAGCGTTCAAAGAACGGGGATGAGGAAGACATACTCGACGTGATCCAAACCACCGAAGATCCTAGCGCCGAACGGACGGCACCTCCATGTTCAACACACGTACGGTCAGCGTGATGTATCCTCCTTCTTGATCCAGCAAGGGGGGAGGAGAGGTTGATGAAGATCCAGCAGCACGACGGCGTGGTGGTGGATGCAGGGCGTAACAGCAGCAGGGCTTCGCCGTATACTGCGAGAGAGAGAGAGGTGTAGCGGGGGAGAGGGAGGCGCCAAGACTCAAGGTGTGGCTGCCCCCCTCCCTCCCCCCTTTATATAGGCTCCCCTTGGGGGGGCGCCAGCCCTAGGAGATGGGATCTCCTAGGGGGGGCGGCGGCCAAGGGTGGAGTAGCCCCCAAGGCAAGGTGGGGCGCCCCCCACCCCTAGGGTTCCAACCCTAGGTGCATGGGTGGGCCTAGGGGGCGCACCAGCCCACTATGGGCTGGTTCCCTTCCCCACTTTGGCCCATGGGGCCCTCCGGGATGGGTGGCCCCACCCGGTGGACCCCCGGGACCCTTCCGGTGGTCCCGGTACAATACCGGTGACCCCAAAACTCTCCCGATGGCCGAAACTGCACTTCCTATATATAATTCTTCACCTCCGGACCATTCCGGAACTCCTCGTGACGTCCAGGATCTCATCCGGGACTCCGAACAACTTTAGGGTTACTGCATATTCATATCTCTACAACCCTAGCATCACCGAACCTTAAGTGTGTAGACCCTACGGGTTCGGGAGACATGTAGACATGACCGAGACGGCTCTCCAGTCAATAACCAACAGCGGGATCTGGATACCCATGTTGGCTCCCACATGCTCCTCGATGATCTCATCGGATGAACCACGATGTCGAGGATTCAAGCAACCCCATATACAATTCCCTTTGTCAATCGGTATGTTACTTGCCCGAGATTCGATCGTCGGTATCCCAATACCTCGTTCAATATCGTTACCGGCAAGTCACTTTACTCGTACCGTAATGCATGATCCCGTGACCAGGCACTTGGTCACTTTGAGCTCATTATGATGATGCATTACCGAGTGGGCCCAGAGATACCTCTCCGTCATACGGAGTGACAAATCCCCGTCTTGATCCGTGTCAACCCAACAGACACTTTCGGAGATACCCGTAGTATACCTTTATAGTCACCCAGTTATGTTGTGACGTTTGGTATACCCAGAGCACTCCTACGGTATCCGGGAGTTACACGATCTCATGGTCTAAGGAAAAGATACTTGACATTGGAAAAACTCTAGCAAACGAACTATACGATCTTGTGCTATGTTTAGGATTGGGTCTTGTCCATCACATCATTCTCCTAATGATGTGATCCCGTTATCAATGACATCCCCATGTCCATAGTCAGGAAACCATGACTATCTGTTGATCAACGAGCTAGTCGACTAGAGGCTTACTAGGGACATGTTGGTGTCTGTGTATTCACACATGTATTACGATTTCCGGATAACACAATTATATCATGAATAAAAGACAATTATCATGAACAAGGAAATATAATAATAATCCTTTTAATATTGCCTCTAGGGCATATTTCCAACAGGTGAGGCCTCCGCGGCAGCACAGCCGGCCACGGGAGGCAGGAGCATGCGGCACGACCGATGCTGCTTTGGGCGGCTGGAGCAAGAAGACCGGAGGTTGAAGAAGCACTACGGCCGTTGGATGGACATCGTAAGGTCACTGGAGCTAGAATCGTTCATATTGACTAAGTTGACAAAGCCCTCCATCCCCGTTAACTTAGTTGGCCCACAAGTCATCCTCCCACTATGATGGGTCCCAGCTAGCAGGGGGTATTCATTTTTTTTGTGTGTAATAAGGAGGCACTTCCTTGCGTGCGAAGATATAGCTGGTGGGTCCGACATGTCAGCGGGGGAACACTTTTTTTGCGAAATACAGAGGCCCTTCCGGTGGGTCCCAGCTGTCAGGTGGAGGAATCATTATTTTGCGCGTACAGTCCACGACGATGGATGTCGTTCGTTGACCACGTTGACCATGCCGCGCCGAGAGCACCATGGCGGTGGATGAAAGCGAGGCCTAGGAAGGGAACGACACGGAGCCGGGGAAGACTCGACAATGGTTGCCCACGCAGTGGGGAGTACGAGGGTTTACTGGTCCGGCTGCCGTCGCCAGAAAATAACAGGAGGTGTGGGTGAGTAGAGGAATGGCCTGGCCAGCAATGAAGTAGGGTGGGGTGGTGCGGCCTGTGCGGCAGCACAACCGGCCATAGGAGGCGGGAGCAGGCAGTCCCACCAGAGCTGGTTTGGGCGGCTGGAGCAAGAAGATCAGATATTGAAGAAGCAGCACGGCCGTTGGATTAACATCCAACGGTCACTGCTGCTAGAATCGTTTGTGGACTAAGTTGACAAAGCCAAAGTACACGTCAACCTAGTAGACCCACAAGTCAGCCTCCAAATCTGTCCCAAACAGCATACAGCCCAAAATTTCTAGCCAGATTCAAATTAATCTTAAATCTAAATATACCTTAATTTAAATTCAATGAAATTTTACCAGCACAAAAACAATGAAATTTAAAATATCAAAATCCGAAAGAAAACAATATTTTGGAACTAATTGCCTGTTTGCTGTATTTTTTTTCATTTTACAGCCCATTTATTATTACTTATAGCCCATTTCTTATTACTTATAGCCCATTTTCTGGGCAAAATGCATCCCTCCTCGTCTTGAAAGATTTCCGGCCAAACAGGGCGTAGAAAAGCAAGTAGGCCTACGTTGGTTATTCTGCAAAGAACAAAATAGCTGGCTAGCCATTTTCAGAAAGGAAAAACACAAACTGGGCTGGTCATGTGCTAAACATATGAAATAAAAGCCTGGGATAGTCGGGCCACGAGTCCCGCACAACCCAGTTGATACCCTTCTCCGTCCCGAAAAAACAAAATTACTGCGCGCGCTGCTGGGTCCCTACTGTCATCCTCACCATGTACAGTCATCTCCGTATTCCTCTCGGTTGTTGACCATGTTGACAACGCCGGAGGGAGGCGCCGCGGCGAGCGAACCAATGTGGAGGACGATGGTGAGGCCTCGGACGGGAACGAACAGGAGCCGGGGAAGATCACAGCCAGCCGTGGGAGGCGGGAGCAGGCGGTCCCGCCGGCGCTAGTTTGGCTTTGGTGGCTCAAGGAAGAAGAGACTGAAGAAACGCGACAGACGTTGAATGTCAATCCAACGGTCAAGGTTGGCACAATTGTTTGTTGACCAAGCGGACACCAAGTAGCATACTTTTTTATATATAGGAAGAAAACTGCGAGGAAAATGCGTTCGTCTACCGTCCTCCTCACAGGGAACATTCGCCACATAAGTGACTAGCACCCTTGGTTTTCAACCGAGAGGTCTTGGGTTCGAGTCCCAGGAACTCTCAATTTTGTCCTCCATCCTTCCTCGCAAAAAAGGGAAAGAAAATCAAAGACTTGGGAAGGCGTACAAAACAAGCTAGTGTACCAGTAAAGAGACGTTTCCGAGTTTTAGAAAAAAGAAAGACGTGCTCCTGTAGCTGGTTCAAATCCAAACCTAGACTATGACTATATATGGTGCTATGCTACTCTGCAAGTAATGAAACTGACATATCCAACGTTCGCTTCTCCTCTTCTCTACTTACTCTGCCTAGCATCAGAAGCTCTGGCCGCAGCAACCATGTCCGCTGGCTGCTTGTCCACCTGCTCTTTAGCAGGCAACAACCAGATATGCGCCAAGTCGCCACCAGTACCATCGCCTGTGGGTCTCATCACACCCCCACCGGCACACGCACCGCAGCCGATTGCTCATCGCAACCCGCTGCCGTTGGTGTGGTGCCACTGCTGCAAATCACGTAGAGTCATCCATCGCGCCTCAACCACAATCCGCAATCCGGGCCGAGTCTTCTACAAATGCCCGAATCATGGGGTAATAATATGTTTAAGTGTTGTTCTGCTGCTTTCAGTTGCTGATTTTTTTAATAGTGTGGTTGACGATCTTCCAATTTGATTCGTGAAGAAAAGGGAAGATTAGTGTGATTTGTATTTCTGGGAAGTTGCTGATGTGGGGGAATGCAACTACACTGATTATTTGGTTAGCCGAGGAATCCCAATACCAGCAGGTTGGGGTGTTGGACAAGTAACTGAAGGAACGGCAGAAGAGGAAGATGCAGAGCAGAAGGTTAAAGATGCAGTTCCTCTGATCATGGCCAAGCAACATCTGCTGAACGGCCTTGACAACAATGAGGAGATGAAAGATAATGGGCAAAATCGATGTGCTCTGTAGGATGATTGTCTCTTTATTTGCAGTGTATGTAGCACTCGTGATGTATTCAGTGGCTACGACATGAGCACTTTGCTGAAACTAGTAATGAATGAAACCTGTGTAGTAGGCTGGGCGTACACTACACCACAACACCAATGCAACGACATATAATCTGTCGGGAGAATGCACTTAAGAGGGCAAATAAACTGCTGGAACAGAGATTCTCCCAGCAGATAGAACTGCCACAACAACGACTGCCGGGGATTACATGTCCCGGCAGATAAACAATCCCCGGCAGTTTTTCTGCCCCGGCCATTGTATCTCCCGGCAGATTCATCCTTGTATAGGAACTACAGTTTACCGACAGTTTAACTGCCTGCACAAGCACATTTTCCCGGCAGGTAATATGCCATCACGTGCTTTTTAACAAGCAATTTGAAATATTCTTGGCAAGATAGCCCTAATTTAATATCCAATCATTATGTTCAAACACCCATGATAGATCACACAACTTATACGTACACATCAATTAAATTACTTGTAAGGCCTCATTCATCAATAACATGAAAAACGGACCATGTATAAGGACATCGTGCCTCAGAAGGCGAAGTACATATGTTCTTAAGGAAAAGAAATCGTGCCACACAACCAAAATGAGCATACAATGGCTTGTTTGATGAAACATCTACTAAAATGCAGTGTAAAACTTGCCAATGTCTCAAGGTTCAACAAACAAGGCATATTACATATATATTATCACTCCAGCAACTTGTAGATCTTCTAAACCTCCAGCAACATGTAGATCTTCCAAACCTCGATGAACTTGTGTATCTTTGAGAACCCTGCAACAAATCGGAAACTCAAATATGGTGCTATCGTTTTAGATTTTTTAAATCAACATATAAGGAGGGGGAAGAAGAGACCTCTCCCCCTCCAGCAAATCGGAAACCTCCTGCAACAAATAAGACGCACTCCTCCTGTGAAGATGAGGAGGGGGAAGAATAGACCTCTCCCCCTCCAGCGGGGGGAGAGAAGAAAAGGAAGGCCGCCCCAACTGGGGAGGCCGAAGGGTCCAAGAAGGGGAAAACCCTTCCTCCGGACGGCTCCACCAACGCCGACGACGGCGAAGAGGAGTGGCCGCACAGGGCCAAGCCCTTGGCGAGATCGTAGGTGTCCGGATACCAGAGTGATTCATAGTATTCTTCCATCGCACAGCTTTTCCTTATGTCGAACATGTTTATGCAATCCACCCAAAGACCGGCTCGACGTGTCGTCGAGCGGTTCCCTGGATTCATCGGATGTGAATTCGCTTCCGACGGCTTCCTCCCCCCACCCTACGGACGGCACCAAGGTGGCGTCCCAACAGGTTCCAAGCCAGGAGGAGGTGGTCCTGGAGGCGCCGCAAGGCAACCTCCCAGACTCCAGGCATAAAGGGGATAGAACCCCCAAGGGCTCTAAGTCCGGCCTTGAGCCGGACACCGCGCCGAAACCTTCAACAGTTCCGGACTTCGGTAGGCAGCCTCCTTCCAAGAGGAGCAAGCCTACCGAGCCGGTGACCTCCGTCCAACCGGAGGCACCGGACAATTTGCTGGAGATGCTTAACGGCGCCTCCATCGACGAGGAGCACCACACTATTATGAGTGTGGTGATCCAGATGGTTCGGCCCGCCAAGAGCGGACTGACTGAAGCCTGTGCTAGCCTTCTAACAGGCTTTGAGGTAAGTAAAGAATATGCAAAAATATTACCGCATAGACAGTAGCCCCTGATGCTCTGTTCGGTGTTCGGAAAGAAAAGCCGAATAGAGGATCTAATAATCGCAGGAGTCTAACATAATCAAGTCAATATGCGTATGCAGGCTTCGCTGCTGGCCTCCGCCGCACTAACTGCGGAGGTGGATACGCTGAAGCAGAACCTCGCGCGGTCCGAGAACGAGCTCGGCCATGCCAAGAGGCAACTCGAGGAGAAGGAAGGTAAGTAATACCTTGCGCAATTATATAGAGAAGATGTGGTTGCAAAAGATGACAGGATCAACGTGCTATTATAGGGGCCACGGCCGAGGTGGCAACCCTTAAGCAAGCGCTATCCGAGGCCGAAAACAGGGCGGCCGCGGAGCGCACGGAGAGAGAGAAGCAGGAGGCGCGGGTGGAGGAGGTGCAGAAAGAGCTCTAGGCTCTCATGTAAAAACACGAGGGTTTGGAGCTTGACTCAAAGACGCAAGCGTCCGAGCATGCGGCAGCCCTCAAAAGCGCGAAGTCTGCCAAGGCCGAAGCCCAGAAAGCCCTCAAAGAAATTGATGCGATGAAGAAGAGAGCGGCGGGTAAGGCATTCATTATGCAAAGCAAGCACGTGAAAGTGAATTACTTGTTACTTACCCGAGTCCAGAGCTCTCCAGGAGCATTCGCAGATTTGCCTCGCAGTGCGTATGATGCCGCCGCCTACTACCAAACCGAGGAGGGGAGCTTGACAGAGAAGGTGTTCTGGTCTCAGTATGCTGAAGCCGGACACCTGGTGCCTTTGAGCGACCAGCTGAAGCAGATGGTCGAGCTCCACAAGGTTGCCGAACAGGCCATAAAGGGCCTCATAGTTCGGCTGTGGCCTGGAGAGGCTCTGCCTGGGAGCTACTTCGGGCTAGTGAGGCGACTGGTGGATGCCTGTCCACGGCTTGAAGTAATCAAGCACTCCGTCTGCATCGAAGGTGCCCGTAGGGCGCTTGCCCGTGCTAAAGTGCACTGGGGCAAGATGGATGCGGAGAAGCTGGTGAAGGACGGGCCACCGCCGGGCAAGGAGCATCGCGTCCCAGAAGCGTATTATGAGGGCGTCCTGAAGGGTGCCCGCCTTATAGCGGATGAATGCTCCGAAGATGTAATTTTTGAGTAAACTCGCATTTGTGATCCTGTACGCTGAAAACTTGTTCATATGCGCTAAGCAACGCTTTTGAATTTAAAATATTACCTTCTGTGCGGCCGTTTATCAAATCTGAGAGATGGCGAGTCGTCGGCTTCTGCCCCCATGCCACGAGTGCTGGGGTGTTCGGGATAAACATGAGCGCTCTTTTTCCCATTCTTGGGTCCTTCGAGGGAGGCGCTCAACACAACGAACAAGGCAATCAGACTATAATGCTTGAACACTCTCACTTAGCCATAGAATTCTATAATTTTAAATTCCGGCGAAGCCCCTAGTGTTCGAAAGACCGAGTTCGGGGCGCTATCCACGCCTAGGCCGGACAAAGCCGACTCCTCGCTCTAAGCGGCATAAGTCTTTAGGGACTCGAAAACCTCTCGAACAGCGTCCAGCTCTCGCCTCATCATGACGGTCAGTTTTAGGTTTCTCTACTGAGGTGCTTAGCCCAGCTCAACTGGGGCACAATTGCAGTAGTTCTCCTAGTGCTACCTTAGCCAATATAACGGAACGTAAGGTACCAAAACATAGGAGCCGGGCAAACCCAACATTTGACCCAAGACATGATTCAGAGCCGATGCATATAATGCTATAAGTTCGGGGTGCCGCACTTGTGAAAGTGTTCGGACTTCTCACACCATGTTGTGGGGTACTTAAGCCCCTGGCGTATTGGCCGTACCAAAGTGTACGGGTGCAACATGTCATTAATGAACATATATTCGTAAAAAAGAGGTAATGCAATAATAGACGGAAGCTATGCATTGTTTATTTAAAAAGCGGCGATCAAAGCATAACGATACAAATAGTGCGATAAGCAGAAGATGGGACTATCAAATATGTCCTTTCCAGGGGCGAGCTACGGAATGTTATGCTAAACAGGTATACTGCTCGTTATAGAGACCACCTTAGAGTTCCGTACTGCGGCGTAGCTTTCTGCTTCCCTGGTTGTATCGTTTGTGCGGCAATTGTACTGTCGGACAAGCCTTCCGAAGAATGTAGTCCTGAAAATAAGAGAAAATTTAAGAAATCGGCAGCCCCTAGTGCGGTTTAAGCCGCGTTTCGGGCGTGCCGTGATGGTGCCCCTCCCCCTATGCCCATGGTATTTCTAGAGCGTAGTTATGTACGCGCAACACTGGTTTCGCAAGTTCGCGAGGGCTGGGGTTGGGGCCGCATTGCTATGCTTGCTCGGAACGTGCCAGGCGGTCTTGTTGTAGGTTACTCCGGGCGCGCTTGACGGTGTCCAGATGTTTAATGGCCGGACTAGAGAATTGCCTTGAGAGGCTGCTTTGTACTTCTGCTGCGATAGCCGCCGTATGCTCCTCCGTTCGGAGAGAGCGTTCGGTGTTTCCATTGACCGTGATGACGCCTCGAGGGCCTGGCATCTTGAGCTTGAGGTATGCATAGTGCGGCACCGCATTGAACTTGGCAAATGCGGTTCGCCCAAGCAGTGCGTGATAGCCACTGCGGAACGGGACTATGTCGAAGATTAACTCCTCGCTTCGGAAATTATCCGGAGATCCGAAGACCACTTCAAGTGTAACTGAGCCTGTACAATTGGCTTCTACACCTGGTATGATGCCTTTAAAGGTCGTTCTGGTGGGTTTAATCCTTGAGGGATCGATGCCCATTTTCCGCACTGTATCCTAATAAAGCAGGTTCAGGCAGCTGCCGCCGTCCATAAGGACTCTAGTGAGGTGAAATCCGTCAATAATTGGGTATAGAACCAATGCGGCGAATCCGCCATGACGGATGCTAGTGGGGTGGTCCCTTCGATCAAAAGTGATCGGGCAGGAAGACCATGGGTTGAACTTTGGGGCGACTGGCTCCATCGCGTATACGTCCCTTAGCACACGCTTCTGCTCCCTCATGGGGACGTGGGTTGCGTATATCATGTTCACCGTCCGCATTTGTGGGGGAAAACCTTTCTGTCCGCTGTTGTTCGGTGGCCGAGGCTCCTCCTCGTCATCGCTATGCAGCCCCTTGTCTCTGCTTTTGGCATTTAACTTGCCTGCCTGTCGGGTGGTAGGTGCGATATATGCCAACGGGTGGCTTATCATTGTGGGAGCCAGTAAGACGTCGCCGGTGCCTGGAAACGGGATGAGGCGAAGACATGCACGCCGGAAAATCTTACCCAGCTTCGGGGCTCTCCGTGCAGATAACACCCCTACTGCTGCTCCGCGGGGTCTCCGCATGATCACTAGATGAATAAGTAGCTACACGATGCTCCTTGAGCTGTTTGGCGAGAGGAGGAAGAAGGGCAAGGCTTGCTCTCTTCTCCTCCCTATGTGGTGTCTAAAACTAGCAGGGATCGATCTCCCTTTGCATGGATGCCCCGGGGGGTTTATATAGGCCTACCCCCCGGGGGTACAATGGTAATCCGGCTAGGCGCGGGCCCAGCCGTCTGTGTCTACGCTCTTCGGCTTCTGCGCCGGCTGCTGGGGCCCGCCGGCTAGTGGGTCTCGCCGGCTGCCGGCTCCTTGGTCGACAGGCAGGCCCCACTGTCAGGGCCTTGTTGGCGGCTGGTTACTGTTGTTCAATCTTGGTGATGAGGGCTTCACCGAAGTGGGTGTGGATACAGTGCCGCCGCCCGGTGGGCGATCACTGTAGCCCCACCGCGTCTTGTCTCCTTAATGGGGCATCTTCTTCGAGGGAGGTGGCAAGCCGGCTGTGGGGAGCCGTCTCTATCTTGGGCCAACTGGGGGAGGCCTGGCCGCCTTCGGGTGTCTCTCTGCCCGAAGGGGCCCACCGCCCGTGGGCCGCGCCGGCGGCCCATCGTGGTTGACATCAAGGTCATCGTGGCAACAGTGCCGCGCCGGACGGGTCATGGCCACCCGTACGATGCACTGTACTAGGCGTGCTCCGGGATTCGGGGGTGGCAGGCTTCACTGTAGCCACGCCCCGTCACATCGCCGTTATGTGGATGCAGACTTCGAGGGTACGATCTTGACCGCTTTATGGGAGCCGGCTTCTTGGAGTCGGCCTTCTCGCGGCCGGCTTCTCGGAGCCGGCCCTCCCGCGGCTTTTCTTCATGAGGCTTGAAGTCGGGCCGCCTTCCGATAGCCGGCCTGGAGACAGCCGGCAAGGGGAAGGCGGCCCTGTTTCTTGGATTCTTGAGGGCCGAATCGGCTCGTAATTTTTTCAGAAGGGCCAGGGGGAGCCGGCTAGGCTACCCATGGTTATTTACTCCGACAGTAGTCCCCGAAGCTGATCGAGCTTCGAGGCTGACAAAGGGACGAGAAGCTAGGTCAGCTTCCTATCCCGAGGGGCCGGCTTTGCTTGTGCGCGCCGTCTTCGGAAAGCTCCGTTTCTTGTAGGCGGGAACGTGGGTCGTCCTGCGAGCTGACCCCGCGCCATTCTGTGGGCCACGTGGCGAGGAAGTCCTACCAACGCACACGCGCGACGGGACGCCGCCGCAGGCCCGGGCCCGCCACTCGCGGGCCTCGGTCCGAGCGTGGATCTTCTGCGGCCCACATGGACCGCTCGCCTTCCCGCGGCGGTTTTATTCTGCCATCAAGGCACAATAATCGCGGGACATGGGGGAGTGGGCGCAGTTGATCCCCACGTTCCCCCACGCCGCGCCTCCTCGGCTCCGCCGCGCGGTCTATAAGTAGGAGGAGGAGGGGGAGCGGCAGAGGCTCGCGTGCTCTCCCTCACTCCGCCCCTTTTCGCCCTCCTTCTTCTTCTCTTCGCCGCAGCAACTCTTCACATCGCCATTCCGCCGTCGCTTCGTCTTGCTCCCCACCGCAGCAACCCCTTGCCGCGCCGTTTCGCCATCGCTTCGTCTTGCTCCCTGCCGCATTGCTCCCATGGTGTTGTCGAGCTCGTGGGATGGCTCCAACGTCCACGGGGACCACGTCGAGTTCCTCCGCCGGACACGGCGTCTGCCCGGCGAGAACCTAGTGCGGGTTCGTCAAGCGCCGGCGAGGGAGATTTCGCCGGCGCCGGAGGAGGGCGAGCGGGTGATCTTCCGCTCGCACTGCCTGCACGGCTTCAGCCTCCTGGCGAGCGGATTTCTTCGAGCCTTCCTCGAATTCTACCACCTCTAGCCGCATCACCTCACGCCCAATGCGGTGATGCTGCTGTCGGCCTTCGTCACCCTGTGCGAGGGTTTTCTTGGAGTTCTCCCCACGCTCGAGCTCTGGGGAGAGTTCTTCCAAAGCAAGCTCGGCACCGTCGTCGCGGGCATGCCCGCCCCCTGCGCTGATCGGGCCAGGTCGCTGTCTCAGGCCGGGAACGCAGCCGTCTCCCGGCTTCGGGTGATGATCCAGTCAGAGGGCCTGACCGGAGCCGACTTGGTGGCCGCCTTCGTGGAGCGCCGGGTTCTTCCGCTCCAAGGCCGGCCTCACATGATCTGCCAGATGAGCGGCCGCTTCAACCCGTGCCGGCTGAGCACCAGGGAGATGCCTCATGCAGAGGTGTCTTACATGGTGAGTTACATCTCCAACTGCAAGCTCGCCGAGGATTGGCGATACGGCAAGGAGCCGTATTCCCACGCCAACCCTCCGCCCGCCGTAAGTTTTTTCTTCTCTTTTTTTTTTTTTGTAGCCGGCCTCATGATAGCCGACTCTTGATCAATTGGTTTGCCTTTAGCAGAACCCTCTTCTTCCGCCGACAGCCGGGGCCACGGGGGTAGAGCGCCAACTCCTCCCTGACCGCACGATGGACGACGCCGATGATCCGGACCTGGGAGCGGCCGCCATGGAAGACGCCATCGTGGGGGAAGGCAACGAGGCCGGAGGCACGGGACTCGGGGCCAGCTTCAAGGACTGGCCGGATGACGACGAGGTCGAAGTCGCCCCGCACCGCCAGCCGGCGCCTGATCATCAAGGCGCGGGCTCGTCTGCCGTGCCGGCTGCCCGTGGCGGTGCGCAGAAGCGCCGGGCCGCGTCGACCTTCTTCGGCAGCCGGCCGAAAAAATCTCGGGCTTCCACGGCGGCGACCAAGCGGGATGAGGCGGCCGCAAAGGCGGCCCGCTTCCGCAAGGTGGTGAAGCAGCCGTAGGCGGTCTCTGCGTAAGTCGTCGAATGTCTTGCGTATATTTTTTTGTTGTCTTTTTCGACCGAAGCTCTTCTAAGCCTTTCTTTGCTTGCCGGACAGGGTGCCGCTTTCTCTTGAGCGAGGTCCTGGCGGCTCCGTAGTCGGGCCGACTGGAGGGTCCTCAAGCTCCCGCCGCGTGGATCCCCGCGCCGACCTTAGGGAGGCCACGGAGCAGAACGCACGGGAGGTGCAGGAGGAGCGGGAGGCGGCGGAGCGAAGGACCGCCCAGGCGACGAAGGAGCAGGCCGACGCGGTGGCCAAGGCCCGGGCGAAGGCGGCAGCCACGGAGACGGAGGCGGAGGCCTCGCACAACCGGCCTCTGCTGCTCGTCGTTCCCCTCCGCGCTGTGGCCCCCAACATTCCCGTGCCCCCGTCGGAGGAGGTCGACCAAGGCCCGCCGGTGATGGAGAGGCGGGAGGACCACGTGATCCTCGTGGAGGGGGCGTCATAGACGGCGCCGACTAGAGCGGGCCAAAGCGGCCAATCAGCTACGGCGCCAGAGCAGCCGTCCAGGGGCGAGCCGGAGGCAGGGGCCGGCCTCGAGGTGCAGCCGGCATCGCGCCGGCGTGCTGGGGGTGGCGCCTCCACGCCGGAACCGCACTGAGCAGCGGGCTCCAGCCAGACGGCTGAGGCCCTGGAGGCGGCCAGCGCCAGCACGTCCGAGTGGACTCCTAGCGGGGGGACGGGCGAGCTGAACACGGCGGGCCAGGAGGTCCGGAATCGGCTTCAAGCTCAGCCCGCCTCGCTGCAACGATACACCCAAGAGTTTCTCTCGACGCGGGCCGTCATCCGGGTGAGTCTTCTGGTCTTGGTTATTTTGCTCTTTTGACTTCTTCCATGGGGGCGCGTCAGCGCACCCACTGGGTGTAGTCCCCGAGTTCCGAGCCGGCTACTGCGCAGGCGGCTTGGAACTTACTAGGTTCTGACAACTTAACTTATCCTTGCTTCCTGTATAATGTTTCAGGAGTATCACAACCTCCGTGCAGCCGCCTTCAACTCCCAGGCTCAGGAGCTGGGCAGGAGAACCGATGACCTGACCAGCAGCCGGAGTGTGTATTTGTCTCATTCATCTCCTGTGGGGGCGTGTCAGCGCACCCACTGGGTGTAGTCCCCGAGATTCGGGCCGACTGCTGAGCAGCCGTGTCGGATCTTCCTTGACGACTTCACCTTATTAATTTTTCCTTTGTCTTCATGCTTGCAGGAGCCAATGCCGACTTGAGGGAGCAGCTCAGCGGGGCCGAGGCCGCCCTTCGTGCCAAGGAAGCCGAGTACAGTGCCTTGGTCCTGGAGCGTGACCGCCTGGCCAAGAAGTTGGCCGACCAGGAGGAGAGCCACAAGGCGGCCCTGAAGAAGGCGCAGGACAACGGGGACGCCCTGAAGGCGGAGTTCGAGACCGAAGCGGCGGGCTGGGCTGAAGCGAAGCAGGCACTGAGCGAGGGCTTCAGCCGTATCAAGGATCTGATCGACGGTAAGCCGCCTTCTTCACTCCCTGCTTGCCCTTTGATCCTTGATTTGTGTTCTGACTTGTGCTGCTTTTGTTCTCTGTGCAGACTACTTTCCCGGCTACTCCGTCTTCGCCACCCAATCCATCGAGGCCCATCGCGAGGCACGCCGGCAGGCGGGGGCTGAAATCGCGCCGGACACAAGCCGGACGCTCGAGGAGCAGCTCTTGGCGGTCCAAGCCCGGCTGCAGCCGGCTCACCGTATGCTCCGCCGCCTCCAGCGCGCCGGGGCGCAGGTGTTGGCCGCCCTCTGGCCAAGAGAGACAATTCCCCGCACCCGAGTCGGACTGCCGACTGGCTGGAGGTGGCGGTTGGCCGCTTCGAGGCCTGGAAGGCGTCGGCAGCCCAGCTTGGAGCTGGGCAGGCGCTGGAGTTCGTCCGAGCCTGGTATTCGGGGCTGAACCTGGACCAGCTACGCACCTGGCGGCTGGAGGCCGACGAAGAGTTGGAGGAGGTGCGGCCGGCTATCGCTCAGTGCGCTTCGACGATCGCCGAGTGTACTGACATCAGCGTCTTCGCTCCTGAGATCAATGATGCAGGCGTTGCCCAGCCGGAGGAGTGGTTCGGGCTGGACCCGGCAGCGGGTGAAGACTCGGCAGAGGAGATCGCCTCCAGTGATGAAGGCGAAGACGACGAAGGAGAGGAGGGCGAAGACGTTGAGCCGATTGGTGAAGCGGGCAGCCAACCTCAGCCTGATCGTGCCTCCGGTAACAAGGCGCGTTCTAGCGCGCCCTCTGCGGGAGGCGGTGATCATGCCGAGGTTCACCAGCCGGCCACTCCTCCAGCCGGCACTGCCGTCTCCACCGACCTGCCCGACTCGATAGTCGCTCCCTTGGCTTAGTCTGTGTAGGATCTAGAAGTAGATGTGTCTAGAGAGGGGGCGATTAGACACTTAGTGCTAAAGTAGCAATTTTTAATCTTTTTCGGTTTAAGTGGAGTTTAGGCACAATTTCAACACACACAATACATATCAAGCAAGCATGCAAAGAGTATATGAGCAGCAGAATGTAAAGCATGCAACTTGCAAGAATGTAAAGGGAAGGGTTTGGAGAGATCAAACACAATTGGAGACACGGATGTTTTTCCCGTGGTTCGGATAGGTGGTGCTATCCTACATCCACGTTGATGGAGACTTCAACCCACGAAGGGTAACGGTTGCGCGAGTCCACACAGGGCTCCACCCAAGGGCAACGGTTGCGCGAGTCCATGAAGGGCTCCACCCACGAAGGGTCCACGAAGAAGCAACCACCCACAAAGGGTCCACGAAGAAGCAACCTTGTCTATCCCACCATGGCCATCGCCCACGAAGGAGTTGCCTCACTAGCGGTAGATCTTCACGAAGTAGGCGATCTCCTTGCCCTTACAAACTCCTTGGTTCAACTCCACAATCTTGTCGGAGGCTCCCAAGTGACACCTAGCCAATCTAGGAGACACCACTCTCCAAGAAGTAACAAATGGTGTGTAGGTAATGAACTCCTCGCTCTTGTGCTTCAAATGATAGTCTCCCCAACACTCAACTCTCTCTCTCTCATAGGATTTGGATTTGGTGGAAAGAAGATTTGAGTGGAAAGCAACTTGGAAAGGCTAGAGATCAAGATTCATATGGTAGGAATGGAATGTCTTGGTCTCAACACATGAGTAGGTGGTTCTCTCTCAGAACATATGAGTTGGAATGATGTGTGTGTTCTGATGGCTCTCTCACTCGAATGAGAAAGAGGTGGAGGGGTATATATAGCCTCCACACAAAATCCAACCGTTACACAGTTTTCCAATCTCGGTGGGACCGAATCAATAAACTCGGTCTGACCGAAATAGTAAACCTAGTGACCGTTAGGAATTTCGGTGGGACCGACATGCAACTCGGTAGGACCGATTCGGTTAGGGTTTGGGCATAATGTAATCTCGGTGAGACCGATTACACAAACTCGGTGAGACCGAGTTTGGTAATTAGCTAACCAGAGAGTTAGTCAGGCAAACTCGGTGGGACCGATTTGCTCTTTCGGTGAGACCGAGTGGAACTCAGTGAGACCGAAAAGTTACAAAAGGGAAACACTGAGTTTACATTGCAATCTTGGTGGGACCGATTACACAAACTCGGTGGGACCGAGAATATTGCAATGGGTAACAGAGAGTTTGCAACCCCATCTCGGTGGGACCGAGATCCTTATCGGTAGAACCAAATTGCTAGGGTTTGGCAGTGGCTAATGACAAGAGAAACTCGGTGGCGCCGGATAGGAAGAATCGGTAGGACCGAGTTTGGCTTAGGGTTTAGGTCATATGTGGATATGGGAAAGTAGTTGAGGATTTTGGAGCATATCATTAAGCACATGAAGCAAGAGGCTCATTAAGAAACACCTCATCCCTCCTTGATAGTATTGGCTTTTCCTATGGACTCAATGTGATCTTGGATCACTAAAATATAAAATGAAGAGTCTTGAGCTTTTGAGCTTGAGCCAATCCATTGTCCTTAGCATTTTGAGGGTTCCACTTTCACATCCATGCCATGCCACTCCATTGTTGAACTTATCTGAAACATGCTAGATAGAAGTGTTAGTCCAACAAGAGATATGTTGTCATCAATTATCAAAACCACCTAGGGAGCACTTGTGCTTTCAATCTCCCCATTTTTGGTAATTGATGGCAACATACATCAAAGCTTTAGATAAAGATATACAGAACAGCAAGTAAAGCTTTGGAAGAACATGTAGCAAGCATAGGCTCCCCCTACATGTATGCACTCATGTAAATATGAAATATAGAGGCATGTGAGAGCATAATCATGACAGAGTAGGCAATGTGTTACATGTATCTTGGCCATACGCATCAGAGCAAAAGATTATTAAGGAAAATACCTTCATGCTCATGAGTCCTTCTTGCAAACAGTATGTACATAAGCAAGAACTCCTCATACTCATGATTTTGATGCATATACTTACCTTGTGGTCTCGAGTTGGCTTAGGATGGAATGAACCTGCAAACAAGGTTAGATAACACAGGTACATCCACTAGCCAGAGCAAACAAACGAAACCACAAGAATGCCAAGACTGGGATGACATGTTGAGAGTGATAACATTGGATTCAACATGTCCCCAAGAATAAAGATATGCAATGAATTTGGCTGATTTCTTTTCCCTTAGGTGTCTTGCTCCCCCTGAATCTTACATGGGATATTGGGAGAAGATAGGAAACAGAAAATCAGAGCTGAATAGAACTTAATTCAAATGAGTTCATATGAACATGTCTTTCCCCCAAAAAGACATGTGGCATCTCTCCTCTTGAACATCAAGCATCTGGGATCCTTGAGTATTTTTCTCTCCCTGGAAATCTCTCTCTCCCCCTTAACAACATCTGGGATCCTTGAGACTTTCTCTCCCCCTTAATACTTTTTCTCTCTTGGTGTGATCTCTCTTTCCTACAAGCTTTGATGTGATATCTCTCTCCCCCTTTGACATCAATTTCCAAGAAGGTTTTTCCTGGAATCCGTCGAATGGGTTTGGTCCTTGAGATTCAGCACAAAGCAGAGGATAAAATTGTGATGCTTGTGGAGGACAAGATTCATTGAGTGGAGCTGGATCATAAGAAATGTAGAACAAGTGGCAAACTGTTTTTCTGATTGCAAAGTCTGTGGCACCGAGTGGCACATTTCGGTGGTACCGAAAAGATTTGCTTGGACCGAAATTTGCAAGTCGGTGAGACCGAGTTTACACAGAGAAAAACACTTGTCACCTCAGCTCACTAGTCAAGTAAGATCTCACAAAGATTTGCAATGAATTAGCTGAAGGATTTGCAAGAAATTTGATGCAGAAATATGCAGAACAAGAACAAAAAGAAAAGAGTGAAAGTTTCTAGATGAAGTTTTTTTTTGTTTTTTTGTTTTGTTTGAGAGAGAAGGAAACAAATATGCAAGGAACAAATGCAATTACTCAGAAAAGGACACAAGAGAACTTCATCTAGAATTGGGCGGTGACATAGTCACCTATGTTAGAGTATATTGACTTAGGAGTCAAGTGAGGACACTTGATCATAGGTCATACTAATCGTTTAAGCTCAAAATGGGGTTACCATTTTTCGTTTAAGCATCTTGATGTATTCACATCTTGCTGAGTTGCTTTGACTCATGTCTTGGAGTAAAGCTTCTCTAAGATGGAATGACATACCTTGGGTGGTGATGTGGTTCTTGCTCATGTAGTTGAACTTGTGTGGGTGCTCAGGGTTGATGTAGTTCATCAAGAGTTGGGAGCACCACTTGGAGTTTGAGTTCATCTACCTACATGGGTTAGTTCTTGCAAGGAAGAGCACTTGTGTATCCAAAAATGACAATCATGAAGCTTAACATAGAATTTGTCAAAGGATATGTTTGAATGGTTTTGTGCTTCCTTGTCTTCAACCACTATTGTGTAGAGTCTTGGTCTTGTAGAGATTGCTCAAGATGTGAGTGAGTCGCAATCTCATGGAATTAAATTCATCCAAGCACCTACATGGGTTAGACAACATGCAAGGTGCAAATATATCCAAGACATAAGATAGTCATCATAAGAGATATATCATGGATTAGTCATAAGCTCATGTCTTGCATGTATCCAATGGAGTCTCTACTCCAAGTTCAAGGCATCAATGATGTTCAATTCTCCTCTCAACCTGCAAAACACTTTCTCATCAAGCGGTTTAGTGAATATATCCGCTAATTGCTTATCGATGCGAACATGCTTAAGATTGATGTCACCCTTAGCAACATGATCTCGAATGAAATGATGACGAACTTCAATATGCTTAGTTCGAGAATGTTGTACAGGATTATGACCAATTTTGATAGCACTTTCATTGTCACAAAGCAGTGGAACATGTCTCACATAAATCCCATAATCTTTAAGAGTTTGAGTCATCCAAAGTAATTGAGCGCAACATGAACCAGCGGCAATGTATTCCGCTTCGGCGGTGGATAAGGATACCGAGTTTTGTTTCTTGGAAGACACAAGAGATCTACCAAGAAATTGACAAGTACCCGAAGTGGACTTTCTATCAACCTTGTCTTCGGCATAATCTGAGTCGGAATAGCCAACAAGATCAAAAGAAGACCTCTTAGGATACCAAATGCCAAAATTTGGTGTATGGATTAAATATCTCACTATCCTTTTCACAGCCTTAAGATGACAATCTTTAGGAGCAGCTTGATATCGAGCACACATGCACACACTTAGCATAATATCGGGACGTGAAGCACATAGGTATAACAATGAACCAATCATAGAGAAATAAACCTTTTGATCAACAGGTTCACCATCTTTGGTCAAATCATTATGTCCACTAGTGGGCATGGGTGTAGACATACCTTTGCATTCTTGCATATTGAACTTCTTGAATAAGTCCTTGGTGTACTTTGTTTGAGAGACAAATGTACCTTCCTTAGTTTGCTTGATTTGCAACCCGAGAAAGAATTTGAGCTCACTCATCATAGACATCTCAAACTTCTCTGACATTAGCTTTCCAAACTTTTCACTAAAGAGAGGGTTAGTTGAACCAAATATGATGTCATCAACATAAATTTGGCATACAAATAGTTCTCCATTAACATTTTTAGTAAAAAGAGTAGAATCAATTTTACCAATTTCAAAACCACTTGTAGTAAGGAACTTGGTCAAGCATTTATACCATGCTCTAGGAGCTTGTTTAAGACCATAAAGAGCTTTGTGAAGTTTGTAAACATGATTTGGTTTCTTAGGATTGACAAAGCCGGGAGGCTGTTTGACATAAACTTCCTCCTCTATTTCTCCATTTAGAAAAGCACTTTTAATGTCCATTTGGTACAAGGTGATATTATGGTGATTAGCATAGGCAAGTAAGATGCGAATGGACTCAAGTCTAGCAACAGGAGCATACGTCTCACCATAGTCCATACCTTCGACTTGTGTGTATCCTTGGGCGACGAGACGTGCTTTGTTGCGAATCACTTGTCCATCTTCATCTTGCTTGTTGCGAAACACCCATTTGGTACCAATGATGTTGTGGTTGTTGTCGGGCTTCTCAACCAATGTCCAAACTTGGTTTCTCTCGAAATTATGTAGCTCTTCATGCATAGCGTTTATCCAATCCGGATCTTCCAATGCTTCTTCAACCTTCATTGGTTCAATGCTAGAGATGAATGAATAGTTTTCACAAAAGTTAGCTAAACGAGTTTTTGAGCGAGTGATTCTCCCGGTTTGTATATCATTGAGGATTTGCTCGACGGGATGATCTTTGGCAATTCTTGCTCGAACTCGTGAGAGCTTTTGCTTGGGTCTTTGTTGAGCATCTTCTTCATCCTGTTCTTCTTCTTGGCCTTCTTCATTGTTGACGTCGTCGTTCTCTTGTCGTGGTGGAGAAGGAGGTTGTTGATGTTCATCTTGACGTACTTCCTTGTTTTCTTCATCTTGGTGTGTCCCACTTGTGGATGCTTCCGTGTCGATTCTTGGTTCACCTTGTTGTGAAGTAGAAGCTTCCACTTGGACGGATGAAGTACTCTCCTTCACCTCTGTTGGACGAATTTTGCCAATGGACAAATCTTGAATTGCTTCTGAAGGGTCTTTGTCTCCTACATCAATTGGCAATTGCTCTACTTGCGAGCCATTAGATTCATCAAACTTCACATCTACCGTCTCTTCAACCTTTCGGGTGAAATTGTTGTAGACACGGTAAGTGTGAGAGTTTGAGCCATAACCAAGTAGAAAACCTTCATGAGATTTAGGAGCAAACTTTGAACGACGATGCTTATCAAGAATGTAGCACTTTGAGCCGAATACTCGAAAGTATCCAACTTGAGGCTTGTTACCGGTGAGGAGCTCGTATGCCGTCTTGCCGAGTAGCTTGTGAAGATATAAGCGATTTATTGCGTGGCAAGCTGTCTCAATCGCTTCTGCCAAAAAGTGCTTTGGCGTCTTGTATTCATCAAGCATTGTCCTTGCCATTTCGATGAGCATCCGGTTCTTCCTCTCAACAACTCCATTTTGTTGAGGTGTGTATGTAGCCGAGAACTCGTGTGAAATCCCTTCTTCGTCAAGAAAGGTGTCCACATTTGCGTTCTTAAACTCCGTTCCGTTGTCACTCCGAACCTTCTTGATCTTCACATCAAACTGATTTTGGGCTTTCCTAGCGAAGTTTCTGAAGATCTTCTGGACCTGCGATTTGTCATTGAGGAAAAACACCCACGTAAATCTTGAAAAATCATCAACTATAACTAGACCAAAGGAATTTCCACCGAGACTCTTGTAGGCATTGGGACCAAAAAGATCCATGTGAAGCAGCTCGAGTGGCCTCCTTGTGGTCATGATGTTCTTCACAGGATGTCTTCCTCCAACCTGTTTACCTGCTTGACAAGCACTGCAAAGTCTATCCTTATCAAATATGACATCGTTAACTCCAAGGATATGATTTCCTTTAATAAGCTTGTCAAGGTTTCTCATGCCAACGTGACCTAGTTGTCTATGCCACAACCAGCCTTTTGAGGATTTAGCAACAAAGCAAGTTTTAGGTTGTGCCTTTTTAGAGAAATCGACAATGTAAAGATCACCTCTACGCATACCCGTAAAGACCATTTTATGATTGTCTCGACGAAATACTTGGCAATCTACCTCAGTAAATAGGACATTCAAACCGAAATCAGCAAGTCTAGATACTGAAAGTAAGTTGTAACCAAGAGATTCAACGAGCATGACATTTTGAATGGAACTATCATGTGAGATGGCCACCTTACCAAGGCCAACCACTTTACCCTTTGAATTATCACCAAAGGTGACATATTTTCGAGGGCCGTTGTTTTCAGCAAGCTCACGAAACATCTCTTCATCTCCGGTCATATGATTAGTGCATCCACTATCAAGAACCCATTCCTTTCCTCCTGATTCATATCCCCGAAGATTTGCCATAAGACCAAAATGTCTCATTACATTATCAAGATCGGAGTCACTATCATCATCATCATCATCATCATCATCATAATATTCATGTTCATCATGATCTTGTGACTCATCATTTCCTAGAGAGGGTAATTCATTAGATAAATGATCAAAGTGGTTACTTTTATGAATTCTTATAGCTTTGAGTATGATATCATTAATGATTCCAACATCTCCTTTAGCATGCTTAAGATTGGCAAGTTCAAGAAGACATTTACCAAAACTAGGATCACTAGAGTTCATCTTACTCAAGGCAATAGATTTATGGAGAATTTCATCCAAAGTTTTCAAGGAGTGATTGGGAAACCGTTCCTCAAGAAATTTCCATATAGTATAGGCGCAATTTTGAGTAGGCAAACTAGCAATCAAATCTTTGGGCAATCCTCTAATGATGAGCTCAATAGTTCTAAGATTGCGAATCATGTCAATATCTTCATCTAGGGTAGGATGCAAGGGATCAATATGAGGTGCACAAGGGCTAGTAATATACTTGTTCAAATGATATTGATTGAAGATTACAAGCATCTCATTTTTCCACTCATGAAAATACTTTCCATCAAGAATGGGCACTCTATGTCTAAGACTCCCTAGAGTAGACACATCCATCTTCCTCCAATGGTGATTAAACCAAGGCAATGGAGACCTGGCTCTGATACCACTTGTAGGATCTAGAAGTAGATGTGTCTAGAGGGGGGGGGGGGTGATTAGACACTTAGTGCTAAAGTAGCAATTTTTAATCTTTTTCGGTTTAAGTGGAGTTTAGGCACAATTTCAACACACACAATACATATCAAGCAAGCATGCAAAGAGTATATGAGCAGCGGAATGTAAAGCATGCAACTTGCAAGAATGTAAAGGGAAGGGTTTGGAGAGATCAAACACAATTGGAGACACGGATGTTTTTCCCGTGGTTCGGATAGGTGGTGCTATCCTACATCCACGTTGATGGAGACTTCAACCCACGAAGGGTAATGGTTGCGCGAGTCCACACAGGGCTCCACCCAAGGGCAACGGTTGCGCGAGTCCACAAAGGGCTCCACCCACGAAGGGTCCACGAAGAAGCAACCACCCACAAAGGGTCCATGAAGAAGCAACCTTGTCTATCCCACCATGGCCATCGCCCACGAAGGACTTGCCTCACTAGCGGTAGATCTTCACGAAGTAGGCGATCTCCTTGCCCTTACAAACTCCTTGGTTCAACTCCACAATCTTGTCGGAGGCTCCCAAGTGACACCTAGCCAATCTAGGAGACACCACTCTCCAAGAAGTAACAAATGGTGTGTAGGTAATGAACTCCTTGCTCTTGTGCTTCAAATGATAGTCTCCCCAACACTCAACTCTCTCTCATAGGATTTGGATTTGGTGGAAAGAAGATTTGAGTGGAAAGCAACTTGGGAAGGCTAGAGATCAAGATTCATATGGTAGGAATGGAATGTCTTGGTCTCAACACATGAGTAGGTGGTTCTCTCTCAGAACATATGAGTTGGAATGATGTGTGTGTTCTGATGGCTCTCTCACTCGAATGAGAAAGAGGTGGAGGGGTATATATAGCCTCCACACAAAATCCAACCGTTACACAGTTTTCCAATCTCGGTGGGACCGAATCAATAAACTCGGTCTGACCGAAATAGTAAACCTAGTGACCGTTAGGAATTTCGGTGGGACCGACATGCAACTCGGTAGGACCGATTCGGTTAGGGTTTGGGCATAACGTAATCTCGGTGAGACCGATTACACAAACTCGGTGAGACCGAGTTTGGTAATTAGCTAACCAGAGAGTTGGTCAGGCAAACTCGGTGGGACCGATTTGCTCTTTCAGTGAGACCGAAAAGTTACAAAAGGGAAACATTGAGTTTACATTGCAATCTCGGTGGGACCGATTACACAAACTCGGTGGGACCGAGAATATTGCAATGGGTAACAGAGAGTTTGCAACCCTATCTCGGTGGGACCGAGATCCTTATCGGTAGAACCGAATTGCTATGGTTTGGCAGTGGCTAATGACAAGAGAAACTCGGTGGCGCCGGATAGGAAGAATCGGTAGGACCGAGTTTGGCTTAGGGTTTAGGTGATATGTGGATATGGGAAAGTATTTGAGGATTTTGGAGCATATCATTAAGCACATGAAGCAAGAGGCTCATTAAGCAACACCTCATCCCTCCTTGATAGTATTGGCTTTTCCTATGGACTCAATGTGATCTTGGATCACTAAAATATAAAATGAAGAGTCTTGAGCTTTTGAGCTTGAGCCAATCCATTGTCCTTAGCATTTTGAGGGTTCCACTTTGACATCCATGCCATGCCACTCCATTGTTGAACTTATCTGAAACATGCTAGATAGAAGTGTTAGTCCAACAAGAGATATGTTGTCATCAATTATCAAAACCACCTAGGGAGCACTTGTGCTTTCAGTCTGCCATCCTTGTTTTTTCCTGCTTGTTGCCTTTTGAACAACTTTATTAAACTTGCGCAGTTCCACCCACTGGGGGTGTATTCGAACTATGTTGAATGCTGGCCTTTTGAAGGTCTTTTATGTAAATATTATTATGTGTTTGGTTTCCATTCATGTATGCTTTTTATCCTTAGGCTGTTTCCTTTGCCGCCTTCCCCTTCTGGGAAGGCAAGTACTCGAGCTTTCTTAGATTGGAGCGAGGTGAATGGAAGCCGGCTGGCCGGCTACTCTGGTAGCCGGTCGGCGGTGGGAGAAAAATCGGCTTTTGTTATATTAGTCCGTTAGTCCCTAGCCGTTTTTCATGTGGGCACCCGTTCCTGCCTTTAACTCTTGCCAGCCGGACAGCCGGTTCTTCGAACTGCAACTTTTGGCAAGAGAAGGCTTGGGAGCCGGCACACTACTTGTCTAACTGTGGGTAGGACTTCTAATATAACTCCAGGCGGCCAGTCCCCGGGCCGACTAGTCGAACCCGGTGCCGGACGGAAAAAGTGAATGCAATGACAAGGCCGTAAGCATGATATTTTTCATTCATGGATAAAAGATGGCAGTCCCCGAGCTCTCCT
>NC_041390.1:100934979-100950876 GCF_002162155.2 Triticum dicoccoides
GGGGGCTATTGTCTCGTACTTAGTACAAAAGTTAGCGTGATACATACTGCATTTCAACTGTAAAACCTTCGGAGGAGGTTGGCGTTCCATGGTCGTTCCGACTCCTTGCCGGAGTCATCTCCCTTTTGTGCCTTCGGCTTCTGCGCGTCGATCAGGTAGTAGGAGTCATTGCCTAAGGCTCTGCTGATGACGAAGGGGCCCTCCCAAGGGGCCGAGAGCTTGTGCTGGCCGGCTGTTCGCTGGATCAGCCGGAGCACAAGATCGCCCTCTTGGAAGGATCTTGGCTTGACCTTCCGGCTGTGGTAGCGGCACAGGCCCTGCTGATAGATGGCGGACCGGCTAAGGGCTAACAACCGGCCTTCTTCCAGCAGGTCGACACCGTCTTCTCGTGCTTCCTTGGCCTCGGCTTCCATGTACATGGTCACCCGAGGCGAGTCGAACTCGATGTCAGTTGGGATGACCACCTCGGCACCATATACGAGGAAGAAAGGAGTGAAGCCGGTTGTCTTGTTTGGTGTAGTGCGCAGACTCCAAAGGACAGCCGGCAGCTCATCGAGCCAACAGCTGGCTGAACGCTCCAGTGGTACGATCAGTCGGGGCTTGATGCCGGAAAGGATGAGGCCGTTGGCTCGCTCGACCTGGCCGTTTGACTGCGGGTGGGCAACGGACGCTAGGTCCAACCGGATCCCTTGCGTCGCGCAGAAACGTGCCAAGGCTCCCTTGGCGAAATTCGTGCCATTGTCGGTGATGATGCTGTGTGGTACGCCGTACCGAGTTGTTATATCTGCGATAAATGTCACGGCAGTCAGCCCATTCAGCTTCTTGATCGGCTTTGCCTCAATCCATTTGGTGAATTTGTCCACGGCGACAAGCAGATGTGTCATGCCGCCGCGCGCCGTCTTGAATGGGCCCACCATGTCCAGTCCCCAAACGGCGAAGGGCCAAGTGAGGGGAATGGTCTTGAGTGCTGAAGCCGGCATGTGTTTCTTGGAGCTGAAGAGTTGGCACCCTTTGCACTGTTTAACTAACCCCTTGGCGTCATCCAAAGCAGTCGACCAAAAGAAACCATGGCGGAAGGCTTTGGCGACAAGTGATCTTGAGGCCGCATGGTGGCCGCATTCTCCTTGATGGATGTCTCTGAGGATTACAATGCCCTTCTCTTGCTCGACGCATCGCTGGAGGACTCCAGTGACACTGCGCTTGACGAGTTCTCTGTTGACGATTGTGTATGCTCCGGCTCGGCGTTGGACTTGTCTTGCCTCTACTTCGTCAGCCGACAGATCTTGGTTTATTAGGAAGTTGAGGATGGATTGAGCCCATGACGGAGCTGCGACTTCTTCTATTGCCAAAACGGCTACTGCGACCAGGGCGGGCGGGCTGGGTGGTGAAATGCTGGAGTCGGCCGCCGCCTGTTGTGTTGGTGTAGTCTCCGGGCCGACTACCGCAGTCCCCGAGCCGGGTGTGGCAGTCCCCGGGTCGGGTGTAACTACGGAAGTCCCTGAGCCGCCTACTGATGCCCCCTGGCCGACTATCGAAGTCCCCGGGTCACCTGCTTGGTTCTTCGAGCCGGCTGCGTCGGGGTCAGGTGGCACGAAGATGGAATCGGACTCTGGAGACGGCTTGATAGACGGCTTGAAGAGGCGTTGTAGAGAGACACCGGTTGGTATTGCTTGCCGAGTGGAGCCTATTCGAGCCAGGGCGTCAGCTGGCTCGTTGTCGGCTCATGGTACGTGGAGGAACTCGCATCCTTCAAAATACCCACTGATCTGTTGAATGAGGAAGCGGTAGCTTGCCATATTTGCGTCCTTGGCATCCCAGCCGCCGGATGATTGCTGGACCACCAAGTCCGAGTCGCCATAACATAGGATCCGGCGAATGCCGAGTTCTTTGGCAAGCCGGAGCCCGTGTATGAGCGCCTCGTACTTGGCCACGTTGTTGGAGGCGGAAAAGTGAATTTGCAGCATGTATTTGAGCTTGTCCCCTTTGGGAGAGGTGAGGACGACGCCGGCTCCCAAGCCGGTGCGCATCTTGGACCCATCGAAGTGCATGCGCCAATGAGTGGAGTCGGGAGCCGGCGGTAGGTACTGGGTCTTCGTCCAATCGACGAGGAAGTCGGCCAATGCTTGGGACTTGATGGTGGTGCAAGGCTGGTAGAAGATCGTGTAGGGGGCTAGCTCGATGGCCCATTTCGCCACCCGGCCGGATGCATCCCGGCTGCCTATGATCTCGGCCAGCGGGGCGGTGCATACGACCGTGATGGGATGCTCTTGGAAGTAGGGCTTTAGCTTCTTGGCGGTGAAGTACACGCCGTAGCACATCTTCTGGTAGTGCGGGTAGTTCTGCTTCAAGGTAGACAGTACCTCGCTCAAATAGTACACCGGCCTCTGGACCGGATGGGCTTGGCCTTCTTCTGGGTGTTGGACTACGATGACGGTGCTGACCACCCAGCTGGTTGCGGCGATGTAGAGGAGCATGGGCTCTTTCTCAGTCGGCGCCGCCAGGACAGGCGGCATGGCCAGCATCTTCTTCAGCTCGTGAAAAGCTTGATCGGCTTGGTCATTCCACTCGAAGTGGTTGGTCTTCTTCATGAGGCGGTAGAGGGGAAGAGCTTTCTCTCCGAGCCGGCTGATGAAGCGGTTCAGGGAGGCCAAGCATCCGGTAAACTTCTGGACGTCTCGAAGTTTGGTGGGAATCGCCATTCTCTCAATGGCCTTGATCTTTACTGGGTTGCATTCGATGCTGCGTTCGGAGACCAGGAAGCCTAGGAGCTGGCCGGCTGGCACTCCGAACATGCATTTCTCGGGGTTGAGCTTGATTTGGAACCGGCGTAGGTTCTCAAATATTTCCTTGAGGTCTTCCAGCAAGGTGCCGCACTTCTCCGTCTTCACCACAATGTTGTCTATGTAGACGTGGGCATTTCTGCCGAGTTGCTTGAGGAGGCACTTCTGCATGCAACGCTGAAAAGTGGCACCGGCATTTCTCAAGCCGAATGTCATAGTCAGGTAGCAGAAGGCTCCGAATGGCGTGATGAAGGCGGTCTGCCGGATCTAACTTTATCTGGTGATACCCTGAGTAAGCATCCAAGAAACTCAACAGCTCGCATCCAGCCGTGGAGTCTATCACTTGGTCAATCCTTGGCAGGGCAAAGGGATCTTTTGGGCAGGCCTTGTTGAGGCTCGTGTAGTCTATACACATGTGCCACTTGTTGTTCTTCTTTAGCACGAGGACCGGGTTAGTGAGCCACTCTGGAAAGAAAACTTCCATAATGAAGCCGGCTGCCAGAAGCCGGGCTATCTCCTCTCCCACAATCCTGCGTTTCTCCTCCGACAGTCGGCGGAGGGGTTGTTTGACCGGCTTTGCGTCTTCTCGGACGTGTAGTTTGTGCTCGGCGAATTCCTCCGGAACACCCGGCATGTCCTTGGGGGGCCATGCAAATATGTCCCGATTCTCACGGAGGAAATCGATGAGCTCGCCTTCCTATTTGCTATTTAGGTTTGCCCCGATGACGGCAAACCTCTCTGGGTGCTCGAGGTCAAGAGGTATCTTCTTCGTCTCCTTGGCCGGCTGGAAAGATCCTTGAGCATCATGCTCCTTGGGATCGGGGGACAAGGCCGACTGCTTGCCGGCCATGGCCACGACTCGGTCCAACATCTTCTTTTCTTCGGCAATCACAAGGGACTCGGCCAGCCGGCTGCTGGCTGCTGCGCACTCAGAGGACTTCTTGTAATCGCCGGCTAGGGTGATGACACCTTTGGTGCTCGGTATCTTCACCTTGAGGTATGCATAGTAGGGAACTGCCATGAACCTAGCCAAGGCAGGTCGGCCAAGCAATGCATGGTAGGGGCTTTCCAGGTCCACCACTTCAAACCAGATCGCTTCCCGGCGGAAATGCTCCTTGTCCCCAAAAAGTACATCAATCTTGATCTTGCCAATGGGGGCACAGGACAGGCCGGGTACGATGCCATGGAACACAGTCCGAGTAGGCATGAGTTGCTTCGTCTTAACATTCAGCTTCTCCATGGTGTCACGGTACAGGATGTTGATGCTGCTCCCGCCGTCTATCAGCACGTGGGAGAAACGGGCAGCGCGTCTATCCGTTGCAAGGGTGGCATCCAAAACCAACGCATAAGAGCCGGGAGACGGCATCACCTCTGGGTGGTTGGTCCGGCTCCAGCTGATAGGTTTTTCTGACCAGTGCATGTGCTCGGCGGGGTTGGCAATAACCATGCCGACTTCTTGGTGCTCTCGGCGTTTGCTGCGCCGGTCTTCGGGCTGGCTTGTAAAGATGACATAGGCGGCATGCTCGTCGGGGAACTCATCGTGCACGGCTCCGACTGCGGGCCGAGCGGCCGGCGGCTGCGGAGGCGGCGGACCGGTAGGCGGAGGCGGTGCGAGCCCTTCGCCTTTGGAGATTCGGGTGAGCCAGTGGCACATCCGGGTCGTGTGGTTGGATGGCTTCGCGCCGCTGTGGAACTTGCACGGGGCGTCGAGAGTCTGCTCGTAGGAGAAGGCCGGCTGCCAAGCTGGCTTGCCGCCCCTCTGCTTCTTGGGTGCGGGCCGCACTTCGGGCTGCTCGTCTTCGACTGTGGCCACCTCCCGACTAGTGGAGGGCGGCATGGGGCCCTTGCGCTTGTGGTCGTTCTGGTGTGGGCGTCGGCTGGAGTCCCCAGTCGGCGTCTTGGGCGCCGGGTTGAGTACCTTTCCGATCACGTCTACCCGGAGTTCGGTCTTCATCGAGGAGTTGGCGGTGGCGTACTTGTCCGCTATGACCAGAAGCTCGTCGAGGGTAGTCGGCTTGTCGTAGAGGAGCTTGTGCTTGAGGAGGGTGCCTTCTCGGCACCCGGTAGTGAAGTATTCTACGGCTTGCACCTCGTGCACCCCTTTGCAAGAGTTGCAGAGATCGGCCCAACGCGCGAGGTAGTCGCAAGTGGACTCGGAGGGGCCTTGTACGCACAAGGAGAGCTGTCTGGGCTTGGGAGCCCGCTTGTAGGTGCTGGTGAAGTTGCAGACGAAGGCTTCTGTGAAGTCTAGCCAGCTGTTGATGCTGTATGGCTTGAGGCTGTTGAGCCAGGTCCGCGCCGTGCCCTGCAGCATGAGGGGCACGTACTTCACGGCAACGCGCCTGTTGCCGTTGGCTATGCTAACCGCCGTGGAGTAGTCGATCAACCAATCTTCCGGCTTCACGGAGCCGTTGTACTTGGGCTTGTCTCTTGGGAGCGAGAACCCTTTGGGGAAAGGCTCGTCGCGGATGCGGGGGCCGAAGCAAGGCGGGCCGACATCGTCTTCTTCTTCTAGCGCCAGGGATCGCGCCAGGCGGTCGATCCGATGGCGGGCGTCGTTCTCGCCGACTCCTTCGCGGTGACCTAGCCGACCGCTGAGAGTCGGATGCACAACAGGCGGCGGGGTGGGGTATCTCTCTCCACGGGGCCGGGGCGGAGGCGGGTTGCCCCGCCACTCCACGGCCCGGGGGTGGCCTTCTGCGTCTCGCTCGATGGAGATTCGGGTTCGGCTTCGGCTGGTAGCCGGCTCTTTCTCGCGCCGCGCGCGGGTTTTGCCCGTAGTCGGCGTCCGGGACGTCGCACCGTGATCTCGGCGCGGGAGAGGGCTTTCCGCGCGGGCGTCGGCTTCGTGCCGCTGCACGGCTGCATCGATCAGCTGCTGGATGCGTCGGGTCATGTGGGGGAGTTCTTCGCCCCCCAGCCCATCCTGCTCGTCTACGGCCACCTGGGCGGCGCGCAGGTTCTCGAGCGGAGTGGCGTAGACTAGGTGGTTGACTCCTAGCGTATCGGCGATGACAGCGCCGCGCTGTCTGACAACGCCGGCCCAGCTGGGCCCACCTGGGGGCGGCGTGCCAAAGGCGGCGCGGTCGGCCTCGCGTCGGTGGGCCTCAGCGAGGCATCTCATGGAAACCAACTTGCGGCCCTCTGCGAGGAGGGCAAGGCGGCGAGCTTCTAGTGCTTCAGCGTCGGCATCGGCCGAGAGGGGGATGGACAAGTCGTGGACCGCCGCATGCGGGGCGTCGTGGGCGCTTTCGTCAGAAGCGCCGCCGTGGCCGATGACCATCACCTCGGTGGTGACAGCGTCGTAGCCATCGACCCGGGGAAGCGGGTCATTGTAGATCGTGACGTCGGTGGGGAAAGTGTCGAGTGAGGCCGTGTCGGAGTCGACAGGCATCGGATCGGTGGAGCCAACCGACTCCAAGTCCACAACAGGCTCGCCGGAGGCATGGAGCTGGCCGAGGAGGTTGACGAGGTGGTCGGTGCCCGCGTCAGAGGCGAGCTCATCGGAGATGAGGGTCTTGTCAAGGAGATCGGCGAGGCTGCTCGCCGCACAGATGTTGGTGACGCCTTGCAGCGCGTCATGGCAAGTGCCATCGGGCGTGCCGGGCTGGCTACGCTCGCGGGGGAGGAAGTGGGTTCCCATCCAGAACAGGTCTCCGGACGACGGTGCACCTTGCCCCACGGTGGGCGCCAAATGTCGGCTGGTAGGTGCGACATATGACAACGGGTGGCTTATCATTGTGGGAGCCAGTAAGACGTCGCCGGTGCCTGGAAACGGGATGAGGCGAAGACATGCACGCCGGCGAATCTTACCCAGCTTCGGGGCTCTCTGTGGAGATAACACCCCTACTGCTGCTCTGCGGGGTCTCCACATGATCACTAGATGAATAAATAGCTGCACGATGCTCCTTCAGCTGTTTGGCAAGAGGAGGAAGAAGGGCAAGGCTTGCTCTCTTCTCCTCCCTATGTGGTGTCTAAAACTAGCAGGGATCGATATCCCTTTGCATGGATGCCCCGGGGGGTTTATATAGGCCTACCCCCCAGGGGTACAATGGTAATCCGGCTGGGCGCGGGGCCCAGTCGTCTGTGTCTACGCTCTTCGGCTTCTGCGCCGACTGCTAGGGCCCGCCGACTCCTTGGTCGACAGGCAGGCCCCACTGTCAGGGCCTTGTCGGCGGCCGGTTACTGTTGTTCAATCTTGGTGACGAGGGCTTCGCCGAAGTGGGCGTGGATACAGTGCCGCCGCCCGGTGGGCGATCACTATAGCCCCACCGCGTCTTGTCTCCTTGATGGGGCGTCTTCTTCGAGGGAGGTGGCAAGCCGGCTGTGGGGAGCCAGCTCTATCTTGGGCCGACTAGGGGAGGCCTGGCCGCCTTCGGGTGTCTCTCTGCCCAAAGGGGCCCACCGCCTGTGGGCCGCGCCGGCGGCCCGTCGTGGTTGACATCAAGGTCATCGTGGCAACAGTGCCGCGCCGGACGGGTCATGGCCACCCATACGGCGCACTGTACCAGGAGTGCTCCGGGATTCGGGGGTGGCAGGCTTCACTGTAGCCATGCCCTGTCACATCGCCGTTATGTGGATGCAGACTTCGAGGGTACGATCTTGACCGCTTTATGGGAGCCGACTTCTTGGAGTCGTCCTTCTCGCGGCCGGCCCTCCCACGGCTTTTCTTCATGAGGGCTAAAGTCGGGCCGCCTTCCGATAGCCGGCCTGGAGACAGCCGGCAAGGGGAAGGCGGCCCTGTGTCTTGGATTCTTGAGGGCCGAATCGGCTCGTAATTTTTTCAGAAGGGCCAGGGGAGCCGGCTAGGCTACCCATGGTTATTTACTCCAACACTGCCTGCTTGAACACCCAACAATCCCTGTTGGTGTGATTGGCTGGTTTTTCAGGGGTGCCATGTATCTGGCATAAGCGGTCGAGTATTCGGTCCAAACTGTACGGGCCCGGAGTGTTTCTTTTGAATGGCTTTTTCCACTGACTGGGTTTAGAGCCTTTGAATCCGGCATTAACTGCCGTATCCTTAGTATTGTCGCCGTTAATGCGGCTCTTTTGCTTGTTGCGACACGACCTGCCACTGCTGTCCTTGGTATCCGAACTCTTGGTCATGTTATTGCTGCGAGCTAGCCAACTGTCTTCTCCCGCACAAAAGCGGGTCATAAGTGTTGTGAGGGCTGCCATAGATTTCGGCTTTTCCTGTCCTAGGTGCCGTGCAAGCCACTCGTCGCGGATGTTATGCTTGAAGGCTGCCAGGGCCTCTGCGTCCGGACAGTCGACGATTTTATTTTTCTTGGTTAGGAACCGTGTCCATAATTGTCTGGCCGATTCCTCTGGCTGCTAAATTATGTGGCTTAGGTCATCGGCGTCTGGTGGTCGCACATAAGTGCCCTGGAAATTGTTGAGGAATGCGGCTTCCAGGTCCTCCCAACAACCAATTGATTCTGCTGGCAAGCTGTTAAGCCAATGCCGAGTTGGTCCTTTAAGTTTGAGTGGGATGTATTTGATGGCATGTAGGTCATCACCGCAGGCCATGTGGATATGAAGGAGATAGTCATCGATCCATACCGCAGGATCTGTTGTGCCATCGTATGATTCGATGTTCATGGGTTTGAAACCCTCGGGGATTTGATGATCCATTACTTCATCTGTGAAGCATAGTGGGTGTGCGGCGCCTCTATATTGGGCTACATCATGACGCAGCTCAAATGAGCTTTGTCTACTATGTTCGGCCCGGCCGGATTTACTGTATCCGGCATGACGAGTATCGTCTTGTGCCGTGGGGCGCCCACGTGATCCGTAGATCGATCTTGTTTTCCTTGCCTTATCCTCCAATATATCTCGCAGGTCTGGCGCATTTTCCCATGCCTGGGTAGTTTTTGAGCGGCGCCGGGGTGCGGCTTGAGTGGAGGGCCGAGAGGCCTCTCTGTCGCGGCCATGGGGTGGCCGGTCGGCCGCATCATGTGCTGGTGATGTAGGTTTAGGTGCTTCCTCCTCTAATTGGGGTAGCAACCTGCGCTTTGGGTAGCTCTTGGAGGGGCGTTCGAGTTCATACTCTTCGGCCGCAAGGACTTCAGTCCATCTGTCGGCTAGCAAATCTTGATCAGCTCTAAGCTGTTGCTGTTTTTTCTTGAGGCTGCTCGCCGTGGCCATAAGCCTGCGTTTGAAACGCTCTTGTTCGGCGGGATCCTCCGACACGACAAATTCGTTGTCGTCGAGGCTTGCCTCGTCTTCGGAGGGAGGCATATAATTATCGTCCTCGACCTCTCTGTCTACCGCTCTCTCATGAGGGCTGGCTTCTCTATCCTCCTGTGCTGAATCTTGCTGGAGGTGGTTGTCTTCGGCACTGTCCGGGGTGTTATTATCCCCCGTGCCGGAATCACCGTTTTTGTTTTGGCAGGATTTAGAGTGGCACCGCTGACGCCGGCGCTTAGGCTGCTTCTTGGAGGGGTCATCCTCCGCTGTTCCATCGCCATTGCCTTATTTTGGGGTGTCCACCATGTATATATCATACGACGAGGTGGCTTTCCAGTGCCTTATAGGCGCTGGTTCTTGATCGTCTCCTGCATCGGCGTCCATACCGTCGATGTCTTCGGAGTCGAAGTCGAGCATGTCGGTTAAATCATCGACAGTGGCTACGAAGTGGGTGGTGGGCGGGCTTTGAATTTCTTCATCATCCGCATCCCAACCTTGCCGACCATAGTCCGGCCAGGGCTCTCCTGACAAAGAGAGAGACTTTAGTGAATTCAGAATATCGCCGAAGGGCGAGTGCCGGAAGATGTCTGCGGCGGTGAACTCCATGATCGGCGCCCAATCGGGTTCGATCGGTTGGGGCGCAGAGGGCTCGGAGTCCGGAGAGGAGTCCGGCTCCTTGGAGTCACGGGCTTTGCAGAGAATAGGGCTGGTGTTCGGCTCGATCACCGTAGAGATTGCAGCCCCCGAGGCGGTGTCTAACCACCCATCCTCGGTTGGTGTGATCGGCTCCGAGCTAGGGGTCGGAGCGGACACGGGTGCGGCCTCCAGGGCACTGTTTGGCGGCAGAGCTAAATCATGCCCATCGTGACAGTGCGGTGCGCTCGGCTGTGGCTCGAATCCGTCGAAGATCAAGTCTCCGCGGATGTCGGCCGTGTAGTTCAAACTTCCAAATATGACCTGATGGCCAGGGGCGTAGCTTTCGATCTGCTCCAGATGACCAAGCGAATTGGCCCACAGTGCAAAGCCGTCGAATACGAAGATCTGTCCGGGGAGAAAAGTCTCACCTTGGATCGCATCGCTGTTGATGATCGGAGAAGCCATCGGGCCTAAAAGTGACGACACAGAGGAACTCTCAATGAAAGCACCAATGTCGGTGTCAAAACCGGCGGATCTCGGGTAGGGGGTCCCGAACTGTGCGTCTAGGTCGGATGGTAACAGGAGGCACGGGACACGATGTTTTACCCAGGTTCGGGCCCTCTTGATGGAGGTAAAACCCTATGTCCTGCTTGATTGATATTGATGATATGGGTAGTACAAGAGTAGATCTACCACGAGATCAGAGAGGCTAAACCCTAGAAGCTAGCCTATGGTATGATTGTTGTTCGTCCTACGGACTAAAACTCTCCGGTTTATATAGACACCGAAGAGGGCTAGGGTTACACAGAGTTGGTTACAATGGTAGGAGATCTACATATCCGTATCGCCAAGATTGCCTTCCACGCCAAGGAAAGTCCCTTCCAGACACGGGACGAAGTCTTCAGTCTTGTATCTTCATAGTCCAGGAGTCCGGCCGAAGGTATAGTCCAGCCATCCGGACACCCCCTAATCCAGGACTCCCTCATACGTACTCCTAGATTTGTACTTGATATGGTTTCCAATTTGACTATTGACAAGATTAATAGTACATGAGATGTATAATGTGAAAATTATATCATTGGAAACTCCTTTCACATACGAATTTGACCGTATACTTTGTGTAAGTTGCATGTCATATGTTATTACTCTAACATTTGGTCAAAGTTAGCCTCGAAAAACGCATTAGACCCTGTATGCTTTATGTAAGTTGCATGTCATATATTATTACTCTAACATTTGTGTAAGTTGCATGTCATATATTATTACTCTAACATTTGGTCAAAGTAGTATAGTGGAAGTGGATCCTCTGACATAGGTATCCCCGCCTTACCCTCCCTTTCAGTCACTTACTAGCGGACCCCATGCTTGCTAGGCCCTGCATGTTGGTTACTCAATGGGTTTGGCCACGACAGGGGATCCTCATCCGTACTATACCCCCTCTGTTTTTATTTACTCCGCATAAAATGGAGGGAGTGGTGGTATAATAAATGACATGGGCAGGGGAGGGGGATGGACGTCGGTTTGCTCCCAACTGCGGTCCCACAAGCGAGTGAAAACGCAAGACGAAGCACATTCCATTCGGTGAGCGACGTGGAGGGTCCAGCGTGCCGGGCTGCAACGCGAACACGACAAGAGCGATGTACAGTCAAAACCGATTGACCGGTCGTCACTGGAACCACTATTCACACCAGAACCTTCGCTGCTCGGCCTACGCCAGCCACTGCCCTAAAACCACTCCAAATCTCCAGCCCATTCCCCCACCTTTCGATCCCCTAGCCTGCATCAAGCGTCCCCTAGTTCGCTGGAAAGCCATGGTGCGCCGCAAGATCACTTACAACAAGATGCTGACGTCGGAGCGCCGCACAGAAATCGTGGCGGCAGTCGGCGCCACAGACCTCCGCTCCCAAGCTCGCTTTGCGGTGGGCCAATCCCCGGGTTTTCTGGAGCCAAGCTACGAGGAGGAGGAAGCCGATCCAATGTTCATGGCAGAGGTCGCGGCGCAGAAGGCCCCCGATGGGTATGAAACGATGGACGTCGACTTCGTGCCGGCGTCCCGAGTCCCCCATGGTGCAGGCGGACCAGTGGTTCAACATGGCGATACTAAAGGAGGACCGGGAGGCAGAGGCTCAACTCGATGTGGAGCGCGCGCATGCTGCTGCCATGGAGGCTCTCCTGCAGGTGGAACCAGATGTCATGGATGTGAACCGGGCGGCGGAGGCTCAACTTGAGGCGGAGAGCGCGGATGCCGCTGCCATCGAGGCCCTCCTGCAGGCGGAACCGGACGTCCTGGACTTGAACCGGGCGGCAGAGGCTCGACTCGACGCAGAGCGCGTGGATGCCGCTCTCATCGACGCCCTCCTGCAGGCGGAACCGGACGTCCTGGACTTGAACCGGGCGGCGGAGGCTCGACTTGACACGGAGCGCGCGGATGCCGCTGCCATCGAGGCCCTCCTGCAGGAGGAACCGGACATCCTCGAGTTGAACCGGGCTGTGCTCTCATCCGTGCAGAGCGCCCGCACGCTCCGCTTGAACGAGTAGCTGGAGGCCAAGGACAACCACGGTGCGGAGACACACGTCGGCTGCGACGGCTGGTTCACGCTGGCAGCCAAAGACGATGAGGCCGTCTCTTTCCGCGAGCAGTGATAGTTTTTCTTTATGTTGTTGTTTTTATGGATCTTTTGCTGTGTAAAAACATATATTTGTTATGCAAGTCGCCTGACTTGGGTCAGTCTACCATTTCAAGAGGTTGGATGAATATCCTACGTCTCCTAACCCTTCTTTCCTTCTTCCTCACCTCTTCTTCTTCCCCAACAGACCACCGCACGGGCCGTACGGATACTCCCCAACATGCGGTTGGAGAAACATACTCTATGAACGAAAATTATGTGTCAGCGATAGGATGGCTGAGTTTGGTTTGTTCACATGCGACAGCATGTGTCAGTGAGGGTGTGTTCCCTTGGTTGGGTTTGCGGCGTGCAGGAGCGACTGTGTGAGGGTGCGGTGCGATCGCGGCGTGCAGGAGCGACCATGTGAGGGTGCGGTGTGATCGCGACAGCCGTGCGCAAGTGTACCTCCTTCTCATTTTGAAAACTTTAGGCAAGCTTGGCAAATATGTGTGGCGAAGTTTGGCAATGCAAGGCCTAGACCCAAATAGGGTAAGTACGTACATACTAGGAGTACTAGTGTTAAAAAAGAAAGGTGGGGTTTTCCTTCACGGGATTTAATCGATACAAATCCTCGTTTCACGTGTCAATTAATGCGTATTTTTTCTCCAAAGACCAAAGAGCTAACCATCTCACTCCTCATCTCTTGATTAATGCAGCGCCATGCAAACCAACCTTCTCACTTCCGCATGCATACAGGGGATATTAATGTCCTTGGTTGCTAACCCCATCAATTTTGCCTCGATTAGTGTTAGTGGCCCTTTGCAAATTGTAATTTTGATATACTGGCCTTGTGTACAAAAAATGGAGGTAGTAACTATATTTGACTTCCTTCCCCATTGCGGTGACGTCGACGATATCTTTTTTTGGTGGTTTGGCGAAGTGCGTTCGACGGAGAATACCATTGAGGGAGACCACGGTAAGTCATTCGCAAGTGCCGCCTGCAAGCCGAGACAACCGCCTTATTTGCATCCGGGAAGTCCTTTACTAGTACTACTAGGAGTACTAGTGCGGTGAGATGGTTTCTCGAAGAAGACGATGGAGAAGTTGAGTCAGCGAAGAGTGAAATGATGGTTGCTTCGTCCATGCTTTTGTGATTTGACGCCTCACTGCTTTGTGATTTGTGATAGAAGGGACAGGGGAGTAGACTCCGTGCTCTATACTGTACTACATGCGTCCAAGCATGGGAGAAAGAGGAGAGACGTTGCATTTTTCTATTCCTTCAATCAATCAATCAATTAGGGAGCTTCGGTTCCATCTTTTTGGCTTTGGTAACACCGTCCACAATGGTTTCCACGATCCAAAAGCTATTTTCACATTTGGCTACACATTGTGGATGCCCTTAACCATACCACTTGGTTTTGCTCTTGTGTGCTATCTATACAAATCTCAATTATATTGATCTAAAAAATTATAGAATCAAGATTAGTAAAAAGGAGGTGATTTTGCCGCGCAGATGGAGGGGAAGGTTTCTTATTTGAGCAATGCTACATCCACGTAATGGTTTATGTAAAGTTACGAACTGATGTGATGTGGGACTATTTGATTGGATTAAAGGAGAGGATTAGGCCCACGCCACCTGAAAATCAGGGGGGCATATATAGATTAGATGGAAAGTATACGTAGAAGCTATGTAGCCCTTTGTAAGTCTAGGATTAGGCTTCTTATTTTCGGAGGACGTTGTCCTGGCGGTTTGCTAACATGCGGTCCCACGTGTCAGTGCATTACCAAGCCGATCCGCGTCCCACATGAGGCAGAACAACGGCAGAAGCAACACGTGGTTAAGTTGAAGAAGATGAGGGAGAAGCGGATTCAGCAATGAGTGAAATGATGGTTGCTTCGTCCCTCCAACTTAACTGTGGTAAAGGTGCAACTTTGTGATTTGACGCCTCATTGCTCATTACTACGCTGGTGCCATGACTGGGGGTGCTTCACCCTGGCTCCTCTACACTATATTCTGGTATGGCACGTGGACCCGATAGCTTGATGTCCCACATGTCGGCAAAAGGGAGTAGAAGATTTATGAAAGCGAGCGCTCCACTCTTACGACGGAGGAGTAGACGACACGACGGCCTAGTGAACTGTCACTTGTACTGTATAGTACTATAGTTTTGCTGTTTCGCATGATCCATCGATACAAACCCAATTAAACATGAAAGGGCGGGATTTTTCCCACGCGGTAGATGATACTGGCCATACATTTCAAAGGCAATTTTAATGTATGCAAACTGAATAATTATAAGTAACAATATGATATCTAGTAAAACTAAAAACACATATGATTTATTGTGTTAGAGTGTAGTAGTAGTGCTATATTGCATAGTTGTTAGATGTAACATGCGAGAACGTGTAGAGATGTAGTTTTGGAGGGCCTACAGAGAGAAAAGCATAATACGGTCACCGAACTTCAGAATAAGCTGATTACTGTCACTATACACATTTTGCGGTGATTATACGGTCACTTGCTCATAGTTCAACATTGGATTGCACTCTGTTGACCGGCCAAATAGTCTGCGTGGCGCCATGTTGACTAGTTAAATTGACCACGTTCCTTGTGGGTCTCACCTGTCAGTTCGCATAGGCAAAAGGTGAGATAAACACAAATTTACGCAGGCGCGACAAGGCTCCAACCCATGCGCGGGAATCACCTGGTTGTGTGTGTGTCTATCAGGGCCCGATGTGTGCGCATGCGCATGTAGGTTGAGCACTTGAGCGTGAGAGTGTGTGTTGGTCGTGTGGTGTACTGGTGTGTGCATGCAGGCGTGCGTGTGTGCGTGTGAGTGTTGCGTGCGTGCGTGTGAGTGTTGCATGCGTGCGTGGTTGCGTGTGTACATGTGAGTGTTGCTTGCGTGCGTGGGTGCATGTGTTTGTGTGAGTGTTGTGTGGATGCAGTTAGTGTGCATGCGTGCGTGTGTGTATAATCACCACACCATCTCCCGTGTGTTAAAACAGATGGCTCAGCATACCAATACAAGGCCACCTTGTCCTCTGTGCCCGCGGTCATGACTTCGAACCACCGTCCAAATATTTTTTTGTCGTTTGTTTTCATTCTTACTAGCAAGATGCCTGTGCGTTGCACGTAACATCAAGATGCATTTGTATGACTTGTTTATCTTGTGAGAGAAAACGATGAATGAGGGAAGGCCTTATTTGCAAATGTGGAGAGGTGTGTGGGTACCTTTTTGCAAAATTGCCATAGTTTCTTTCCTATCCGTCAGATATAAATCAGACGGCCTATATTGCAGGATGGCAGGCACACCATCATCACCAACTTTGTTTTTTATAAGAGTGTATTTTATGTATTTTATAAGAGTGTAGATGTAGAGTAGATACAAGTCGACAGGTGGGCACGATGGTAGTGAGATAATGTGATGCAACACTAGAGGTGCCACATGGAGCGTTTAACTGGTCAACTAGTCATGTCATGAGCAAATACAGAGTTGTACGGTGAGCCCGTGACTGTATAATAAACACTAAACGTAAATGGTGACCGTAATGAGTGGATTCTGAAGTCCAATGTACGTATCGTGCTTTCGCTTCAAATACAATGATCGCCATTGCATATATCGCGAGAGAAAGATGAAACATGCATGAATTTTCCGGGGGCTTACTTTTAGAGGACCTGGAGA
>NC_041390.1:100951443-100988506 GCF_002162155.2 Triticum dicoccoides
GAGAGAGAGAGACGAATATGACGTCACGACAAGAGATTCCATTCCCTTGAGTGTGTATATGAAGGGGGATGGAATAGAGGCACCAGGAGAAATTTTCTCTGTGTGTGTGTGGTGTTTGTGTTGGTATGTGTGGGTGTGAGAAGATAATGAGACATGGGGGTAGAGGGTGTGTCACCGCGTGAGGTCCGGTGGGTCGAGGTGAGGCCCTTCGTTCGGTTCCGTCCTCCGCCACATTGGTCGGCCCGTGACGCATTTAGGAAGACCCATGGATGACTAGTCGTACAAGACAAAGATAGCAGAATTGTGAAGGACTCTGTGTCCACTGACAAAGCTGGCTAGGATTTGTAACCCTAGGTTCTCGGACTAAGGTAACCCCTTTATCTCTGATATTACTATTCATCCAACCTAACTTTAAGGGGCATCCTACAGAATGCTCTGCTAGAATCATACTTGTCGATTAGGAAGAGAGGTGTGAGACAATGCGTGAGAGACAGGCGTAAAGATAATGTGCGTACATGAGACACGTAGGCAGGTCCATGTATATAGAAAGGGCCAATGAGGATTGTGCGTGTGTATGTTTGTGAGAGGAAGAGTGCTTGTGATAAAGGTTAGTGAAAACAGTTCTAAATGGTTACGAGAGGGAGGGAGGGTTATATCTAGAGCATGTGTGCGAGAAAGACACCTCGGGAGAGAGTGTGTGAGCATGTGTGAGAGACCACCGATGGAGAGTGAAACTACACGTAAAAGACTGCTCTACACATTGATTAAAGATATAAATTGTATCCAAATATTAGGATGGGATCATGATATTTTCAATTCGCGTAAGGAGCGGTCATTGATCCATCAAACATCTAGATTCTATCGAATTTGAGCATGTCTATGTTATTATTCGACACAATTGATCCACATAGTTAGTATTTCAAACTCCAGACAATGCATCGCTTTAGCAATCGAATATAAGCGTGAGTATAGTTCATGTTGTGTGTGTAAAGCACATTATACATACGAAAGTTACACAATGGACATTATAAGTAGCTACCTATGAACTAGCATACATTTGAGTTCAACTTAAGGTGGTTTAAAAAAACCGAATTCAACATGAACTCCATTCAATTAATTGAATTTGATACCATGGCATTTCTAAACCATACCTAAATTATGGGGGCACCAATCTTTGCTCTGATTTTGTACATAATAGCATATGTAGTCGTGTACAAAATAGATTCAAATTTAGCTCCTCCATTCCAAAATAATTGTAGTTATAGGATTTTCAAGTGTCAAAATTTCAAAAAGAAGCGGATAATTTAATGAGGTTTTCAAACATACAAGGTCAAATATAACGTTGTCTATTTAGGTCAATCCTCATAGTTCAAGAGTACTCTAAACGTGAATGCTTGTGTTTCAAAATTTCGAACGAAACGTCAAAAGAGCCTCTACTCGCCCAAAACCGCGTGAGACGAATGTTTGATAGTACAAGGAAATTACTTTTCTAATAACTCCGACCCGTGAAACCTACCGGCCCGACGTCCAAAGGTCTAAACCGGGGTAGTTTTGTAGCTTCATCTAGACGCCACGCATCCGCATCCGAAAAACATTCACACACAATGGCCGCCTAAGAACACATATGCGCGGCCGAAATTGCTCCCGCCCACTATTTGGGACACCTGGGATTACCATCCTACCCCCGACCCACAGTAGGTTCGAAATTTAAGACGGGGACAAAGTTTGTACTTTCCCCAAATTTCAAACAAGCGCGTCGCATCTTCTGTTCAAAAAATCCAAAAACAAGCGCGTCCCAGACCAAAACATGGTCCCCCCACCCGTATGATTCCCCATTCGTACTCCGTGGGCGCCAAAACTACCTCTCCACCAGCTGCGAAACCCCGGCGTCCTCCGTCCGCCACCCTCCTCCATCACGCCGGAGCCGATACCCCGATGTCGTCGTCCACCGCAACCTCAACCGCAACGCCCTCCACGGCTAGTAGTTGAAGCCAAGGCCGAGCCGTCCGTACCTGAGCCAGTTCAACCACGCCGTCCTGCGCCTCACCGCTGCCGCTCCAACTTCACCACCCTCCACTGCACCAAAGCTATTCCTGCTACGCCATCCTTCTCCGCCTCGGATCTGCTTCCCCTCCGCTGACATATGGCCATGGCAACACAGTCAACAATTTGGCCATGGGTTCGTCCAAGCCTGCACCCTCTAGAACATCGGTTTCCCCAGTAAAAATAAGAAGATCGGCGCGACATGTGGAGGTGACCACACCAACAACCGAAAAAGGTACTCCTCTTCCCTTATTCATGCAAATCTTACGTCTCTTCTTGCACGGTATTCATCCCATAGAAGACATTAGTTGACCGCTTCTTCTTGATACTAGATGTTCCTAGTAACTTGCGATGCACAAGGTTTCTCCTCATATACTATTTCACCTTAGCTAGAGGTCTGTCGCCCCCCTGAATTTCAATTTCTGGCCAGTTGATTCCCAATTAACGGAAGCATTCCCCGGTGTAACAGGCGCTAGTACGCCTATTACGCCGGGGAAGTAGTGCCTTGGTGTTTATCTTAGGGGCGTGTGCGGCCTAGAACTATTGGCGCCCGATCTGAAGGTCGACCGGGATTAAAGGGATGGCCTGGGGCACTGCCAAGCACGGCGGTGGTGTGAGGTCGATGGGAGGGCGGGGCAGCGGAGGCAGGGGTCTGGGCCGGTGGTCGCTGGCCGTTCGAGAAAGATCGTCAACAGTGACTGGCGGGAGGTAGACGAAGGACATCTTCCCGTTCCTTATAGATCGGATGGTTCATTAAAAAAATCGACTGACCTATTTATTTTCAGTCGACTGTTATCTAGATATGACCACATGTGGTGGTGTGCTGGAGGAGTACCTGCATTTCCTGTGCTCATATATTACAAAATCATACGGAGTAGAATCTAATTTTGTTTGCCATGCAATGTTGTCGAGCTATCATATGTCTCATGTCATTTATTTTTCAGCCACCTGCTATCTGCTACTTTTACAGTGCACTAGTTCTGCACACACTTCACCCTTACTCTCACTATTGTGTTTTTATGCAAGGGTATTTCAGACTCTGCTTCCATGAGAGAAGCCAAAAAGAAAAGAGAGAAGTTGCTCTAGCTTCGTATGCGGGTAGGCAAGACACATTACAATGCAATAAAGGGTGCAGTGTCAGCAGATGGAGACGGTAAACGTAGCTCTGGAGTTGATGACCTCGCTCGCAATGAACCACCATCCCAGGTGCTTGCTTTAACTTCGCGGTGTCATATGTGGTTGCATGTTCCATATGGTGTCTAGCTTGTATTCGAAAGGCCGAAGTCAGTAAGATAAGGAAGGATATTTTTTTACATGAACCACCATCCCATGAGTACCAGAAGACAAATAGCTAGTCAGGGCACTGGCCGAGCCAGTGACAAGGCCAGCAAAGATAGGCATCACCTGGAAGCCAACTAAAAAGCTGTGATGGTGAAGAAGCAGCCCGCCTCCCATCAGCCTCTCAGGTCCTAGATGATCATGCTCACCACTCTAGCCGGATGTCTAGCTTGTATTGCTTCCAATTTGGTTAAATTGCATCTGCTTAGCTTACACATTATACCTTTGAATATGACATGCCTTTCTGTTTTTGGTACATACCAGTACATCTGTGTATTAACCATGTTCTTACATCAAACTAATGTTCTTGTGTATCCCTCATCAATCACTTATGACAAGGCATGCAGGCAAGGGGACTACTCCTCATTTAAAGAATGCAGCGTCAGCCTCCCGACATGATTCTCAAGAAATAGAAATGCTAGATGAATATAGTGAACGTAGCTCTGTAGTTGATTACATCATTTCCCCTACACTAGCATCGCAGGTGCTTGCTCTAACTTGGCAGCGTGATATGTGGTTGCATGTTGCATATGGTGTCTAGATTGTAATTCTTCCAATCTGGTTAAACTGCATGTGCTAGTCTGCTTAGCTTATACATTATACCTATTAATGTGACATGCCTTCCTGTATTTAGTACATAGTACATATGTCTATTAAGCATGTCCTTACATAAAAATATTGTTTTTTTGTATCCCGCATCAATCAACATGACGAGACACCTTTAGTATATGCAGTGCGATATTAGTTGCATCTTTCATATGATTTATAGCATGCGCTGCTTCTAATTTGTTGAAATTCCATTTATGATGGGACGCTTTTAACTTGGCAGAGTCATATTGGTTGCACCTTTCATGTGGTGGCTAGCTTGCATTGCTTCTTATTTGCTGGAATGGTTTCTGCTTAGTTTACACAAACAATTGTGAACATGCCATGCCGTCCCGTTTTTCATACATATTCCATCTTGGTATCATGTGTTTGCCTTACATCAAAGTAGTGATTGTCAGTATAATGCATGAATGAGTTCTGAAGAGAGAATTTTATTGCTTTTTCTTGTCGGTTTTACTTGACAATTCAAAATCAATAAAGCGGAAGGAAGTTAGCAAGGCAGCGGATAAAGGTGCTCCTTCCGAACAGAGGGCCTCTACAATTTCTACTCCTCCACACCCCCAAGATGATTTCCAAGACAACACATGCATAGACACTCAACAAAGCCGTGTTTATGATGAGCACGTCTCCCCTAGTGCAGCATCACCGGTGCTCCCTCTAACTTGGCACTGTTATATGTGGTTGCATGTTATGTGTGATGTCTAGCTTGTTTTGCTTCTAATTTTGTTGAATTCCATCTGCTTACTTTACACATTATACTTGAATAAGACGCGTGTTCCTATTTCTAGAACATACAATATCTGTCTATCACACCATGTTCTTACATCAAATTACTACTGTTGTGTAACATGCAACAATCACTTATCATAAGACACGTTTGACTTCAGAGTGTGATATAGGTTACATCTCACATTCTTTTCTAGCTTGTATTACTAATTTATTGAAATGGCACTTATGAAGAGACAGCTTTAACTTAGTAGAGTGATATTCCTTGCATCTTTCATATGGTGTCTAGCTTTCATTGCTTCTAATTTGTTGAAATGCCTTCTCCTTAGTTTACACATCATAAGCTGTGAATATGCAATGGCACTAATGACGAGAGACCTCTAACATGGTAGTGTGATGTTGTTTGCATCTTGCATATGATTTATTTCTTGTACTGCTTCACATTTGTTTAAACGCCATTTATGATGAGACACTGTTAACTTGGCAGAGTGATATTTGTAGCATCTTTCATATGGTGTCTACCTTCCATTGCATTGCTTCTAATTTGGTGAAATGTCTTCTTCTTAGTTTACACATCATAGTTCTGGTTATCTCTTCTGTCCTATTTTTCATACATATTACATCCTCCTATCATGTGGTTGTCTAACATCAAAGTTCAGTTCATCTGCATCATGCATCAGTTTGTTCTGAAGAACTAAATTGTTATTCGTTTTTCTTGTCGGCTTGACTTAACATGGCACAAAGAAAGATGAAGAAACAAAGAATGGCAGGGAATGAGAAGCGGATGAATCCTGCAGATTCTGCTAGTACTGATGCTGCAATAGAAGGTCAAAGTCCAGCGGAAAATTCTACAAACACGGCATCCCATGCTACACGAGTTGCAAAAAAGCCAAACAGAAACAAATAGCTGCCACCAAACAAGTAGAGACAGCCCTAGTTCTTGCAACACCTACCAAAGTACTACCAGCTTCATGACTTACTCGTGCGTCAACTGAGTTCCCAAGCTCCCTTGCCACCTGACACTACTTCCCAAGCACTCTTGACACAAGACGAGTTGGCAATATCAGATGAACCTTGTGAGCTTCAACAGCAAGAAGGTAGTTGCTGGAGTCAAGTTACAGTTGCATGCTTCTTTATATGTAGTCTCAGAGTTTGATGTACACTAACACTTCCTATGTTTGTTGTTGGACTAGCACCTAGGCGCAAGAGGAAACAAACATCAGGGATAATGCTCGATAGGTTAACTAAATCTAGAGGAGGAAGAATGGAGATCCGTTTTGAGGCAGATTTAAAAAGGCCACGTGATGCTACATAGTCAGCCAAGTTAGTATCAGAGGCAGCGGTTGCCGTTAGGTGTCATGTACGTATCCTCCCAACATGGATTCAGTACAGGAATGACAAAGACAAAACCCAGTTCAAAACCTTCCTCGACCATTTATCTGTAAGTATGGTTATGTATGGAAACTAGTAATATCATCTTGATCTGTCCCATACTTTCTAGGTTGCTGATAATGAGACTCCCATAATTTTCAACACATGAGGTTCAAGTTGGATAGCCAAGATGATGCAACCAGACAAGCTTGCACCCATGTTTTCAAGTCTGCTCTACGACAATATCAGTATAACTTGAGGAAAACTCACTTTGAAGGCAAGGCTAACAGTGAACTTTCCCAAACATCTCCAGTGGAAAATATATCGGATGAAGACTGGAGGGGCCTTGTTAAACACTGGTCTGATCCGAGGTATCAGGTACATTATATATATATATGTGATCAGATCACATGTTGAAGTCCTATTTACGCATGTGCCACACAAATCTATCTTCTTATAGGTGAACTGTTCAAAGAACAAGGCCAACCGTACAAAAGTGAAATTCCAACAGGCGATAGGATCTCGTAGCTATATTGCACACTGCGAGGCTCTTGTAATTAGCTGCTGTTTCACTCTTTTCGCTGTACCATATTATCGGATCTATATTGACTTGTTCGAAATGCAGAGGAAAGCCCGCAAGGACCAAAAAGTACCCAAACCAAATGCTGTGGAAATCTTCAAGGACTGTCACACCAGTAAGAAGAAGGGCATGACTACACCAGTCAAAGCCGCTATTGTAAGTCCTTAATCCTCATGCCTTTTAACTACTACTTACTCTAACTTGTGCCTTGAACTACATGGTTTGCAGCCAATGTCTATTAATCTTTTCAATTTTATACACAGTTGTCTTAGCGTATCATTACACCTTACAAGGTTTAAAAGAGAGGAGTGATGTTACTTTGATCTTGACCCGTAATCTAGTTCCGTGCTGGACTTGCCCACACAACGTTACAATTGCCTGTTTGTCTGTTCTCAGTTGTTTTGTGATATGAATGATGTCATACTATGCTTACCGTATTATAAACTTCATCCCTTTATCCTTAGCCCTCAATACAATGTGAATAAATAGACAATACATTAGCGATGGTACATGGTCATATGTTTGGAACCTGGTTTTATTACGTACTTTGCAATAAAATACAACTAATATTTTACATGGTTTCACCAGAATAAGTTCTGTATATAGACCAAAGCTATTTTGTTTGGTTTTGCTGCCTCCTTAATATCTTCTGTTCTGGTACTACTAATGTAAAACCTCAACTTTTCAGCGAGCTATGGAAAAAATGGTGGAACCGCCACCTTCTGAAGGTGGCGAGGCAACTATAACCGCAATGTAAGCTCTTGCTGCAGTGGGTCAGTACCTGTCCACTAACAGTGCCAAAAGCATGTTCCTACGTAATACTGGGTTGGTTGTTAAGGCAATATCGTCCAAACTGCCTCATGATCAAGATATGCAAGCTCAAAGCAATGTTGTATCGGCGCTCCAGACACAAGTCCATTCCCTAACAGAGACCCTTTTTGAAACAAGGAGAAACATTGCTCAATGTCATCAAGATATGCATGGTTTTGAAACCAGACTATCAGACATTTGCTATGTTGTTCAGGAGCCTAGGGGAAATGAAGGAGAGGGTTATGGTGCTCCATCGGACAATACAGCATGAAAATGTAATAGTCAGGTCAAATGAAGTGAGCTTTTGAACTTCTGGTGGTGCATTTATCTGCTAGACTGTTAAGTTTTATGCCAACCTTCCTTTTGTTATATAGTTGTAATTTGTTTTGGTGCGATACAAAATTTATTCTTAACGTGCAGCCACCGGCTGAAGAAAACAGCAAGCCATTTTTGTATAGTGTTGGGTGTTCCCTATATTTGCACTGGTGGCGATCTTTGATGCCAAGTGGATGTAATCTGTGCAATCGCCTTAATAGCCTAGCATTAGTTTTGGCCTTATTTATTCCCTAGTCTTCTTTTTCCCTCGTTTGCTAGTAGCCGCAACTACCATGGGCCATATACGGGCCGTAGGATCCATCGGTCTCTTACGGACCGTCGATAAATGGGCCTGTAATCGGTGGGCCTCGGGCCGTCGGATAAATGGGTCTACATGGGCCGTAATCGGGCGTAATTGGTATCAGCCCAGCACGATAACAGGCCGTTAACAGGCCATAGGACAGCAAAGGCTTAATTCTGTCACAGGCATAATGGGTCGTTAATGGGCCAGAATATAAGACGGGCTGGAAATGGCGCAACGGGTTAATAGGCTAGAAACGGGCCGACTCTTGCCATGGGCCGAATTTGGCCCATTAGGGTAACAGGTGATGTCTACTACACAACCTTCTTCTTGTAGACGTTGTTGGGCCTCCAAGTGCAGAGGTTTGTAGGACAGTAGCAAATCTCCCTCAAGTGGATGACCTAAGGTTTATCAATCCGTAGGAGGCGTAGGATGAAGATGGTCTCTCTCAAGCAACCCTACAACCAAATAACAAAGAGTCTCTTGTGTCCCCAACACACCCAATACAATGGTAAATTGTATAGGTGCACTAGTTCGGTGAAGAGATGGTGATACAAGTGGTATATGGATAGTAGATAATAGTTTTTTGTACTCCGAAATAATAAAAACAGCAAGGTAGCAAGTGATAAAAGTGAGCGTAAACGGTATTGCAATGCTAAGAAACAAGGCCTAGGGTTCATACTTTCGCTAGTGTAACTTCCCTCAACAATACTAACATAATTGGATCACATAACTATCCCTCAACATGCAACAAAGAGTCACTCCAAAGTCACTAATAGCGGAGAACGAACGAAGAGATTATGGTAGGGTACGAAACCACCTCAAAGTTATTCTTTCCAATCAATCCATTGGACTATTCCTATAGGTGTCACAAACAACCCTAGAGTTCGTACTAGAATAACACCTTAAGACACAAATCAACCAAAACCCTAATGTCACCTAGATACTCCAATGTCACCTCAAGTATCCGTGGGTATGATTATACGATATGCATCACACAATCTCAGATTCATCTATTCAACCAACACAAAGGACCTCAAAGAGTGCCCCAAAGTTTCTACCGGAGAATCACGACGAACACGTGTGCTAACCCCTATGCATAGGTTCATGGGCGGAACCCGCAAGTTGATCACCAAAACATACATCAAGTGAATCACGTGATATCCCATTGTCACCACAGATATCCACGGCAGCACATACATCAAGTGTTCTCAAATCTTTAAAGACTCAATCCGATAAGATTACTTCAAGGGGAAAACTCAATCCATTACAAGAGAGTAGAGGGGGAGAAGCAACATAAGATCCAACTATAATAGCAAAGCTCGTGATACATCAAGATCGTGCCAAATCAAGAACACGAGAGAGAGAGAGAGAGATCAAACACATAGCTACTGGTACATACCCTCAGCCCCGAGGGAGAACTAGTCCCTCCTCGTCATGGAGAGCACCGGGATGATGAAGATGGCCACCGGTGAGGGATCCCCCCTCCGACAGGGTGCCGGAATAGGGTCCCGATTGACTTTTGGTGGCTACGGAGGCTTCTGGCGGCGGAACTCCCGATCTAATCTCTATTCTGGAAGTTTTAGGTTATGTAGGTATATATGGGTGCAGGAGGTACGTCGGTGGACCGAAGGGGGGGCCACGAGGCAGGGGGCGCGCCCTAGGGGGTGGGCGCCCCCCTACCCTTGTGAGCTCCTCCTTCATCTTATGACGTAGGGTCCAAGTCTATCCGGTAGGTTTCCTTCCAAAAATAACTTCTCTAGATGATTTTGTTCCGTTTCGACTCCGTCTGATATTCCTTTTCTTCAAAACACTGAAATAGGCATAAAACAACAAAGCTGGGCTGGGCCTCCGGTTAATAGGTTAGTCCCAAAAGTAATATAAAAGTGGATAATAAAGCCCAATATTGCCCAAAACGGTAGATAATATAGCATGGAGCAATCAAAAATTATAGATACGTTGGAGACGTATCAAGCATCCCCAAGCTTAACTCCTGCTCGTCCTCGAGTAGGTAAATGATAAAAAAGATAATTTTTGATGTGGAATGCTAGTTGGTATAATTTCAATGTAATTCTTGTTGTGATATGAATATTCAGATCCGAAAGATTCAAGACAAAAGTTCATATTGACATAAAAATGATAATACTTCAAGCATACCAACAAAGCAATTATGTCTTCTCAAAATAACATGGCCAAAGAAAGTCCATCCCTACAAAATCATATAGTTTAGTCATGTTTCATTTTTGTCACACAAGAATGCTCTCATCATGCACAACCCCGATGACAAGCCAAGAATTTTTTTTCATACTTTAGTAATCTCAAACTCATAAACCTTCACGCAAGAAATGAGCGCGAGCCATGGATATAGCACTATGGGTGGAATATAATATAATGAGGGGGTTATGTGGAGAAGACAAAAAAGGAAGTCTCGCATCAACGAGGCTAATCAATGGGCTAGGGAGATGCCCACCGATTGATGTTAATGCAAGGAGTAGGGATTGCCATGCAACAGATGCACTAGAGCTATAAATGTATGAAAGCTCAACAAAAGAAACTAGTGGGCGTGCATCCAACTTGCTTGCTCACGAAGACCTAGGGCACTTTAGGAGGCCCATTGTTGGAATATACAAGCCAAGTTCTATAATGAAAAATTCCCACAAGTATATGAAAGTGATAACATGAGAGACTCTCTACTATGAAGATCATGGTGCTACTTTGAAGCACAAGTGTGGAAAAAGGACAGTAGCATTGTCCCCTTTTTTTCTTTTTTTATTTGTCCTTTCTTTCTTTTTTTTGGCCTTTCTTTTTTTATATGGCCTTTCTCTCTTTTTGGGACAATACTCTATGAATGATGATCATCACACTTCTCTTTATTTACAACTCAATGATTACAACTCGATACTAGAGCAAAGTATGACTCTATATGGATGCCTCTGGCTGTGTTCCGGGATATGCAATGATTCATGAGTGACATGTATGAAATAATTATGAACGGTGGCCTTGCCACAAATACGATGTCAACTACATGATCATGCAAAGCAATATGACAATGATGATGCGTGTCATAATAAACGGAACGATGGAAAGTTGCATGGCAATATATCTCGGAATGGCTATGGAAATGCCATAATAGGTAGGTATGGTGGCTGTTTTGAGGAAGATATAAGGAGGTTTATGTGTGACAGAGCGTATCATATCACGGGGTTTGGATGCACCGGCGAAGTTTGCACCAACTCTCATTGTGAGAAAGGGCAATGCACGGTACCGAAGAGGCTAGCAAGGATGGAAGGGTGAGAGTGCGTATAATCCATGGACTCAACATTAGTCATAAAGAACTCACATACTTATTGCAAAAATCTACAAGTCATCAAAAACCTCGGCACTACGCGCATGCTCCTAGGGGGATAGATTGGTAGGAAAATTCCATCGCTCGTCCCCGACCGCCACTCATAAGGAAGACAATCAAATAACACCTCATGTTTCAAATTTGTTACATAATGTTTACCATACGTGCATGCTACGGGACTTGCAAACTTCAACACAAGCATTTCTTGATTTCACAACTACTCAACTAGCACGACTTTGATATTATTACCTCCATATCTCAAAACAATCATCAAGTATCAAACTTCTCTTAGTATTCAACACACTCATAAGAGAATTTTATTATTCTTGAATACCTAGCATATTAGGATTTTAAGCAAATTACCATGCTATTTAAGACACTCAAAATAATATAAGTGAAGCATGAGAGTTCATCTATTTCTTCAAAATAAAACTACCACCATGCTCTAAAAGGTATAAGTGAAGCACTAGAGCAAAATGACAAACTACTCTGAAAGATATAAGTGAAGATCAATGAGTAGTTGAATAATTATGCAACTATATGAAGACTCTCTAAATTTAATAATTTCAGATCTTGGTATTTTATTCAAACAGCAAGCAAAACAAAATGAAATAAAATGACGCTCCAAGCAAAACACATATCATGTGGCGAATAAAAATATAGCTCCAAGTAAAGTTACCGATGAACGAAGACGAAAGAGGGGATGCCTTCCGGGGCATCCCCAAGCTTAGGCTCTTGGTTGTACTTGAATGTTACCTTGGGGTGCCTTGGGCATCCCCAAGCTTAGGATCTTGCCACTCCTTATTCCATAGTCCATCGAATCCTTACCCAAAACTTGAAAACTTCACAACACAAAATTTAACAGAAAACTCGTAAGCTCCGTTAGCAAATGAAAACAAAACACCACTTCAAGGTACTGTAATGAACTCATTCTTTATTTACATTGGTGTTAAACCTACTGTATTCCAACTTCTCTATGGTTTATAAACTATTTTACTAGCCATAGATTCATCAAAATAAGCAAACAACACAATGAAAACAGAATCTGTCAAAAACAGAACAGTCTGTAGTAATCTGAATCAACGTATACTTCTGGAACTCATAAATTTCTCAAATAAATTTCTGGACCTGAGGAATTTATCTATTAATCATCTTCAAAAATAATTAACTAAATATCACTCTCCAAATAAAAATGGCAGCAATTCTCGTGAGCGCTATAGTTTCTGTTTTTTTACAGCATGATCAACAAGACTCTCCCCAAGTCTTCCCAAAGGTTCTACTTGGCACAAACACTAATTAGAAGCATAAAACCACATATAAACAGAGTCTAGATGAATTTTTTATTACCAAACAGGAACAAAAAGCAAGGAAATAAAATTGGGTTGCCTCCCAACAAGCGCTATCGTTTAACACCCCTAGCAAGGCATGATGATTTCAACAATGCTCACATAAAAGATAAGAGTTGTAACATAAAGAGAGCATCATGAAGAATATGACTAGCACATTTAAGTCTAACCCACTTCCTATGCATAGGGATTTTGTGAGCAAACAACTTATGGGAACAATAATCAATTAGCATAGGAAGGTAAAACAAGCATAACTTCAAAACTTTAAGCACGTAGAGAGGAAACTTGATATTATTGCAGTTCCTACAAGCATATGTTCCTCCCTCATAATAATTTTCAGTAGCATCATGAATGAATTCAACAATATAACCAGCACCTAAAGCATTCTTTTCATGATCTACAAGCATATAATTTTTATTACTCTCCACATAAGCAAAATTCTTCTCTTGAATAGTAGTGGGAGCAAACTCAACAAAGTAACTATCATGGGATTGAAAATTGAAATCAAGATGACAAGTTTCATTGTTATCATTATACTTTAAAGCATATGTGTCATCACAATAATCATCATAGATAGGAGGCATGCTTTCATCATAATAAATTTGCTCATCAAAGCTTGCGGGACAAAAAATATCATCTTCATCAAAAGCTTCCCCAAGCTTGTGGCTTTGCATATCATTAGCATCATGGATATTCAAGGAATTTATACTAACAACATTGCAATCATGCTCATCATCCAAATATTTAGTGCCAAACATTTTATAGATTTCTTCTTCTAGCACTTGAGCAAAATTATCCTTTCCATCATACTCATGAAAGATATTAAAAAGGTGAAGCGTATGAGACAAACTCAATTCCATTTTTTTTTGTATTTTCTTTCATAAACTAAACTAGTGATAAAACAAGAAACTAAAAGACTCGATTGCAAGATCTAAAGATATACCTTCAAGCACTCACCTCCCCGGCAACGGCGCCAGAAAAGAGCTTGATGTCTACTACACAACCTTCTTCTTGTAGACGTTGTTGGGCCTCCAAGTGCAGAGGTTTGTAGGATAGTAGCAAATTTCCCTCAAGTGGATGACCTAAGGTTTATCAATCCGTAGGAGGCATAGGATGAAGATGGTCTCTCTCAAGCAACCCTGCAACCAAATAACAAAGAGTCTCTTGTGTCCCCAACACACCCAATACAATGGCAAATTGTATAGGTGCACTAGTTCGGCGAAGAGATGGTGATACAAGTGGTATATGGATAGTAGATAATAGTTTTTGTAGTCTGAAATAATAAAAACAGCAAGGTAGCAAGTGATAAAAGTGAGCGTAAACGGTATTGCAATGCTAGGAAACAAGGCCTAGGGTTCATACTTTCGCTAGTGTAACTTCCCTCAACAATACTAACATAATTGGATCACATAACTATCCCTCAACATGCAACAAAGAGTCACTCCAAAGTCACTAATAGCGGAGAACGAACGAAGAGATTATGGTAGGGTACGAAACCACCTCAAAGTTATTCTTTCCAATCAATTTGTTGGGCCATTCCTATAGGTGTCACAAACAGCCCTAGAGTTCGTACTAGAATAACACCTTAAGACACAAATCAACCAAAACCCTAATGTCACCTAGATACTCACCTCAAGTATCCGTGGGTATGATTATACGATATGCATCACACAATCTCAGATTCATCTATTCAACCAACACAAAGGACCTCAAAGAGTGCCCCAAAGTTTCTACTGGAGAATCACGACGAACACGTGTGCCAACCCCTATGCATAGGTTCATGGGCGGAACCCGCAAGTTGATCACCAAAACATACATCAAGTGAATCACGTGATATCCCATTGTCACCATAGATACCCATGGCAAGACATACATGAAGTGTTCTGAAATCTTTAATGACTCAATCCGATAAGATTACTTCAAGGGGAAAACTCAATCCATTACAAGAGAGTAGAGGGGGAGAAGCAACATAAGATCCAACTATAATAGCAAAGCTCGTGATACATCAAGATCGTGCCAAATCAAGAACACGAGAGAGAGAGAGAGAGATCAAACACATAGCTACTGGTACATACCCTCAGCCCCGAGGGAGAACTACTCCCTCCTCGTCATGGAGAGCACCGAGATGATGAAGATGGCCACCGGTGAGGGATCCCCCCTCCGGCAGGGTGCCGGAACAGGGTCCCTATTGACTTTTGGTGGCTACAGAGGCTTCTGGCGGCGGAAGTCCCGGTCTAATCTCTGTTCTGGAAGTTTTAGGCTACGTAGGTATATATGGGTGCAGGAGGTACATCGGTGGACCGAAGGGGGGGCCACGAGGCAGGGCGGCGCGCCCCAGGGGGGTGGGCGCGCCCCCTACCCTCGTGAGCTCCTCCTTCATCTTCTGACGTAGGGTCCAAGTCTATCCGGTAGGTTTCCTTCCAAAAATAACTTCTCCAGTTGATTTCGTTCCGTTTTGACTCCGTCTGATATTCCTTTTCTTCAAAACACTAAAATAGGCATAAAACAACAAATCTGGGTTGGGCCTCCAGTTAATAGAATAGTCCCAAAAGTAATATAAAAGTGGATAATAAAGCCCAATATTGCCCAAAACAGTAGATAATATAGCATGGAGCAGTCAAAAATTATAGATACGTTGGAGACGTATCAACAGGCCAGTAACGGGCCGACTCTTGCCATGGGCCGAATTTGGCCCATTAGGGGAACATGCCTGTAACGGGCCGACTCTTGCCATGGGTCGAATTTGGCCCATTAGGGGAACATGTCAGTAACGGCCCGGAAGTAATCAAGGGCCTAAAAGGAGCCCAAGAACGTATGGGCCGTCAATAGGCCGAAAGCTAACACGGGCTAGAAATGGCCCATGTAAATCATGGGCCATTAACGGGAATAAAGAAAATTACTGTTCATTATGGGCTAGAGTCACCGTGGGCCTGTAAAGGGCTGAAAGATGCGAAGGCCTCATATGGGACGAAAGACGTCGTGGGCCATACATGGGCCGAAAGTGAAATGGGCTGGTGTTATATTCGACGGCCCACATGACGTTGTTGGGCCGATTTCCTTTAGGGCCTAACGGGCCATGAGTTAACGGGCCATAAAATGGGCTATTTGCGAAGAGACCGTTAACAGGCTTCTCATGGGCCAACCCGTTAACTTTTGACCAAGTCAAACGGGCCAGCTTTGTAAGCTAAATGGGCCAGTGGTGGGCCGTGGCACGTGTCGACATATCATAGGCGGCTTTCTGACCCACAAACAAGCTGACACGTGTTTCGTCCGGCCAATAAGAATTTTACACGTGGAAATTTCCCATTGGTCGGGGCTGTTAATGGGTTATCGGATCCAAAACTTGACCCGATAGCTTAACGGCGTTCCGTTACGGTGGATGCCACGTGCCGGTCACCCTTGACAAAAGCACTTATGTGACGCGCAATTTATCGCCATGGAAGTGGACACTTACGTGATGATAATTTTGGTAATGTCATGGAACACTTCTACGACAGCACATGTATGACTATCTTGATTCTATCATAAAATCGTCATGGATGTACATGCATGACAAAAAAACGCGACCTACAGCGACAAACACGTATCATCACGGAAGTGTATTTTTTTGTAGTGCCTCCCGTGGCAGCAGGGTCCTAGTGGAAACTAAGGGATATTAAGGCCTCCTTTTAATAGAGTACCGGACCAAAGCATTAACACATAGTGAATACATGAACTCCTCAAACTACGGTCATCACCGGGAGTGGTCCTAATTATTGTCACTTCGGGGTTGCCGGATCATAACACATAGTAGGTGACTATAGACTTGCAAGATAGGATCAAGAACTCTCCTATATTGATGAAAACATAATAGGTTCAGATCTGAAATCACGGAACTCGGGCCCTAGTGACAAGCATTAAGCATAGCAAAGTCATAGCAACATCAATCTCAGAACATAGTGGATACTAGGGATCAAACCCTAACAAAACTAACTCTATTACATGATAAATCTCATCCAATCCATCACCGACCAGCAAGCCTATGATGGAATTACTCATGCACGACAGTGAGCATCATGAAATTGGTAATGGAGGATGGTTGATGATGACTGTCGGTGTCGAAACCGGCGGATCTCGGGTAGGGGGTCCCGAACTATGCATCTAGGCCGGATGGTAACAGGAGGCAGGGGACACGATGTTTTACCCAGGTTCGGGCCCTCTTGATGGAGGTAAAACCCTACGTCCTGCTTGATTAATATTGATGATATGGGTAGTACAAGAGTAGATATACCACGAGATCAGAGAGGCTGAACCCTAGAAGCTAGCCTATGGTATGATTGTATGTTATGGTTGTTGTCCTACGGACTAAAACCCTTTGGTTTATATAGACACCGGAGAGGGTTAGGGTTACACAAGGTCGGTTACAAAGGAGGAGATATTCATATCCGTATTGCCTAGCTTGCCTTCCACGCCAAGTAGAGTCCCATCCGGACACGAGACGAAGTCTTCAATCTTGTATCTTCATAGTCCAACAGTCCGGCCAAAGGATATAGTCCGGCTGTCCAGAGACCCCCTAATCCAGGACTCCCTCGGTAGCCCCCGAACAAAGCTTCAATGAAGATGAGTCCGACGCACAGTATTGTCTTCGGCATTGCAAGGCGGGTTCCTCTCCAAATTCTGTGTACCTGTCGAAATAGTGTCCGGTCTCTTGTTAATGTTGCACTCCTTGGCTTCCACGCCTAATAATGGCCACTTTCCACGTGTCGAGCGAATGTGAAGAGCCAGGGCGTTTTCACATTTACCCCCCTAGCTGTATGAATGAGCCGCCTATTAAAAAGACGAGGATTCAGATCCAAATCACACCATCCTCCCTCGGCGAGCCTTCATCGGAGCGCACCCGACAGAGATCCATTCCATCATGGCCGGTCGACGCAGCTCCTCCTCTCGCCCCCTAGCTCCAAGCCTGGAGATTGGGAGAGATGTTTCGTCCCACACAGCAAATTAGTGATGCTTCAAACCAAGGGATTTCTTCCCCCAGCGTACCTGGTCCCGGTTCGAGCCAGGCTTGCCACCTATAATGGCAGAGATCAAGCGGAGAGCCTTCCCAATCCCTCCAAGGGAAAGCGGGTATGCCTTGTCCCTTATTTGGTAAGAGGGCTCAGATTCCCAATTCATCCGTTTCTCCGGGGGCTCCTGGAGTTCTACAGCCTCTAGTTGCACAACCTTACGCCTGCCTCCCTGCTGCATATCGCGGGATTTGTAGCCCTTTGCGAGTTGTTTTTGGGCTGTGAGGCTCATTTTGCTTTGTGGAAGAAGCTGTTCTGTCTTGTGCCCTGTTCTGAGAAGGGGTCAATATATCAAGTGGGCGGAGCCGAAGTGTGACGTATTGCCGGGACCGGATACCTGTCCGGAACCCCAAAGAAGACGTCCGAAGACTGGCCTTCAGAATGGTTTTATATAGAAGACGTCCCCCTCCCGGATCCTATTCGGATCGGCCTTCCTGAGTTCGATAACGCCCCTTTGAAGAAGCGCCAGAGCTGGCGTCCACGGAGCTCCCTGGAGGAAGATGACAGGGACATTCTTTACCTGATGAGCCGGATATGTTTTTTAGCTTGATCCGGATTGACCATGATCGAGGTCATGGCCATATGCATCATGCGGGGGGTGCAGCCGCTCCAGTATAGAGGCCACCCCATGTGGGATTTCAACAAGGAGGATGACGCCACCCGCCACGGCCGCAAAGGGCCGGGATCGGCTGCTAATATAATAAAGATCTTGTCCACTTTGTACAAGGGAGAAGAGGAGGAATTCCTTCGTGTCAACCCGTAGGGCAGATTCTCTATGTACAATCCTCCGAGCTGGGTAAGCGGAGACTTTTTCTCGCGCATCCGTTTCGTATTCTCGTAGTAAAGTATTCAGTCTAGCGATTTCATAGCAGGAGCTGCGCCAGGCTGTAAAGGAGATAAGCAGCCCTCCTCCACAACCCGAGGACCCTGGACGGTCCCTTGATCCGGCCTCCCAGGAGGATCCGGACATATCTGTGGAGCTGATCGATGGGGTATTTTACCAATCGAGTAATGATAACGCTTTGGTGGCCATTACGGCCGATTACCCTGGCTAGTTCCAGCCTCATAGGTGGCTGAGACCGAAGTCCCAGCACTTAAAAAAGGGATCCGTCCTTGCGCTTTTTTGATTGTCGTATAACAGCCGTGTTTTGCAGGGGAGGTCCTCGGGGCAGAAGGCCGAGCCTGTGGCAACTAGCCAACAAGGGGCCGCGAGGCCAGGCGGGCTGAAAAGACCCGCAGTCCGGATTGAGACACCGGCGCAGCGGTACGGCACGCCATCTTTATTGCAAGCCATTATTCTCAGAGGCATACTAACGCCCATTCCTTGTTTCAGGAAAAAGAGCGCTCGCCGGACTATAACCGGAGAGGCTACCAATCGCGCCTCCACCAGCCAGGCTCCAAGGCCGGATTCGGAGGCGGGAATGAATACAAGGCGTGCGCCGGGCGCTCCTCCGAGAGAGGATGCGGACAAACTGTCCGCCACCAATTCCGAGGTGGAAAGTGCCATGAACCACAGGCGTCGCCGGACTGTTCTTTGTGACGCTTGTTTCTCCCAAGAGGCATTGGATGCCTTCAACTCGGGAGACGCGCACCTCCGTGCCGCTCAAAATGGTCTAGCTGAAGCCATGGAGTAGTATGTAAAAGACATACGGGTGAGAAAATTTGATGATTATATATATATCAGTAGCCCCTGAGACTTAAAACAGTGAGGATAACTGATTTAAGGATCATTTGTTATGCAGGTTCTTACAGAAAAGAATACTCGACTGTCCCAGGAGCTGGAAGAGTGCAAAGCCCAACTTCAGGCCGCACTGGCCGCAGCAGGGGAGCCCAAAGAGACCCCCTCTGGTAACATATCCTTCGAATGATAAGTATCATATTAGAATGCGGCGTATATGCAGATCTGACGATAAAATTGCAGATGACGCTGGAGTAAATCCGGATAAGCAACAGCTCATACGCCAGCTGAAGGCCGGTGAGAGTGTGCTTACGAGGGTGAGGCGGGAGAAGAATGATCTCCTAGATGCCAACACCAAGCTGGGCGTAGAACTAAAAGATGTTCGTGCCCAGCTGTCGGACTCTGTTAGGGAGAATCGGCGGCTTCAACGCGGCATATTTAGTAAGTGCTTGAACGAACTTTGGAAAAGAGTTTGGCGAGGAAGCTGGCTGACAGAGTTATGTCTGCAGGTATGCTAACAGGTCGTCCTGCCAAGGAGATGCCTGGTTCAACGGGTGATCTTCTTCCCGAGCTCTCACAGTTACACAAACGAGTTCGGCAGGTGATGCAAGGCGTCGCCCAGGCCTTGTGGCCATCTGTCTCCATACCCAAAGGCCTTGGAGAGCTTGTAGAAAAGCTGAAGGGAGCACGGCAACGCTTCCAATTATGGAAGATATCAGCCTGCTGTCAGGGCGCCAGGGAAGCCTGGGCAATGCTGAAGACACGGTACACGAAGGCTACCTGAACCACATGGCCGAAGTTGGACCTGTGGGGCCTGATGGGAAGGAGATCCCTGTGAGCTTAGTGTACGGCCAAGTAGAATTGGCCGCAAAGTATTCCCTATAGGACTGTAGACTATACAGCCTATTGGATGGCATTGAAGAGGAATTCAACCAGTCAAATTGACTATGTAATTTTAAAGTGACATGTATAATGCCTTCTAGCCGGATTGTAGATCGTTTGTCGTGGCGGACCTTTTCGCTTCAACCTCGGGACCCGACAGTCCGGAGTGTATCCGAATACCCTCTCGGTTATGTAAGAACCGGGGCATGCGTGGAGATCAGGCGTAGGGGTCATTAGTGCTTTATCAGACAAGTGCCCAACTAGTTATGTTATATTACATGGGTAGTAAGAAACATCTTCCAGAGAGAATAGTTCCGTTAAGGGTTCCTTTCCCTGGGTAAGCATGCCCTAAAGTGCATGTCCAGACTGCGACAAGAAGCGAGAAAAAGCATCTGGGGGCAGATATGGATAATAAATAAAAGTCATCTTTTGTTCACAGACCGAATATTCTCTTAAGAACGCTAGCTTTCGGCTTCGCCCAGTGTAAGGTACACGTCCGGCTGACCCGGCGGTAACAATCGCAGAGGTGCTCCCCTTATGCCCTAGCTGAATTAACGAGAACATAGGGCTTAAATACAAGAGCCAGGCAACCCAGCTTGGCTAAAACTTAAGTCATATCGATGCATATAATGGTGAAAAAGGTACATGCGGAAGTATAACACATGTGTTGGGCGTGAGGCCCAGGTAAATAATTTAAGCTTCTGTGAAAGAAGCCCCCAGGTATGAAGAGTGCGGCTAGCGCATCTATGATGTATGAGTGAGGCACAAGGTGACCCTTGAAGGCCTAGAGAAATAAAAGAAAGAAAGGGAAACAAGACAGATGATGCATATGCAAAAAATGGACAAAGGGAGGGGACTAACATAAAGTCCGGTGCTAGGCGTAGAATCTTCAGAGCCTGGCTGCGTTCCATGGGTTCGGCTTGAGTCGACTAGTCGATGCATCCCACAGTCGGTACGCTCCACCGGTCAGAACTTGGTCGATAATGAAGGGACCTTCCCATTTGGGCTCGAGCTTGTTCTTTTTCTTATCCGACAGCCGTAGAACTAGTTCGCCAACATTATAAGTTTTGGCCCGTACTTCTCTGCTTTGGTATCTGCAAGCCTGTTGCTGGTAAAATGCGGAACGGGCTTTGGCTATGTCGCGCTCTTCCTCCAAGGTGTCCAGACTATCCTGCCGATCGAGCTCGGCTTCTCTTTCTTCGTACATGCGCACTCGAGGTGAGTCATGAATTATGTCACAGGGCAGGACTGCCTCTGCACCGTACACCATAAAAACGGTGTATATCCGGTACTACGATTCGGCGTGGTCCGCAGCCCCCAGAGTACGGAGTCAAGCTCCTCTACCCAGTGCGTGTCAGACTCTGTTAAGGAGCGCACTAATCTGGGTTTAATGCCGCTCATTATAAGACCATTTGCTCGTTCGACTTGACCGTTGGTTTGTGGGTGATAGACTGAAGCATAATCGAGCTTGATGTCCATTTTGCTGCACCAGAGTTTTACCTCGTCGGCCGTGAAGTTCGTTCCGTTATCAGTGATGATGCTGTGGGGGACGCCGTAATGGTGTACAGCCCCGTATATGAAATCTATCACCGGTCCGGATTCGGCTGTTTTAACCGGTTTAGCCTCTATCCATTTGGTGAATTTATCCACCATGACCAATAAGTATTTTTTTCTTGTGGGTTCCCCCTTTAAGGGGTCCAACCATGTCAAGACCCCAGACCGCGAAGGGCCGTGAAATGGGGATTGTTTGGAGGGCGGTGGGTGGCATGTGGCTTTGATTTGCAAAGAGCTGGCAACCGGCGCAACGTTGGACCAAGTCCTGTGCATTTGCCCGGGCCGTTGGCCAATAGAATCATGTACGGAAGGCCTTGCTTGCAAGAGCCTGGGCTGCAGCGTGATGACCGCCGAGTCCGGCGTGAATTTCTGCCAAAAGGTTCCGCCCTTCCTCTTCGGAGATGCACCTTTGAAGGACTCCGGTAGCGCTTTTTTTGTACAATTCTCCCTCATGGACCCTGTAGGCCTTGGATCGCTGCACTATGCAGCGTGCCTCATTTTGGTCCTCCGGAAGTTCCTGTCTAGTTAGGTAGGCTAGGAATGGTTCTGTCCACGGGGCAACAATGGCCATTATTTTGTGGGTTGATTGTGTTATTTCGGTGGCGGAGCCTCCGATTGTGTCAGAGAGTTCGGTGTTGGGTATTTTGGCCGGGTCCGGACTGTTGTTACCGGTGTCCCCTTCCCATGCTACGGATGGCTTGAAAAGCCTTTCCAGAAATATGTTGGGAGGGACCGCATCGCATTTTGCGCCGATGCGGGCGAGGATATCCGCCGCCTGATTGTTTTCCCGAGCCACATGGTGAAATTCGAGCCCCTCGAACCGAGCTGACATTTTTAGGACGGCATTGCGATAAGCTGCCATTTTCGGATCCTTGGCATCAAAGTCTCCATTTATTTGGGATATCGCGAGGTTTGAATCCCCGCGCACCTCTAGGCGTTGAATGCCCATGGATACTGCCATTCGGAGACCATGTAGAAGGGCCTCATATTCGGCTGCGTTGTTGGAGTCCGTATACATTATCTGTAGTATGTATTGAACGGTGTCTCCTGTTGGGGACGTCAAAACGACGCCAGCCCCCAGACCAGCCAACATTTTGGAGCCATCGAAGTGCATGATCCAGTTTGAATATGTGTCGTACTCTTTAGGGAGTTCGGCTTCCGTCCGTTCAGCGACGAAGTCAGACAAAACTTGCGAATTAATAGCTCGTCGTGGCTTGTAAGTTATGTCGAACAGGAGGAGCTCAATGGCCCATTTGGCAATCCGGCCCGTCGCATCGCGGTTATTTATAATGTCGTTAAGTGGTACTTCCGAGGCTACCGTTATCGAACACTCTTGAAAGTAGTCTTGCAGCTTCCGGGATGCCATAAATACCGCGTATGCTATCTTTTGATAATGCGGATACCGTGATTTGCATGGAGTAAGGACAGTGGACACATAGTAAACCAGATTTTGAAGGTGGAATTTGTGTCCGTCCACTTCTCGCTCAACGACGAGCACTGCGCTTACTACTTGATGAGTTGCCGCAATGTATAATAGCATTGGTTCGCCAATGTTTGGCACGGCCAGGACTGGGTTTGTTGCCAATATGGCTTTTATTTCGCTGAGTCCGGCCGTGGCGGCGTCCGTCCACTCGAAGTGTTCGGTGCGCCGGAGGAGGCGATAAAGGGGTAATGCCTTTTCTCCCAAGCGGAAGATAAAGCGGCTTAGAGCCGCCACGCATCCAGTCAATTTTTGTATTTGTTTGAGGTCTGTTGGGGTAGCCAACTGTGACAACACTCGGATTTTGGCCGGATTAGTTTCAATACCTCTACTGGAAACAATGAATCCCAGGAGCTTTCCGGCTGGTACGCCGAAAACGCATTTTTCCGGATTGAGCTTGATGTCATATGTTCGGAGGTTGTCGAATGTGAGCCTCAATTCGTCTACTAGAGTTTCGACATGCTTGGTTTTAACGACCACGTCATCCACGTATGCCTCCACTGTTTTGCTGATCTGGTTTGCCAGACATGTCTGAATCATGCGCTGATATGTTGCGCCGGCGTTTTTTAGCCCGAAGGGCATTGTGTTGAAGCAGAATGGGCCATATGGTGTGATGAATGCCGTTGCGGCTTGGTCTGGCTCTGCCATTTTAATTTGATGGTAGCCGGAGTATGCGTCGAGGAAACACAATGAATCGTGTCCTGCGGTAGCATCGATGATTTAATCGATGCGGGGGAGGGGGAAGGGATCCTTTGGGCAGTCCTTGTTAAGGTCCTTAAAATCGACGCACAAGCGCGAGGATTTGTCCTTCTTTGGTACCATCACCAGGTTTGCTAGCCAGTCCGGATGTTTTATGTCTCTGATGAACCCGTCCTCCAATAGCTTGGCTAGTTCCTCTCCCATGGCTTGTCTTTTAGGCTCGAAGAAACGTCGAAGAGCCTGCTTGACTGGCTTGAATCCTTTTAGGATATTTAGGCTGTGCTCAGCCAGCCTGCATGGGATTCCTGGCATGTCTGAAGGGTACCAGGAAAAAATGTCCCAGTTCTCGCGTAGGAACTCTCGCAGTGCGGCGTCGACATCAGGGTTTAATTGTGCCCTGATGGAAGCTGTTTTTGTAGGGTCCGTTGGATGGACTTGGAATTTGACTATTTCGTCCACCAGTTTAAAGGTTGACTTGGATCTTTTATCGAGTATCACGTCGTCCCTGTTCACCGTGGAGCGCAACGCAGTTAGTTCTTCGGCTGCTAGGGCTTCGGATAGTGCCTCAAGGGCCAATGCAGCTGTCTTATTTTCAGCGCGAAGTGCTATGTCCGAATCACTAGCAAGAGTGATGATTCCGTTGGGCCCGGGCATTTTGAGCTTCATGTACCTGTAGTGGGGTATGGCTTGGAAGATTGTAAACGCCTCCCACCCTAATAGAGCGTGGTATCCGCTGCTGAACGGGGCCACTTGGAATGTAATTTGTTCGGACTTGTAATTATCCGGCATGCCGAATACCACGTCTAGTGTGATTTTTCCAGCACAGCGTGCTTCCCGACTGGGGATGATTCCTCTAAAGGTGTGCTACTTTGCTCAATGCGGCTCCAGTCTATTTCCATCTTTTGAAGAGTTTCCTCATAGATGAGGTTTAATCCGTTGCCGCCGTCCATGAGTACCTTGGTGAGTCGAAAGCCGTCCATGACTGGACTGAGGACCAGTGCGGCTGGTGCTCGGGCTGTTCGGAATTTAGGTTCGTCACTGGCATTGGAGGTAATAGCCGTGTCACTCCAAGGATTTATTTCTGCTATGTGGCAGATTTTGGCCATGCTGCGGAGTGTTCGCTTGCGTCTATTATTTGACGCGAAGGTCTCAAAGACCGTTAACACCGTATTGTTGTCCACTGGATGATGCTCTATTGTCTTTGGGAGGAGTAGATCCTCACCACTTTTGGCCACCTGCCGGAGTATCCAACATGCTCTAAGGCTGTGCGTTGTTATTGCATCCGCTGTACTATGAATTTTGCAGGGTCCGTTGAGCCATCCCTCCAATACGGTTCCTTGACCCGTAGAGGGCTTTTGCTTTTTGGTAGTTAACCCAGGTGTATTGTGATAATGCACCCTTTTATTTCGGACTGGGTTTGTATTCAGGGCCGGATTATCCCAAAATTTTATTTCGGTTTTCCAGGCGCTTTCCATCGCATAGTACTTTCGTACTATGGACACCAAGTCGGCAAAGCGTGTAATTTTGCGACGACTTATGGCGTTGAGGATTCCCTTGTCCGTGCAATTATCGCAGAAGAATGAAATTGCGTCTTCCTCACGACAGTCCTTTATCCTGTTCATGACCAGGAGGAATCTGGCCCAGTAATGGTGTACTGTTTCTTCGGGCTCTTGCCTAATTTGGGATAGACCGCGTATGTTTGGGTGGGTGGGTGGAATTGAATCCAAATCCTCGCCCAATATGAGACTCAGGGGACAAGGAGTTTCCGAACTCGGAAGTTTGGATTCTTGGATGTTTTCCGATGAATCTAGCGCGCTGCCTGATTCTAGGTTCAGGCCTTGAGTGACGTCCTCCCCTCCGCGGGTATCTGCTTGGAGGGATCGGGAATCTGGACATAGCTAGTCCTTTAGATAGATGAAGGGTTGCCGCATTGTTCCTCCACCACTGCAACGTGATGGGTGACCTGGGGAGAGTTCATCTCTCTCAGATCGGGTTTAGGCCCAATCTGATCGTAGTCTACAGCGACTCCCAGGGCGGCGCTGCGATCCAAGAGCTCGTTTAGGGAAGAGAGCTCCATTGGATCTAACTGCTCGGCGAGTTCCGAGTTGATGTGAAGATTGCTTTCGATGACCCGAGAAGTCATCGTCGGTGCAGCGGCCGAACATGCGGTCATAAGAAAACCACCTAGCCAGAGAGTTTGGCCGATAGCCAAAGCTCCCTCAGCGATAGTGCCGTCTTTAAAGACAAGATGAGATATCCTTCCTGGTGGCGACGTCACAGCGGAACTCTCAATGAAAGCACCAATATCGGTGTCAAAACCGGCGGATCTCGGGTAGGGGGTCCCGAACTGTGCGTCTAGGCCGGATGGTAACAAGAGGCAGGGGACACGATGTTTTACCCAGGTTCGGGCCCTCTTGATGGAGGTAAAACCCTACGTCCTGCTTGATTAATATTGATGATATGGGTAGTACAAGAGTAGATCTACCACAAGATCAGAGAGGTTGAACCCTAGAAGCTAGCCTATGGTATGATTGTATGTTATGGTTGTTGTCCTACGGACTAAAACCCTTTGGTTTATATAGACACCGGAGAGGGTTAGGGTTACACAAGGTCGGTTACAAAGGAGGAGATATTCATATCCGTATTGCGTAGCTTGCCTTCCACGCCAAGTAGAGTCCCATCCGGACACGAGATGAAGTCTTCAATCTTGTATCTTCATAGTCCAGCAGTCCGGCCAAAGGATATAGTCCGGCTGTCCGGAGACCCCCTAATCCAGGACTCCCTCAATGACGATGGCGACAGATTCCCCTCTCCGGAGCCCCGAACAGACTCCAGATCATAAAACACGATGAATCCTTCTCCTCTATTTTTTTCTCCCCGAAAGCAAATATATAGAGTTGGAGTTCAGGTCGGAGGAGCTCCAGGGGGCCCATGAGGTAGGGGCACGCCCAGGGGGGCAAGCTCGCACCCCCTCGTGACTAGGGTGTGGCCCCCCTGGTCTTCATCTTTTGCAAGGATTTTTTATTATTTCCAAAAAGATGTTCCGTGAAATTTCAGGTCATTCTGAGAACTTTTGTTTCTGCACATAAATAACACCATGGCAATTCTGATGAAAACAACATTAGTCCGGGCTAGTTCCATTCAAATCATGCAAGTTAGAGTCCAAAACAAGGGCAAAAGTGTTTGGAAAAGTAGATACGACAGAGACGTATCAACTCCCCCAAGCTTAAACCTTTGCTTGTCCTCAAGCAATTCAGTTGACAAACTGAAAGTGATAAAGAAAAACTTTTACAAACTCTGTTTGCTCTTGTTGTTGTAAATATGTAAAGCCACCATTCAAGATTTCAGCAATGATTATAAACTAACCATATTCACAATAACGCTTAGGTCTCATGTTTACTCATATCAATGGCATAATCAACTAGCGAGCAATAATAATAAATCTCGGATGACAACACTTTCTCAAAACAATCATAATATAATATAACAAGATGGTATCTCGCTAGCCCTTTCTGAGACCGCAAAACATAAATGCAGAGCACCTTTAAAGATCAAGGACTGACTAGACATTATAATTCATGGTAAAAGAGATCCAGTCAAGTCATACTCAATGTAAACTAATAGTAATGAATGCAAATGACAGCAGTGCTCTCCAACTGGTGCTTTTTAATGAGAGGATGATGACTCAACATGAAAGTAAATAGATAGGCCCTTCGCAGAGGGAATCAGGGATTTGTAGAGGTGCCAGAGCTCGGTTTTGAAATAGAGGTGAATAATATTTTGAGCGGTATACTTTCATTGTCAACATAACAACCAAGAGATGGAGATATCTTCCATGCTACACACATTATAGGCGGTTCCCAAACAGAATGGTAAAGTTTATACTCCCCCTCCACCAACAAGCATCAATCCATGGATTGCTCTAAACAACGAGTGCCTCCAACTAACAAGAGTCCCAGGGGGAGTTTTGTTTGCAATTATTTTGATTTGATTTGCATAAAACATGGGACCGGGCATCCTGGTGACCAGCCATTTTCTCATGAGTGAGGAGCGGAGTCCACTCCTCTTGTGAATAACCCGCCTAACATGGAAGATACAGATAGCCCTAGTTGATACATGAGCTATTCGAGCATACAAAACAGGATATTTATTTGAAGGTTTAGAGTTTGGCACATACAAATTTACTTGGAACGGCAGGTAGATACCGTATATAGGTGGGTATGGTGGACTCATATGGAATAACTTTGGGGTTTATGGGATTGGATGCACAAGCAGTATTCCCGCTTAGTACAGGTGAAGGCTGGCAAAAGACTGGGAAGCGACCAGCTAGAGAGCGACAACAGTCATGAACATGCATTAAAATTAATCAACACCGAATGCAAGCATGAGTAGGATATAATCCACCATGAACATAAATATCATGAAGGCTATGTTGATTTTGTTTCAACTACATGCGTGAACTTGTGCCAAGTCAAGTCACTTAAATCACTCAGAGGAGGATACCACCCTATCATACCACATCACAGCCATTTTAATAGCATGTTGGCATGCAAGGTAAACCATTATAAGTCCTAGCTAATCAAGCACGGCACAAGAAACTATGATCTCTAGTTGTCATTGCAAACATGTTTATTCATAATAGGCTGAATCAGGAACGATGAACTAATCATATTTACAAAAACAAGAGAGGTCGAGTTCATACCAGCTTTTCTCATCTTAGTCAGTCCATCATATATCGTCATAATTGCCTTTCACTTGCATGACCGAATGATGTGGATAATAATAATAGTGCACGTGCATTGGACTAAGCTGGAATCTGCAAGCATTCAATAAATAGGAGAAGACAAGGCAGTATGGGATCTTTTGTTAGATCAACAACAATGCATATACGAGCCACTTCAACAATTTAATTATGGTCTTCTCCTATCGACCCCCAAACAAAAGAAAAGTAATAAAACTATTTACATGGGAAAGCTCCCAACAAGCAAAAAGAAGAACATGAAATCTTTTTAATTCTTCTTTTTAATTACTACTACAAGCATGGAAATTAAAACTAGCTAAAAGCTACAACTATTTTTTTGTTTTTCTTATGGTTTATTAAACACACAAGAAGAAAGCATAAAAAGGAAATAAACTAGCATGGATGATACAATGAAAAAGTATGAGCACCGACATCTAACAATGAGTGTGTGAACATAAATGTAATGTTGATGAGAAATACGTACTCCCCCAAGCTTAGGCTTTAGGCCTAAGTTGGTCTATGGCCACGGCTGGCCTAGCGGATATCCATAGTAATAGTTGGGGTCATACTGCGAAGAAGAAGACTCTGATTGCCACTGGTTGGCAATCATCTCCATATCCCACTAGTAATTATACTGTCGTGGAGGATCAACTTCTGGTTCCGACTCTGGCTCTGTGGCTGATGTAGGGTTCCGGTAGGCGTGAATAGCCTCTAACGGAACAAGGTACTTGCCTGTAGATAAATCAAATAAGGAAGGAGCAGGCAGGGTAATAGTCTCAGGATGATGTTTATCAAAGAACAATTTGTATTTAAGCTCGCCTTCCCTATTCTTAACAATAAAATCGTGTGCCACCATACTCTTATAATCTAAATAAACAGGAGGCATCAGTTTTTCTTCCTTCTCATAATGCCTAATAGGTATGTTAAAATGTGCAGCTAGGCATGAAGCATAGATGCCTCCAAAGATGGGGCTCTTTGTACGGTTCAGACTTAACCGTTTAGCAATAATACCACCCATACTAATAGAGTTATCACAGAATAAACCGTGGAACAAAATAATAATATCAGGAACACTAAGGTTTCCACAGTTTCCGCGACCAATTAAGCAACGACTAGCAAATATTGCAAAGTAGCGTAAAACTGGAAAATGTATGCTAGTGATTCGTGCATCGGAAACCTTCCCCGTTTCCCCTACAATGATGGTATCAATAAACCCATCCACATCGCCGCGATGTGGTTCCTCCATTGTGCCCTTGAAATGGATCAAACAAACCCGACAAAAATCATAAAGTGACATCTCCTTATGCTCATCATATAAATAAAACTCCACCGTAGGTGGTGAGCTCCTAGCATGGAAATGAAAGTTTTGCAGAAAGATATTGGTGAGTAAGATACTGTTCGCGTTGGTTGTGGAGGAAGGCGGTGAGGCCTACATTCTCAGCCAATTCATAAAAATCATCATAAATCCCGGCTGCTCTCAAGAAATCATCAGAAGGCCATTCACACGGTCGAACCTCCGCGGTGCGAGGCAGATTATATTTGGGCCTCTCTGCTTTTTTATTTTGCTTTTCCTTTGAGCTTCCACTACTAGGAAAAGGCCTACTAATGGCGCACCTAATTTGGCCATTAATGGCGCATTAGTGGTGCGCCATTAGTAGCACGCCATTAGTATATTTTACTAATGGCGCACCACGGGTGCGCCATTAGTATCTGGTATACTAATGGCGCACCTCAGATGCGTCATTAGTATATACAACAGTGCGCCATTAGTATGCCTCCCAGGGGGCCATGTATACCCAGGTGCTTTGGCATACTAATGGCGCACGACAACGAGATGCGCCATTAGTAAGTTCGGCATACTAATGGCGCACTGTCTAATGATGCGCCATTAGTATCCTTTGGCATACTAATGGCGCACTATGGTGTGATGCGCCATTAGTATGAATATTAGTTTTTTTTATTTTCTGTTTTTTGCACAGGTTACAAAATGTACAATTGGACAAAATATAAACAACACACATCAACAACAGATTCATCGAATACAATAGAAGATTAGTCTCTGAATACAATTCATCATTTTAGTCTCCGAATACAATTCATCATATTAGTCTCCGAATTGAAAAGACCGAACAAAGATAGAACATTATATTACAAGTCTGGAGACCGCGAGTTTGTCTTCACATTACAAGTCGATATCGATCATCTAAACTACCATCACATAGAAGAGAGCTGCGGCCATCACGATGAAACTCGTCTTCATCCGGTTCCTCCAACGCTCCCTCCCCTCTCCCGCTAGATAGCGGGTGTATCTAGATTCGGCCTCTGCCCTAGTGGCGTACCCTTTGTAACTGTTACCGCTGAATCGGTGAACCTGTCTCCGACACTCCTCCCAGTCGTCGTAGACTCCGGGAACCTTACCCTTGTACACGACATACCACGACATCGCTATGCAGTAGCCAAATGAAACGTTAGTACCAATTCACAGACAATACATAAGCAATATATAAGTATGCAATAGAACGATCGGAAGAGAAAAGCAAGACATTAATAGCATCGATTACATCTTAAGTTGAACGACTCTCGAAACCAAAGAGACATACTACAAGTTCATTAAAGTTTAATTACAACATGAGCCAATCGATGTTTCAGAACTAGACACAGCATCACTGCTTTCGACTCGACTCAAGGGACCGGAGCATGGATGAAGCCGCCGTCTATCGTGGGAGTCATGAAAGAACGGGCGTTGTCAGCCTGCATTTGTAGGATTGTGTCGATGTCACTGTTGGACGGTTGATTTCTGAGGTAGAACTGCCCCGAGGTACGAAGGACATCTTGATGGATGATTTCCGCAAACTCCGACTGGATGCGAAAGAATTCTTGTCTGATGTCCGCGTCCTGGATTGCCGACACGCTCGCGGCCCAATCTTTGAGTCTACTCGGTAGCAGAAGTTGATGATGGTCCCGTACGATCGCCCGCATGTGATGGATGGCATAGTAGGCACCCTTCTGACCGCCAGGCGGCTGCTTGACGCAGCAGAACGTCGTATTGTGGGAGAACACGTGCTTGCCGTACTTACGAAAAGGCCTGGTGAAGGTGCCTCCAGATTTGACGTAGCCGGGGAGAACATCATCAAGAACCTTCTTGACATTTGTGTAGTCTACGTTCGACTGACGGTCCGGGTCGAAATACGTGGCCATGGAATATTTGGGGCTTAGGAGGATGAGCGTGCAACGTGTGTCACTGCAGAAAACACGGAATGTTAAAAGAAAAACGATCAAAATCTAAGAATTCATATGTTACGGGGCGGTTGAGGGGAGGACTTACTCGGGAAAGTAAGGCACGAGGAAGTTATCCTTATCTTGGTTTGCCAGAATGACGCCTTCGAGGTAAGAACTCGCGACTTGCCGGTCCCCAGCGCTGCCCAAGATCTTGGCACGCATGTAGAAGGGGTCGACTATCATGATGTCCGGGGTCTTGTCGCGAATGATCCGCATCTCCATACTCAGCGAAAATAGCCGAACGAAGGTGTAGTGCAGCGGATGAAGGTTCAACATAGCGTGGATGTCATCAAACCGCAGGACGATCGTACCCCCGATGGGGTTATCCACAAAGCCCTTGCCCTCTGGCACCTTGGCTGCGAAAACCGGGTATGCCACATCCTTCTCTCCGAGACGCCGCTTCTCCAAAGAAAGAACACTGTCATGCAGACTCCGCATAGCACCGGTTGCAGCATCGAGCATATTTCTCGGTAGCATCAGCCTACCCGCCACATGCACCCTCCTCAAGATATCCTCAGGTGAAGGTGGCCCGTCCTGAGCACGGATCGTACTCGGTGCCGGCTGGCCCGCACCCTTGTTAGTCTTTCTTTTGCGTGCCTTCTTCTTCTCCTGTAATGGGACCGAGTTCTGCTCACAGACCGCCTTCTTGAGTGTGTTGGGGCTGATCATATTTCGCACCTCGCCTATCTGAGGCTCGGTGAAGTCGGCAGCTGGAGGCGTCTCCTGAGAGCTGAACTGCAGACGATGTCTGTTGCAACTTGGCTTCTCCGCGGTACCAGCTAGATCACGCACGTCTTTTGTTGGGTTGGGTTCTTGAGAAGGAGGCCCCATGAAGTCGCCACCGTACCCATGATCGGCAAAGTACTGATCGACGTTGGCAAATGTATCATCGTCGTCGTCGTTCTGATCCTGTGCCATATGCATGTTTGGATCCAGTGGCATAGGGATGTCCGGCACCGTTGCGGCGGTCTTGCCATGGGGCCGACTTGGCACCGGCACGACTGGCGGTGTTGTCTTTGGGGTGGTGTCCCCCGCCCCCAAACGAATCTGGCTCTTCGGCCAAAGAAGGGGCCAGCTCAGGCAGGCGCTAAGGGTCATCACGTCATCATCGTCGGCCCCGACGGGTCGAATCGGAGGTAACAACTCGTCGCAGCCTGGCAGCACCCGAACCAGTTGAACCCTAAACAAGTTGGGTGGCATCTGGGTACCGTGGAACAAGGGGTTGCCCGGTTGAACGATTTTGCCCTTGGCGACATCGACCAACTCGTTGTTCACGAAGTGCAGGAGAGTGCACGGAACGTCGGCGGCGCCCTGTGAAAACATGTAGGGCGTCAGGGATGCCCAGTCAAAGGCAAGGAGATGAAGTCCTCGGCCGAGAGAGGCTTAATTAGTTACCGTGATGATGGCATCGAGCTCGGCTAATGTCGAGACACCGCCAACGGCGGGCGTGCAGTTGACAGAGGGGCCACTTGCTGCAGAGGTGCCGGCCGACGTACACCCGGGTGCATTAAGCTCCCGTGCCGGCGTCGGAGACACCAATGCCACCTCCGCCGGAGACACCAATGGCCCCGCCTGCGAGTTGCTGGCCGTGAAGCTAGGAATCGGGGGCGGCCCCTGTTGGCCGCCCGCAATCCACGCACTAATCCCCTGGATCAAGGTAGGCACAATGGCGGTGATCGTCGCTCCGAGTTGTTGTTGCACTTGCTCTTGGACAATCTCTGGAATCCGCGCCACCTATGCCCTAAGTTCTTGAACCTCGCGCGCCTGGCTTTCCGAGCTGGTGTTTTTCTCCTTTCGCCCACCAGTGTTATAGTATGACGACCATTTTGTCGACAAGCCTTTGCCGGCCACACGACCAGCTGACGTCGGCTTACTGAGCTTATCCTTGTTCTTCATTACATTCAACGCCCTATTTAGAGTGGTGTCCCAAGGGTTGCTCTTAGTCGACCCCGCGCTACTGCTTTCAGTCGCCTACGGAAGGAACGTGAACCATTTAGAAATTTGGCTTCATTAATTAGAATGCAACCATATGGAGCTAATTACGCGGGGGTGTATTCCTCACCAGAACAAGCTCAAGCGCCCTGGTCTTCGGATCCGTGGTAAGCTCCTTTGTTTTCGGGTCCTTCTTGTACTGGGCCCTGACAAAGTTCCTGGTCTGCTTGTCACCGTATTTATCGAAGAGGGGCGTAGGCCTTGCTCGGCACGGTCCACCTCCTCCTTGTCCCATATAGGCTCCGCCACTCTGTAACCGCCGGGACCGAGTGTGTGTTCCCCTAAGTTCAGCTCCCGCATTTCTTTCCCCCACCTACTTGATTCGGAGCTTGCGGTGCTCGAGCAATTGATCTTGAAGTCGTTGTAGTCATCTTCGGTGATCGAAGGATTTTTCTCCTTGATCTTCTCATAACTCTCACCTTTCTCGATCATTCTCTTCACATTGCTTTTCCAAGTAGACAGGGCCGTGCTCATCTTCGTGAGGGCAGCATTGTTCACTTTATTCCCTTTGAGGCTTGTGTTTTCAAATTCAGCGGGGAACTTGTATCGTTCGTGCAGCTTCGTGAAGAGGAGGTTGCGCAAATTCCCTTGGTCAGGATGCCTGAGGTTCTCGGTGTTGATCGAGACGGTGCTCCGGAGAATGCACCCGAGCTGAAGCGAGTACCCCTTGACTATTCGTTCGGGCGCCGTTGGATTCCCGTTGGAGTCCACTCCAGTAACTTCCTCCTTGAGGGTGCGGAGCACGGTCGGGCGCCGGTCCTTCCGTTGCCTCTTCGGTTGGCTTCCATCTGTGCGTGCGCCGCCATCATCAGTGGTGGCATCCTCGGCGGCACCATCAGTGGTGGCATCAGTGGGGTCATCCCCGGCGGTACCATCAGTGGTCTCAGGATCGGTGGGGAAGGCGGCGTCGTCATACAAGTGAGGTTGTTCCTCCATCTCCTGGGACAGCTCCCAGAATTTCTTGCCGCCCGAACCCCCGGCCTCATCGTTGTTGGCCATGTTTCTCTATAAATAGGAACCTTGCCACCATGAATAGTAACCTTGCTGGGGGGAGAGCTTGCCGCCGTGAACAGTAACCTGCCCGGGAAAGCTTGCCACCGTGAACAGTAACCTTGCCGGGAAAGCTTGCTGCCGTGAACAGTAGAAAGCTTGCCGCCGTGAACAGTAACCTTGCCGGGGGAGAGCTTGCCGCCGTGAACGGTAACCTGCCGGGGAAAGCTTGCCGCCGTGAACAGTAACCTTGCCGGGAAAGCTTGCTGCCGTGAACAGTAGAAACTGTCGAGGCCAATCCGACCAGAGGCTGAAGATGGGCTCAACTACTTATCTAGATGGCTTCGGATGAAGAAGTGTTCAACAAAGGAGTTGTTCGTAACATCGAAACGGTCAACTTTGCTTTTGGAGTCATCATCATCCGACGTAGTATACGACCTGCAGAGACGCTGCAAGAGTCGGATGGTCCAGTCAACTACATGAACGAGTCCGACTCGAGATTAGAGATGACCCCGTGGAGTATTCAAGATGGCCTTATTTGGAAAAGTGATCAACATACGGATTGTTGGCCTCGTCGAAGCACACATAATTGATATTTGAACCGTCGAAGAAAATTGGGCATGACCTTTGCTAATTTTCTTGACCTAGGAGTGCCCCATTCTCAACCGAAACGGAAATTAATCAACATTTCAGGAGAAAGGGATCATTTCACATCAGGAGAAATAGATCATTTCATCTAGCTCATGCCAGGCAATCAACCAAACCAAATATGTACAGGAAAGGTTCATCAACATCAGTCAATTAAGATACTACACCATAAGCTTCATCCAGCATATGCCATGCAACCTAGCAAATTATGACACACAATGCCATAATTAATCAAGAGTTACTACTACAGTACTCATGTACTCCATCTTACAGAGTTACTCCATCACAGCAACAACAACCTTGCAGATCAAAAATGATTTGTGTAATCTGGTTGGTACTCTTACAGTTGCATAAATTGAAAAAAATTGATCTGGGTGATCTGGGTTACAGTATCAGCAACCTTGCATTTCATTTTATACAAAATTGTACTCCACCAAGAACAGAGCCATACTATAGCAGCAAGACTGTAGTAAGAAAGAACCAATTCCCAAGTCCCAAGTCCCATATCACACAAAAGAGCAGAGTGCATGCTTGATGTTAAACTTTTTTAGGTACTTCTTTGTCATTGATGATATATGGGATGAATCAGTATGGGAAATTATTCACTGCGTGTTTCCAGAAAACCAAAAAGGTAGTCAAGTAATCACAACCACAAGACTTGAAACTATAGCTAATGCAAGCTGCAACTATCAGCACGAGTTCGTTTACAAGATGAGTCCTCTTGATGATCAAAACTCAAGAAAACTATTTTTCAGCAGAGTTGGACAGAATGACTCCTTGTACATTTTTATTCTGACGAAACTGAAAAAAAATTGACACTTGGGTTAACTGAATAAGGAAGCAGCACGATTCAATGTCTAGCAGCGGCAGCAACTATTAGACACGGCAGTGGAAGCTACAGGCGCACGTAGCAGCAGCTGTTGCAAGGCAGCGGGCGGGGCGCGGCCGTGGGCAGGTGCACACGCGCGAGGGGGCGAACTGGGGCGGCCAGAGACGCGGGGAAAAAGCACGGCCACGACGAGCTTGTGGCCATGGCGGACGATGGCTTCGGCCTCGAACAGAGCGACGAATACAACGGCGGTTCCGCATGGGAAGGAGAAGGGAATGGTTGAGTGCCTCACCGAGGAGGCACACGATGGCCCGTTGGTGGCTTAGGAGCAGCAGAACGGCGACAATCGTCGCGGACGCGCCGGTGACTGTAGGTTGAAGACGACGACAAATCCGGCAATGTAGGGGCTCCCACGAAGGATGTCGGGGCGGCGGGGCGGGGTCAAGGCGGCGTCGGGGTGGCGG
>NC_041390.1:100989423-101058209 GCF_002162155.2 Triticum dicoccoides
AAATATTCATGATAGTTCAAAAAGTTCCCATGAAATACAATCGAGAAATGAAGGCTACGATTTAAATACAATCGATCTTAGCTAGCTATCTGTTCACAATCTTCTTGCCCTTCTTTTTCGCAAATGGAGTTCTTCTGTGGAACGGACGTCCTTTAGGTAGGGTGGTCCTGCTTCTTCTTGTGGTGTATGCTGCTACTTCATCATCGTCGTCATGTTCGATCCTCGGGTCGCCATACTTGTCGAAGTCTTGCTCATTGGCTACTCCATCCATTCCGATGATCTTCCTTTTGCCTCTCCTCACGACAACACGACTGGGCTTTGACGGGTCGGTAATGAAGAAGCATTGGTCCACTTGGGAAGCCAGTACCCATGGCTCATTTTTCGCGGTGACGTTTGCGCCCGCGGTCTTGGATTTGGCTTCGGGTATAACCATGGTGGTGAAATACCGGTCTTCTTTTAGCACGCTCTTGGCCCATCTGACACGGAACATCGGGACCTTCTCTCCAGCGTAGCTCAGCTCCCAGATCTCCTCGATCCTTCCGTAGTATCTGTCCTTGTCGTTACCGGTGTAGGATTCCATCGTTACCCCGGAGTTCTGATAACCATCGCTCTTCATGTCCTTGGCCTCGGTGTAGAATGTGTAGCCGTTGATATCGTACGCCTCATAGGTCATCAGGTTGTGCTCGGCACCCTCTGACAAGGCAAATATGAGTTGTTCTTCCACGGAAGAATCCTCACGTAAAGGGCACGACAGAAGCTTCTGCTTGAAGCAACGCGTGAAACATGAGTTGTGCTCTTTGAGTATATCTCCGTCCGTCCTCTGTTGGCCTCGGTCATTGTACGTCTTCTTAATAAAGGTTTTGTGCTGTACCACCCAAGGATCGACCACGTCTATGTGTTGTAGCGCGACTAGGTTTGCTCTTTCAAAGTCAGCGAGTCGACCCTCGAAGTCGACATGCATTTCGCGACGACCCTCACGGTGACCCCATCCAGCGAGCCTGCCGAGGTGCCTCTTGACGGGCAGACCAACGGGGTTCTCGATGCCTAGATAATTCGTGCAGTAGGAGATGCACTCTTCGGTCAGAAAGCCCCTGGCTATGCTTCCCTCTGGATGTGACATGTTGCGAATGTATCCTTTGATGACACCATTCATCCTTTCGAACGGCATCATGCTGTGCAGGAACGTCAGCCCGAGTTGGATGATATTGTCCACGATATGGACCAGCAGATGCACCATAACGTCGAAGAATGCGGGCGGGAAGTACATCTCAAGCTCGCATAGTATCACCACGATCTCTTCCTGTAGCCTTCTGAGTTGCCTCACGCCAAAAGACTTCCGAGAGATGATGTCGAAAAAGTTGCATAGGCCAAATAGGGTTTCACGGACGTGCGCGTCCATGATCCCACGGATTGCAACTGGAAGTATCTGCGTCATCAGCACGTGACAGTCGTGAGACTTCATCCCGCTGAACTTCAGCTTCGCTGGGTCTAGGTATCTGCTTATCTTCCCCGCGTAACCGTAAGGAAGTTTTACTCCTACGAGGCAGGTGAAAAACTGCTCGATCTCCTCCTGACTTAGAGTGAAGCACGCGGGAGGGTAGTCATTTCCGGTCTTCTTGGCCTTTTTGCCTTTGTGACGACTTTCCGTGTCCTGCTTCGCCTCATCATCATCATCATCATCATCATATATAGCGTGAAGCTCCTACCTAATGCCCATTGATTTCAAGTCTGCCCTTGCTTTCGGCCCATCTTTGGTCCTCTCTGGCATGTTGAGCAGGGTACCAAGAAGACTCTCGCACACGTTTTTCGTGATATGCATGACATCAAGGCTGTGAGGCACACGGTGGATCTTCCAGTACGGCAAGTCCCAGAAAACAGACCTCGTTTTCCATACCTTCAGCAGCGGCTCTGGCGCCTTTCGCTTCTTTCCCGGCTCTGGCGCCTTTTGCTTCTTTCCCGGCAGTGGGCAGTCTTTCCAATTTTTCAACAGCTCGTCTATTTCCTCGCCACTCCTCGTACGCGGGCGTCCTCGGGGTTCGGTTTCACCATCGAACAGATCCTTGTGTTTTCTCCACGGGTCATCGTCGTGAAGCCACCTTCGATGTCCCATGAACACGGTTTTCGAAGACCCGGGATCTCTATCTAGCTGGCGATACGTTGTGTCATCCATGCACCTGACGCATCCAGAAAATCCGTGGACCACCTGCCCGACGACATATCCGTAACCGAGATAGTCGTGCACCGTCGTGAGCAGCGCGGCTCTCATATGGAAATATTCTTTCTCTGCAGTGTCCCACGTATTGGCTGGCGTTTTCCACAGCGTGTCAAGCTCCTCTTTCAGCAGCCCCAGATATAGATTGATGTCGTTCCCTGGTTGTTTCGGTCCTTCAATTAGCATACTCATGTGAATGTACTTCCTCTTCATGCACAACCAGGGGGGAAGGTTGTACATCCACACAAACACAGGCCAGGTGCTATGTGTGCTTCTCTGGCTGCCAAACGGATTGACTCCATGGGTGCTCGCGCCCAGCACGATGTTCCTTGGATCATTCCCAAATTCTGGGTCTTCGAAGTTCAACGCTTGCCACTGGCTCGCATCCTTAGGGTGACTCAGCATCTTGTCTTTTTTATCTATCTCCGGATCATTTGCGTCATCTTCTCGCTTCTTCTCCTCCCTATCCGCGTGCCAACGCAGGAGCTTTGCTACCTTAGGGTCCGCGAAATAACGCTGCAGACGAGGAGTGATCGGAAAGTACCACACCACTTTTCGAGGAGCTTTCTTCCTCTTCTTGTATCGAGTGACGCCGCACACCGGACATATGGTAGACTCCGCGTGCTCATCCCAATAAATGATGCAATTGTTCATGCACACATGGTATTTCACGTGCGGTAAATCCAGAGGACACACGATTTTCTTTGCCTCCTCCAAACTGGTCGGGCACTTGTTCCCCTTGGGAAGACGTTCGTGCCAGAATGACATGTTCTCGTCGAAGCATGCGTCGGTCATTTTGTGTTTTACCTTCATCTCCAGAGCCATGAGCGTTACTTTCAGGCGGGTATCCTCGGGCCTGCATCCTTCATACAATGGAGTAACCGCGTCTAACTCAAGTTGATCCATCTTGGCTTTCTCTCGGGCGGTAGCTCTTGCGTTATCCATCTGCTTGAGAAGCAGCTCTTGAATATGAGGGTCCTGCACCCAGCCCATCGATGGTCCAGCGTCGTCTGCTCTGCCGGCATCATCATCTTCATGATCATGTCCGTCGACTGCTCCGGCATCTTCCTCATCATCATGTCCTGCATCTTCTACATGATGACTGTGTACAACATCACCGTCGTGATCATCTCCTCGGGATTCTTCGTCTTCTCGCCCGCCCGAGCCGCGGTGGTTGTCTTGCTGCCCTTCCTCATTTCTTGCCCGGCCCCCATGGACGACTTCGTAGTCATCTTCATCACCTTGCCACCAATAGCCATCCATGAAACCACGCAAGAGCAGGTGGTCCCGCACCTGCCCGGATTCCGGGTCCGCAATAAGGCTCTTCAGCTTGCATCTTCGACACGGACATCTTATCTCCGTCTCGTTCTTTTGAAGCATCTCAGCCTTCGCGGACCTCAAAAACCTATTCATGATGCCTTCGGTCATCATGCGGACCATGGTCGCCTGCGGGGTAGAGCAAAACGATATTTTAGAACCAAGAAAAAATTTGGCATGACTTTCCCTAAAAATAGGACCAAAAAGAATGCTTAATGCCAAAATTCTCGCCGAAACGGAAATGAATCAACATTCCAGCAAAATATTGGCAACTATCGAATTTCAAATACCGGTACACCTCCAAACACAAACACATATGCAACACCATAAACATATGCAACACCACGAACATACATAGATCTAGCTAGGCCATAAAAAGTGCATGTGCACATTGTTGTAGGGAGAACAACATAAATATAGCTTCCCCCCTTACTTACCTATCAAAACAAGGTAATTTAACCACTTAAATTGAATGAATCTATGGTGGAAATGAGGTGAAAAAGAGGAGGCACCCGAGACAAGGAGGAGGTGGAGAGAATGAAGTGGGGAGAAAGTGAGTGTGGGTAGGAGAGGCTGTCCAAAATATCTTGTTGCTGCCCACTTACTAATGGCGCACCAACTCTAAATGCGCCATTAGTAATCCAGGTTACTAATGGCGCACCTCTTGGTGGTGCGCCATTAGTAGTTTTGCAAAAAAAAATACTAATGGCGCACTGTCCCACAGTGCGCCATTACTAGTTTAAACTAGTAATGGCGCACGGTGGAACAGTGCGCCATTAGTAGTTTTGCAAAAAAGGGAATAAAAAATATAATAAAAAAACAACATTAGTGGCGCACTTTCCGGCTGGTGCGCCATTACTAGTTACAACTAGTAATGGCGCACTCTATCTGGATGCGCCATTAGTATGTTTGGACAGGCGCACTAGTTAAATTTTTTTTTGATACTAATGGCGCACCCTGGGCCAGGTGCGCCATTAGTAGTTTCAACTCTAATGGCGTATCAGTAGGTGGTGCGCCATTAGTATATACTAATGGCGCACCGCTTGTCTGGTGCGCCATTAGTATCAATCCCATCTATAGCCCTTTTTCTAGTAGTGTTCGGCTCGATGAGCCCCTCAAAAATCTCTTCATTATTTTCTGAAAAATTCTGAAATTTTTAGTAACTTCAAATAAAAGTGATCCAAGCTCAACAAAATTGATAGCAACTACTCCTACAAGTGCGTGGAGCCTATATCATGCATCAAAACTACTTGGAACCACATAAGTTTGACCTGCAAGCTCAATAACAGGGTCACCTAGGCAGCACAAGTTTGCAATGAATAAAGCACTAGAACAAAAACTAATTGGACCAATGGAGGAGTCACATACCAAGGAACGATCCCCCCAAGCAGTTTTGTGAGAGGTGCTTTGAGCAAGGAGATCGAAAATGGCAGCAAAATGAGCTTGGACTCGGGTTTGAACTGGATAATCGTGTTTGTGGGAGGAAGAAGGAGTGTGTGGGTGCAGGAATAAGTGGAGGAGGGCCACCGTGGGCCCACGAGGCAGGGGTTACGCCCAGGGGGGTAGGGCGCGCCCTCCACCCTCGTGGGCAGGTGGATGCCTCCCGTGCTGTGTTTTTAGTGCCAAATATTCCCAAATATTCCATAAAAAATCATATTTAAATTTCAGGGCATTTGGAGAACTTCTATTTTCGGGGTATTTTTATATTGCACAGATAATTTAGAAAATAGATGGAAAATACTTATTTTTATTTTATTTAATATAAATAACAGAAAGTAAAAGGAGGGTACAGAGAGTTGTGTTTTCTAAATTCCTCCATCTCATGATCATCAAAAGGAATCCACTAACAAGGTTGATCAGGTCTTGTTAACAAACTCATTCTGATAACATGGAACCGGAGAATCTTCGAATAACACTAGGTTACCTCAACGGGGATATGCACATCCCCAACAATAAGAATATCATATTTCTTCTTGATAGTAGGAAGAGGAAATTCAAAACCTCCAAAAATAATTGATGGAATGTTTCCAATAGAATTGATACTGTGGACTTGAGGTTGTTTCCTCGGAAAGTATACAGTATGCTCATTACCATTAACATGAAAAATGACATTGCCTTTCTTGCAATCAATAACAGCCCCTACAGTATTCAAAAAGGGACTTCCAAGAATAATAGACATACTATCGTCCTCGGGAATATCAAGAATAACAAAGTCCGTTAAAATAGTAATGTTTGCAACCACAATAGGCACATCCTCACAAATACCGACAGGTATAGAAGTTGATTTATCAGCCATTTGCAAAGATATTTCAGCAGGTGTGAACTTATTCAAATCAAGTCTACGATATAAAGAGAGAGGCATAACACTAACATCGGCTCCAAGATCACATAATGCAGTTTTAACATAGTTTCTTTTAATGGAGCATGGTATAGTGGATACTCCTGGATCTCCAAGTTTCTTTGGTATTCCACCCTTAAAAGTATAATTAGCAAGCATGGTGGGAATTTCAGCTTCTGGCATCTTTCTTTTATTAGTAACAATTTCTTTCATGTACTTAGCATAAGGATTCATTTTAAGCATATCAGTTAATCACATGCGCAAAAAGATAGGTCTAATCATTTCAGCAAAGCGCTCAAAATCCTCATCATCCTTTTTCTTGGATGGTTTTGGAGGGAAAGGCATGGGTTTCTGAACCCATGGTTCTCTTTCTTTACCATGTTTCCTAGCAACAAAGTCTTTCTTATCATAACGTTGATTCTTTGATTGTGGGTTATCAAGATCAACAACAGGTTCAATTTCTATATCATTATCATTGCTAGGTTGAGCATCAACATGAACATTATCATTTACATTATCACTAGTTTCATGTTCATTACCAGATTGTGTTTCAGCATCAGAAATAGAAATATCATTTGGATTCTCAGGTGTTTCAGTAATGGGTTCACTAGAAGCATGCAAAGTCCTATCATTTTTCTTTTTCTTACTTTTAGAAGGACTAGGTGCATCTATATTATTTCTCTGAGAATCTTGCTCAATTTTCTTAGGGTGGCCTTCAGGATCCAAAGGTTCCTGAGTCATTCTACCAGTTCTAGTAGCCACTCTAACATCATAATATTTATTCTTACTATTCAATTCATTGAGCAAATCATTTTGAGCGTTAAATACTTGTTCTATTTGAGTGGTAACCATAGAAGCATTTTTACTAATAAGTTTAAGTTCACCTTTGACATTAGCCATATAATCACCCAAGTGTTCAAGCATATCAGCACTGCGTTTTAATTCTCTAGCAAAATAAGCATTGAAGTCTTCTTGCTTAACCATAAATTTATCAAACTCATCTAAGCATGGGCTAGCAAACTTAGTAAATGGGATTTCAGCTTTATCATATCTATAGAGATAATTTACCTTTACAAACTGTGTCGGGTTATCAAGACCATGTATTTCTTCAATAGGAGATGAATTATAATTATACATTTCTTCGACAGGCGGTCAATTAAGACCATGTATTTCTTCAATAGGAGGTAAATTCTTAACATCTTCAGCTTTAATACCCTTTTCTTTCATGGATTTCTTTGCCTCTTGCATATCTTCAGGACTGAGAAATAGAACACCCCTTTTCTTCGGAGTTGGTTTAGGAATAGGCTCAGGAAGTGTCCAATTATTTTCATTAGTCAACATATTATTCAATAGAATTTCAGCTTCATCCGGTGTTCTTTCCCTGAAAACAGAACCATCACAACTATCTAGGTAATCTCTGGAAGCATCGATTAGTCCATTATAAAAGATATCAAGTATTTCATTTTTCTTAAGAGGATGATCAGGCAAAGCATTAAGTAATCGGAGAAGCCTCCCCCAAGCTTGTGGGAGACTCTCTTCTTCAATTTGCACAAAATTATATATATCCCTCAAAGCAGCTTGTTTCTTATGAGCAGGGAAATATTTAGCAGACAAGTAATAAATCATATCCTGGGGACTACGCACACAAATAGGATCAAGAGAATTAAACCATATCTTAGCATCACCCTTTAATGAGACCGGAAATATTTTAAGGATATAAAAGTAGCGAGTTCTCTCATAATTAGTGAACAGGGAGGCTATATCATTTAATTTAGTAAGATGTGCCACAACAGTTTCAGATTCATAGCCATAAAATGATCAGATTCAACCAAAGTAATTATATCAGGATCAACATAGAATTCATAATCCTTATCGGTAACACAGATAGGTGAAGTAGCAAAAGCAGGGTCAGGTTTCATTCTAGCATTAAGGGATTGATGCTTCCACTTAGCTAATAAACTCTTTAGATCATATCTATCATTGCAAGCTAAAATAGCTCTAGCAGATTCTTCATCCAGAACATAACCCTCAGGCACAACAGGTAATTCAATTTATTAGGGGGAGAGTCTTCATCATCACTTTCATCAATATTATCAGTTTCAATAATTTCAATCTCTCTAACCCTAGCAAGTTGTTCATCAAGAAATTCACCAAGTGGCATAGTAGTATCAAGCATAGAAGCAGTTTCATCATAAGTATCATGCATAGCAGAAGTGGCATTATCAATAACATGCGACATATCAGAATGAATAGAAGAAGCAGGTTTAGGTGTCGCGAGCTTACTCAAAACAGAAGGTGAATCAAGTGCAGAGCTAGATGGCAGTTCCTTACCTCCCCTTGTAGTCGAGGGATAAATCTTGGTACTCGGATCTTTCAAGTTCTTCCTAATGATAAGCAGATATAAATCCCAAGTGACTCAAAGAATAGAGCTATGCTCCCCGGCAACGGCGCCAGAAAATAGTCTTGATAACCCACAAGTATAGGGGATCGCAATAGTTTTCGAGGGTAGAGTATTCAACCCAAATTTATTGATTCGACACAAGGGGAGCCAAAGAATATTCTCAAGTATTAGCAGCTGAGTTGTCAATTCAACCACACCTGGAAACTTAATATCTGCAGCGAAGTGTTTAGTAGCAAAGTAATATGATAGTAGTGGTAACATTAACAAAAGGTAATAGTAGCAAAAGTAATATTTTTGGTGTTTTGCAGTGATGATAAAAATAGCAACGGAAAAGTAAATAAGAGAAGAACAATATATGGAAAGGTCATAGGCAATGGATCGGTGATAGAGAATTATGCCGGATGTGGTTCATCATGTAACAGTCATAACCTAGGGTGACACAGAACTAGCTCCAATTCATCAATGTAATGTAGGCATGTATTCCGAATATAGTCTTACATGCTTATGGAAAAGAACTTGCATGACATATTTTGTCCTACCCTCCCGTGACAGCGGGTTCCTAGTGCAAACTAAGGGATATTAAGGCCTCCTTTTAATAGAGTACCGGACCAAAGCATTAACACATAGTGAATACATGAACTCCTCAAACTACGGTCATCACCGGGAGTGGTCCCGATTATTGTCACTTCGGGGTTGCCGGATCATAACACATAGTAGGTGACTATAGAATTGCAAGATAGGATCAAGAAATCCCATATATTGATGAAAACATAATAGGTTCAGATCTGAAATCATGGCACTCGGGCCCTAGTGACAAGCATTAAGCATAGCAAAGTCATAGCAACATCAATCTCATAACATAGTGGATAATAGGGATCAAACCCTAACAAAAGTAACTCGATTACATGATAAATCTCATCCAATCCATCACCGTCCATCAAGCCTACGATGGAATTACTCACGCACGGTGGTGAGCATCATGAAATTGGTGATGGAGGATGGTTGATAAAGACGATGCGGCGACGGATTCCCCTCTCCGGAGCCCCGACAGACTCCAGATCAGCCCTCCCGAGAGGTTTTAGGGCTTGGCAGCGGCTCCGTATTGTAAAATGCGATGAATCCTTCTCCTCTATTTTTTTCTCCCCGAAAGCAAATATATAGAGTTGGAGTTGATGTCGGAGGAGCTCCAGGGGGCCCACGAGGTAGGGGGCGCGCTCAGGGGGGCAGGCGCGCCCCCACCCTCTTGGCTAGGGTGTGGGCCCCCTGGTCTTCATCTTTTGCAAGGATTTTTTTATTATTTCCAAAAATACGTTCCATGAAGTTTCAGGTCATTCCAGAACTTTTGTTTTTGCACATAAATAACACCATGGCAATTCTGCTGAAAACAGCGTCAGTCCGAGTTAGGTCCATTCAAATCATGCAAGTTAGAGTCCAAAACAAGGGCAAAAGTGTTTGGAAAAGTACATACGACGGAGATGTATCAAAGACCATGGCCAAAGTCATTGGGAGATCCTCTATGATGGAAGACCCAACAGAGGATGAAGAGGAAGAGGATGCTGCACTAGCACCTAAAGCTCAAAAGCTGGTGGGGATGCCATCAAGTCTGGGGCTACCCCTTCTAAGCCCAAGACTTCCCCCAAAGCTTCTGCTCCAGCTCCCAAGACTGCACCAAAGAGGAGCACTAGGAATATACTAGCTGCTGAGAAGAACAAGGCCCCAGTGCCCGAGATTGAAGAAGAGGAAGATGCTGAAGCCCAAGTGCTTAGGATGCTCAAGCCCAAGATCCCTGACCACGATGACAATCATCCAGTGGCAGAAAATATGAAGATTAGAAAGGATGCAGGTCTCAGATTGTGGAGACAATCTGATCCATATGCTGTGAGGAGAAGGACTGTTGTGGATTACATGTTTCACACTTATACGTCCATTTTGCATCATGCTTTTATATCGATATTTACTGCATTATGGGCTGTTATTACACATTATGTCATAATACTTATGCCTATTCTCTCTTATTTTACAAGGTTTACATAAAGAGGGAGAATGCCGACAGCTGGGATTCTGGGCTGGAAAAGGAGCAAATATTAGAGACCTATTATGCACTGCTCCAAAAGTCCTAAAACTTCACGGAAGCCAATTTCAGAATATATAATAAATATTGAGCACAAGAAGTTCACCAGGGGGGCCACACCCTGCCCGCGAGGGTGGGGGCGCGCCCCCCTACCTCGTGGGCCCCCTGGTGGCCCTCCGATGACCATCTTCTGCTATATGAAGTCTTTCGATGGGAAAAAAAATCAGAAGCCATCTTCTCGGACGAAACTCCGCCGCCACGAGGCGGAACCAATCTAGGACTCTGGCGGAGCTGTTCTGCCGGGGAAACTTCCCTCCGGGAGGGGGAAATCATCGCCATCGTCATGACCAACACTCCTCTCATCGGAAGAGGGCAATCTCCATCAACATCTTCACCAGCACCATCTCCTCTCAAAACCCTAGTTCATCTCTTGTATTCAATTCTTGTCTCCAAGTCCGGGATTGGTACCTGTGGGTTGCTAGTAGTGTTAATTACTCCATGTAGTTGATGCTAGTTGGTTTAATTGGTGGAAGATCATATGTTCAGATCCTATATGCATATTAATACCCCTCTGATTATGAACATGATTATGCTTTGTGAGTAGTTACGTTTGTTCCTGAGGACATGGGAGAAGTCTTGCTATTAGTAGTCATGTGAATTTGGTATTCGTTCGATATTTTGGTGAGATGTATGTTGTCTCTCCTCTAGTGGTGTTATGTGAACATCGACTACATAACACTTCACCATTATTTGGGCCTAGAGGAAGGCATTGGGAAGTAATAAGTAGAAGATGGGTTGCTAGAGTGACAGAAACTTAAACCCTAGTTTATGCATTTCTTCGTAAGGGGCTGATTTGGATCCATATGTTTCATGCTATGGTTAGGTTTACCTTAATACTTCTGTTGTAGTTGCGGATTCTTGCAATAGAGGTTAATCATAAGTGGGATGCTTGTCCAAGTAAGGACAGCGCCCAAGCACCAGTCCACCCACATATTAGATTATCAAAGTACCAAACGCGAATCATATGAACATGATGAAAACTAGCTTGACGATATTCCCATGTGTCCTCAGGAGCGCTTTTCTCTATATAAGAGTTTTTCCAGGCTTGTCCTTTGCTACAAAAAGGATTGGGCCACCTTGCTGCACTTTATTTACTTTTGTTACTTGTTGCTCGTTACAAATTATCCTATCACAAAACTACCTGTTACCACTTATTTCAGTACTTGCAGAGAATACCTTGCTGGAAATAGCTTATTATTTCCTTCTGCTCCTTGTTGGGTTCGACACTCCTACTTATCGAAAGGACTACGATAGATCCCCTATACTTGTGGGTCATCAAGACTCTTTTCTGGCGCCGTTGCCGGGGAGTGAAGCGCCTTTGGTAGGTGGAATTTGGTAAGGAAAATTTATATAGTGTGCTGAAATTTACTGTCACTTGTTACTATGGAAAGTAATCCTCTGAGGGGCTTGTTTGGGGTATCTTCACCCCGACCAGTAGAGCAAAGAGTTGCTCCTCAACCTACTGAACCTACTAAAAATGAAAATGACTGCTTTGAAATTCCTTCAGGTATGATAGAAAAACTGCTAGCTAATCCTTTTTTAGGAGATGGAACAAAACATCCTGATGAGCATCTAATATATGTGGATGAAGTTTGTGGACTATTTAAGCTTGCAGGTGTACCCGGAGATGTTGTTAAGATGAAGGTATTCCCTTTATCTTTGAAGGGAGACGCATCGACATGGTATAGGCTATGTGATGATATGGGGTCTTGGAATTACAAACGATTGAAATTGGAATTTCATCAGAAGTTTTATCCTATGCATCTTGTTCATCGTGATCGCAATTACATATATAATTTTTGGCCTCGCGATGGAGAAAGCATCGCTCAAGCTTGGGGGAGGCTTAAATCAATGTTATATTTATGCCCCAACCATGAGCTCTCAAGAGAGATGATTATTCAAAATTTATATGCTCGGCTTTCTGATAACAATCGCACCATGCTCGATACTTCTTGTGCTGGCTCTTTTATGACGAAGACTATTGAATTCAAATGGGATTTATTGGAAAGAATTAAATGCAACTCTGAAGATTGGGACCTCGACGAAGGTAAGGAGTCAGGTATGACACCTAAGTTTGATTGTGTTAAATCTTTTATGGATACCGATGTTTTCCGTAAATTTAGCACTAAATATGGACTTGACTCTGAGATAGTAGCTTCTTTATGTGAATCTATTGCTACTTATGTTGATCTCCCCAAGGAGATGTGGTTTAAATATCATCCTCCCATAGAAGTAAAAGTAGCTACACCTATTAAGGTTGAAGAAAAGATTATCACTTATAATGATCCTATTGTTCCTACTTCTTATGTTGAGAAACCACCTTTCCCTGTTAGCATAAAAGATCATGCTAAAGCTTCAATAGTGGTTCGTAAAAGCAATATTAGAACATATACACCTCCTAAGCAAGTTAAAGTTGAACCTAATATTGCTATTGTTAAAGATCTTTTGGCTGATAATATTGATGGGCATGTTATTTTTTTCTGTGATGAAACTGCTAGAATTGCTAAACCTTGTGCTAAAGATAAACCTAGACCTGTGGTAGGCATGCCTGTCATTTCTGTTAAAATAGGAGATCATTGTTATCATGGCTTATGTGATATGGGTGCCAGTGCTAGTGCAATACCTATTGGCCTATATAGAGAAATTATGCATGATATTGCACCTGTTGAGTTAGAAGATATTGATGTCACAATTAAACTTGCCAATAGAGATACTATTTCACCAATGGGAATTGTTAGAGATGTTGAAGTCTTGTGTGGAAAAACAAAATATCCTGCTAATTTTCTTGTTCTTGGTTCCCCACAAGATAGCTTTTGTCCCATTATATTTGGTAGACCCTTCTTAAACACTGTTAATGCTAAGATAGATTGTAAAAAGGATGTTGTTACTATCGGTTTAGATGATATGTCTCATGAATTTAATTTCTCTAAATTCAGTAGACAACACCTTGAAGAAGAATTACCTAGTAAGGATGAAATTATTGGTCTTGCTTCTATTTCCGTACCTCCTAGTGATCCTTTAGAACAATATTTGCTAGACCATGAAAATGATATGTTTATCAATGAAAGAAGGGAAATAGATGAAGTATTATTTAAACAGGAACCTATTCTGAAACACAATTTGCCTGTTGAAATCCTAGGGGATCCTCCTCCACCCAAGGGTGATCCTGTGTTTGAGCTTAAACCGTTGCCTGATACTCTTAAATATGCTTATCTTGATGAGAAAAATATATATCATGTTATTATTTGTGCTAACCTTTCAGAGCATGAGGAAGAGAGATTATTGAAAACTCTGAAGAAGCACCATGCTGCTATTGGGTATACTCTTGATGATCTTAAGGGCATTAGTCCCACTCTATGTCAACATAAAATAAATTTGAAGAAGATGCTAAACCATTTCGTGATCATCAACAACGGCTGAATCCTAAAATGAAAGAAGTGGTGAGAAAGGAAATAATAAAGCTCCTTGAGGCAGGTATAATATATCCCGTTGCTGATAGTCAGTGGGTAACTGTCGTTCCTAATGATAAAGATGAATTGATTCCTCAAAGAATTATTAAAGGTTATATGATGGTAATTGATTTCCGCAAATTAAATAAGACCACTAAAAAGGATAATTACCCCTTACCTTTTATCGATCAAATGCTAGAAAGATTATGCAAACATACACATTTTTGCTTTCTAGATGGTTATTCTGGTTTCTCTCAAATACCCGTGTCAGCCAAGGATCAATCAAAGACTACTTTTACTTGTCCTTTTGGTACTTTTTCTTATAGACGTATGCCTTTTGGTTTATGTAATGCACCTACTACCTTTCAAAGATGCATGATGGCTATATTCTTTGACTTCTGTGAAAAGATTTGTGAGGTTTTCATGGATGATTTCTCCGTCTATGGATCTTCTTTTGATGATTGCTTGAGCAACCTTGATCGAGTTTTGCAGAGATGTGAAGAAACTAATCTTGTCTTGAATTGGGAAAAGTGCCACTTTATGGTTAATGAAGGTATTGTCTTGGGGCATAAAGTTTCTGAAAGGGGTATTGAAGTTGATAAAGCCAAGGTTGATGCTATTGAAAAGATGCCATGCCCCAAGGACATCAAAGGTATAAGAAGTTTCCTTGGTCATGCCGAATTTTATAGGAGGTTCATTAAGGACTTCTCAGCAATTTCTCGGCCTCTGACTAATTTATTACAAAAAGATATACCATTTGTCTTTGATGATGATTGTCTAGAAGCATTTGAAATACTTAAGAAAGCATTGATCTTTGCACCTATTGTTCAGCCACCTGATTGGAATTTACCCTTTGAAATTATGTGTGATGCTAGTGATTATGCTGTAGGTGTTGTTCTAGGGCAAAGAGTTGATAAGAAATTAAACTTTATTCAATATGCTAGTAAAACCCTAGACAATGCTCAAAGAAATTATGCTACTACTGAAGAAGAATTCTTAGCAGTTGTATTTGCTTGTGATAAGTTCAGGCCTTATATTGTTGATTCTAAAGTAACTATTCACACTGATCATGCTGCTATTAAATATCTTATGGAAAAGAAAGATGCTAAACCTAGACTTATTAGATGGGTTCTCTTGCTACAAGAATTTGATTTACATATTGTTGATAGAAAGGGAGCTGAGAACCCCGTTGCAGACAACTTTTCTAGGTTAGAAAATGTGCTTGATGACCCACTACCTATTGATGATAGCTTTCCTGATGATCAATTAAATGTCATAAATGCTTCTCATACTGCTCCATGGTATGCTGATTATGCTAATTACATTGTTGCCAAATTCATACCACCTAGTTTCACATACCAGCAAAAGAAAAAGTTCTTCTATGATTTGAAACATTACTTTTGGGATGACCCACATCTTTATAAAGGAGTAGATGGTGTTATTAGACATTGTGTACCTGAGCATGAACAGGAACAGATCCTACACAAGTGTCACTCCAAAGCTTATGGAGGAAACCATGCTGGAGATAGAACTACACATAATGTATTGCAATCTGGTTTTTATTGGCCTACTCTCTTCAAAGATGCCCGTAAGTTTGTCTTATCTTGTGATGAATGTCAAAGAATTGGTAATATTAGTAGACATCAAGAAATGCCTATGAACTATTCACTAGTTATTGAACCATTCGATGTTTGGGGCTTTGATTATATGGGACATTTTCCTGCCTCTAATGGATATACACATATTTTAGTTGTTGTTGATTACGTTACTAAGTGGGTAGAAGCTATTCCAACTAGTAGTGCTGATCATAACACTTCTATTAAAATGCTTAAAGAAGTTATTTTTCCAAGATTTGGAGTCCCTAGATATTTAATGACTAATGGTGGTTCACATTTTATTCATGGTGCTTTCCGTAAAATGCTTGTTGAGTATGATGTTAATCATAGAATTGCATCTCCTTATCACCCTCGGTCTAGTGGTCAAGTAGAATTGAGTAATAGAGAGCTCAAATTAATTTTGCAAAAGACTGTCAATAGGTCTAGAAAGAATTGGTCCAAGAAACTTGATGATGCATTATGGGCCTATAGAACTGCATATAAAATCCTATGGGTATGTCTCCGTATAAAATGGTTTATGGAAAATCATGTCACTTACCTGTCGAACTAGAACACAAGGCATATTGGGCTATGAAAGAGGTCAATTATGATTTCAAACTTGCCGGTGAGAAGAGGTTATTTGATATTAGCTCACTTGATGAATGGAGAACCCAAGCCTATGAAAATGCCAAATTATTTAAAGAAGTTAAAAGATGGCATGATAAAAGGATACAAAAGAGTGAGTTTAATATAGGTGATTATGTATTGCTATAAAACTCTCGTTTAAGATTTTTTGCAGGAAAACTTCTCTCTAAATGGGAAGGTCCTTACGTTATCGAGGAGGTCTATCGTTCCAGTGCCATAAAAATCAACAACTTCGAAGGCACAAATCCGAAGGTGGTGAACGGTCAAAGAATCAAACATTATATCTCAGGTAATCCCATAAATGTCAAAACCAATGTTATTAAAACCGTGACCCCGGAGGAATACATAAGGGACACTTTCCGGAACGTTTCAGACTCCGAAAAGGAATATGTATGTGGTACGGTAAGTAAACCAACTCCAAAACAGTTTTTAAGGTAATATTTCTCCGTTTTGGAATATTTAGAAAAATAGAAAAATAAGAAGCAGTCCGGGAAGGACACGAGGGCTCCACAAGGGTGGAGGGCGCGCCCTACCCCCTGGGCGCGCCCCCCTACCTCGTGGGCACCTCGTGCGCTTTCCGGACTCCATTTTCTTACACGACACGTATTTTGGTCGGTAAAAATTCATTATATAATATCCCGGGGGTTCTGACTCCCGTATCACGTAATTATCCTCTGTTTGAGTTTCGAGCTGTTGCTGTTGCAGATTAGAGTAGCATGTCTTCGCAAGAGTCAGTCGGGGAGAGCTGGGTGTCTCATCCGGCACCGAGATCAATGACAAACAACAATGTTGACCTCTTTGGGCCAGCAACAGAGGAAGAGATGGAGGCTGATTTGAAGAGGATAGATGCCATGGAAGAGGATCAAGAAGTCACTTCCCGCTTCCGAGCTGGATTCACAATGGGAGAACTGCAGAGCTCGGCTATTCCAAACTCGGTTATCCCTTCCAATGTTAGAATTCTTTCTTATGAGAATATGAAAAAGAGTGTCACTGGTTCTCCCGCAGCTATGCAGCAACCCTGGGTGCAGGGAGCTTTGGCTGTTACAGGAAAACTCTGAAAGGAAATAATGGACCTCAAGCAGCAAATCAATAAGCTCGAAGAGGAGAATCGTATCCTGAGGGGCATCATCGCCAAGAATATCACATCACCATCCCTGAAAAGAGAGACTTGATCACATGGGTATGTGAAAGTGCAACTATCCCTAGGTGGTTTTGGTAATTCATAACAACATATAGCTCATTGAGCTAATGCTATTCCAAGATGATTATTTCAGGAAAGATCAATGATTGGCATGGCATGGATATGAAAGTGGAACCCTCAAAATGCTAAGGACAATGGATTGGCTCAAGCTCAAAAGCTCAAGACTCTTCATTTTATATTTTAGTGATCCAAGATCACATTGAGTCCATAGGAAAAGCCAATACTATTAAGGAGGGATGAGGTGTTGCTTAATGAGCCTCTTGCTTCATGTGCTTAGTGATATGCTCCAAAACCCTCAACTACTTTCCCATATCCACATATGACCTAAACTCTAAGCCAAACTCGGTCCTACCGATTTTTCCTATCCGGCGCCACCGAGTTTCACTTGTCATTAGCCACTGCCAAACCCTAGCAATTCGGTTCTACCGATAAGGATCTCGGTCCCACCGAGATGGGGTTGCAAACTCTCTGTTTCCCTTTCGTAACTTTTCGGTCTCACCAAAAGAGCGAATCGGCCCCACCAAGATTGCAATGTAAACTCAGTGTTTCCCCTTTGTAACTTTTCGGTCTCACCGAGTTCCACTCGGTCTCACCGAAAGAGCAAATCGGTCCCACCGAGTTTGCCTGACCAACTCTCTGGTTAGCTAATTACCAAATTCGGTCTCACCGAGTTTGTGTAATCGGTGTCACCGAGATTATGTTATTCCCAAACCCTAACCGAATCGGTCCTACCGAGGTGCATGTCGGTCCCACCGAAATTCCTAACGGTCACTAGGTTTACTATTTCGGTCAGACCGAGTTTATTGATTCGGTCCCACCGAGATTGGAAAACTGTGTAACGGTTGGATTTTGTGTGGAGGCTATATATACCCCTCCACCTCTTTCTCATTCCGTGAGAGAGCCATCAGAACACACACATCATTCCAACTCATATGTTCTAAGAGAGAACCACCTACTCATGTGTTGAGATCAAGACATTCCATTCCTACCATATGAATCTTGATCTCTAGCCTTCCCAAGTTGCTTTCCACTCAAATCTTCTTTCCACCAAATCCAAATCCTATGAGAGAGAGTTGAGTGTTGGGGAGACTATCATTTGAAGCACAAGAGCAAGGAGTTCATTACCTACACACCATTTGTTACTTCTTGGAGAGTGGTGTCTCCTAGATTGGCTAGGTGTCACTTGGGAGCCTCTGACAAGATTGTGGAGTTGAACCAAGGAGTTTGTAAGGGCAAGGAGATCGCCTACTTCGTGAAGATCTACCGCTAGTGAGGCAAGTCCTTCATGGGCGATGGCCATGGTGGGATAGACAAGGTTGCTTCTTCGTGGACCCTTTGTGGGTGGTTGCTTCTTCGTGGACCCTTCGTGGGTGGAGCCCTTCGTGGACCCGCGCAACCATTGCCCTTGGGTGGAGCCCTGTGTGGACTCGCGCAACCGTTACCCTTCGTGGGTTGAAGTCTCCATCAACGTGGATGTAGGATAGCACCACCTATCCGAACCACGGGAAAAACATCCGTGTCTCCAATAGCATTTGAATTATCCAAACCCTTCCCTTTATATTCTTGCAAGGTGCATGCTTTACTTTCCGCTGCCAATATACTCTTTGCATGCTTGCTTGAATTATGTGATGATTGCTTGACTTGTCCTAAATTAGCTAAAATCTGCCAAGAACTAAAATTGGGAAAAGGTTAAGTTTTTATTTGGTCAAGTAGTCTAATCACCCCCCCCCCTCTAGACATACTTTCGATCCTACAAGTGGTATCAGAGCTTTGGTCTCCATTTGCTAGATCTCCATAGCTTTTGGTGGTCATAGCCTTGGTTTCACAACCTAGGAGAGTATGGTGTCTAGCGAGGGAAATTATCACCGTAGAGGTCCTTACTTTGATGGTACTAATTTTGCTAGTTGGAAGCATAAAATGAAAATGCATATTCTTGGACATAACCTCGCCGTTTGGGCTATTGTGTGTGTTGGTTTGCAAGGTGACTTCTTTGATGGGAAAGAACCAAACCGTGAAGCTACCGCAGATGAGTTGAAGATGTTGCAATACAATGCTCAAGCTTGTGATATTCTCTTCAACGGATTGTGCCCCGAAGAATTCAACAAAATCAGCCGCCTTGAGAATGCAAAGGAAATTTGGGACACTTTGATTGATATGCACGAAGGTACCGACTCCGTCAAGGAATCCAAGTTGGATGTGCTTCAAAGCCAACTTGACAAGTTCAAGATGAAGGATGGTGAAGGTGTCGCTGAAATGTACTCTAGGCTTGCTCTCATCACAAATGAGATTGTCGGCTTAGGAAGTGAAGAGATGACCGATAAATTCATCATCAAGAAGATCCTAAGAGCCTTGGATGGAAAATATGATACCGTGTGCACATTGATCAAAATGATGCCCAATTACAAAGATCTCAAGCCAACGGAAGTGATTGGAAGAATTGTTGCTCATGAGATGTCACTTAAGGATAAAGAGGAACTTCACAACAAGTCAAGTGGTGCCTATAAAGCCTCATGTGAAGCCCCTACATCATCAAGTGAGAAACAAGACTTCAATGAAGAATTGAGCTTAATGGTGAAGAACTTCAACAAGTTCTACAAGAATAGAAGCAAAGATAGAAGCTCCAAATCAGGGTCCTACAATGACAAAAGATCTTCTAGTCGAGAGCGAAACTGTTACAATTGTGGAAGACCCGGACACTATTCCAATGAGTGTACGGCTCCCTACAAGAAAAGAGAAGATTCTCCAAAAAGAAGAAGCAAAGGATCACCACCAAGAGAGGGAAGGAGTAGAGATGATCGTTATGAACGAAGATACTCACGGAGAAGCAAGGATTCGGAAAGGAAGGAAAAATCATCAAGGAGCTATACAAGACGAAGACATCAAGCTCATGTTGGTGAATGGGTATCCGGCTCCGACTCCGACAGCCACTCCGAGAGAAGTTATCACTCCGACTCTGAAGATACTCAAGATGAAGGTGTTGCCGGTCTAGCACTTGTGTCAACCAACTCCTACGACATATTTGACTCACCAAATGAAGGAATTGGAAGATGCTTCATGGCCAAAGGTCCTAAGGTAACACACCCCGAGTATGTTAATTTCAATAGTGATGAAGATGACTTGTTAGGTGATGATTTGATTGGTGACAACTCTAGTGATGAATACTATGATGAAAGACCAATTAATCATGCTAATCAAGATAAAACGAATGACAATGATAAGGAGAAGATTGAGGCTCTAACTAAAGAACTAAAAACTCTTAAGTTAGCTCATGACACTATCTTCGAAGATCATCGAGAACTTTTAAGAGCTCATGAGAAACTACGCTTTGAAAAGCTCAATATTGAGCAAGAGCATGAGTTCTTAAAGGCAATCAATGATGATCTCCGCAAGAAAAGTTCTTCTTACATTGCCAAGCGTTTACTCTTATCCACTTACATGCCTCAAGTCAAGTCTAACAAGAAAGATTCTTCCTCTAGTAGTAACAATGATCATGCTAAATCCAATATTGTTGCTTCTAGTAGTTCTCTTGATTCCACTAATGATTCTCTTAGCCAAGTTACACTTGAGCAAGAAAATAGCTTATTGAAGGGAATTATAGAGAAAGGAGTATACAAAAGCCTTGCCGGGAGTAAGCAATTCGAGGAAATTATGCGCAAGCAAGGAATGCACCGGAAGAATCAAGGTGTTGGTTTTGAACGAAAGTTCAATGCCAATGGAGTTGAATGGGAAGAAGATCAATACCCCAAGACAAAGTTTGTCCCTCAACAAGAGAAGTATACTTCTTTCAAGGGGACACAAGCTCAAGATGATCTTCCACCACAAGACTACGAGCAAAAAGGCAAGGACAAGCTTCAAGACGAAATTGATGCATTTGAAGAAGCTCCTAAGACCTTAGTCAAGTGGATTCCCAAGACTACTTCAAGTTCCACTTCATCAAGTACGACTACAACTCCAAGGATTCCCATCAAGATGATGTGGATCCAAAAGAAGAAGAACTAGAGAGTTCTTGAGGGTGACTCCGCCAACATACTTCACTCTTATCATTTTGGCAAGAACAAGTGCAATCAACTTCCACATCTTGCACTAGTTCAAGGAGTCACAAACCCTCTTGTTGGTAAGACAAGGGACAAGGTAACCTAAAAGTTTTCATGGACATCATCTTTTGTGTGCATCACTCTATGTCTATGGATATCCTTGTTTGTTCCTTGTGGGACTAACCCATGTAGGTATTGAAAGTGCAACTCACTCAAATGGATAGCTCCAAGAGATCTACATCAACATTGAGCATCCACATCTTCAATATCTACATGAAGTCATCATCGACAAAACCCAAGGTTAGTTCATCCCTCTTAGGGGGGATATCACATCTAGGGGGAGCTTTACTCTAAGACTTGAGCTAAAGCAACTCTAAAGATGTGAACAAAACAATGCTTTATGTAAAAGTGGTAACCCCACTTGAGCTTAAACGATGAGTATGACCTACGATCAAGTGTTCTCACTTGACTCCTAAGTCAATATACTCATATATAGATGACCTAGTCATCGCAAATTGCTTGATAGATGCTAGAATTGGTTGTGCATGCTTTGCCACATATTTCATTTGCTATCTTATTGTGTGAGCATGCTGATTGCATATTTCACTCATTCGAGGACATCCACTTGTTGTTTTGATTGTTGGCTTTATCTTCTTTTGCCAAGTGGATGGACAAGAATGCCTAAGAACCTCCTCTAGCTATCTATGCTTTTCTCGTCTCAAACTCTATTCATGCTGCATCACAAAATTTGATCAAGTCAGATTCGAACCACTCTGTGTGAGGGGCGCTCGAAGTCCCCGATTCGTCATAGACTTAAACTTCCAAAACCTCTTTATGAATCTCGGTCTGACCGATACTCCATTTTCGGTCCTACCGAGTTCATTAAGTTGATCTAGGTTTTCGATCTCGGTGCAACCGATTTGAACTTTTCGGTCACACCGAGTTGCAATAACTGCACATAGTTTTGCATCTCGGTGCCACCGAGTTGTTCCACTCGGTCACACCGACAGGGTCGGGCTATATATAGTGACGGGCAGAATTTTGGAAATTTCTCCGAAACCTCCTCGCCCGCGCGATAGCTTGCTCTGCCTTCGTGGTCTCCGGATCGTCTTCTCGCCGCCAGCAGCCTCCAGTCGCTGGTCTCCGCCGCCGTCAATGGAATTCTGCCCCGCCGTTGCCGCCGTAGCAAGTCCCCACCGAACTAGGGTATGGACTTGATCTTTGTGCTATTCCTCAATCTGATTCCTAGCACATTGTGATCGTATTGTTTCTGGCCACGTTTGATAAACTTCTATCCAGTCAAAACGCTCATAGATTAGGTTTGATTCAAAAATTCTAGGTTTAGGTTTCCGCCAAAACCATCTCGGACCCACCGAGTTGAAAAACTCGGTCCCACCGATCTGGCTTTTGCCATTGCACAAGTGAAACTCGGTCTGACCGAGAATAACTTATCGGTGCGACCGATTTTCAAATTCTGTGAAACCCTAGCAGTCTCGGTACCACCGAACTGTGACTCGGTCCTACCGAGTTCACTAGTTTAGGTTCCAAAACTGCTTCGGTGTCACTGAGTTTGAAAATCGGTAGATCCGAGATGCTTTCTATGGAAAACTAAAACTAAGTTTTTGGATTATTCTTTTGCAAAAATCTTTGCTTTTTGTGATGCTCATCCACTCTATCTTATCCATAATCTATTCACAGGGTCAGCAGTTAGTTTGCAACATGTCTAATCAAAGTGACAGCCAGAATGTGTCTGAGCAGCAAGTGGTCATGAGTGAGGGCACTAGTCCCTCTAGTTCATCTGATGAAGGCAGCAGGAGCACCCCCAGCAATCTGCCTAAGGCTGCCACATGTCGAAGGAAGAAGAGAACGTCTGATTCTGAGGATGAAGACTATGTGGCAGAGGAAGAGGCCACCTCCAAGAGAGTTGAGCCAGCTCAAGGCTCAAAGCCAGGACTGAAAATCAAAAGGCCAGCAGGCAGGCAGCCCATGTCAAAGGCTAGAGCCTCCACTGAGAAGCCTACTCCCATTGAGCCCGTTGCAGCTGAGGGCAAGAAAAGGAAGGAGAGAGTAAAGAAGACTGTAGCCAAAGTGCTTGGGAGAGCCTCCATCATGGCAGAAGAGGAGGAGGAAGAAGAGGCAGCTGCACCAGCGCCCAAGGCAGCCAAACTTATGGGAGATGCCATAAGGTCAGGGGGAGCTGCATCCAAGCCCAAGGAAGCACCTAAGGCTGCATCTAAGCCTAAGAGTGCACCAAAGAGAAACACACGAAGCATCCCAGCTGCAGAAAAGAACAAGGCCCCAGTGCCTGAAGCTATCGAAGAAGAGGAAGAGAGTGTCCTTCAGAAGCTCAAGCCCAAGATCCCAGACCACAACGATGCTCATCCTATGGCTGAGGATATGAAGCTAAGGAGAGACTCAGGGCTCGGGAAATAGAGAGAAGCAGATCCGTATGCTTCTAGGAGAAGGACTGCCGTGGACTACAAATTTCATACAAAGGAGCAACAAGATTTTTATGAGACTGTTTTGCTTGACAAGAAGCCAATCGTTTGTGACATGAGATGGGTCGAGTGGACCTATATCAAGGAGAATGAAGAGTACTACCCAGGAGTTCAGGACAGCTTCAGAGCGTGTGGAGTAGAGGACTTTGTTGGGCAGAAGCTCACAAAGTGGAACGAGGAACTCATCATGCAGTTCTACTCCACAGCTCACTTTTATCCGGATGGAAGGATCACATGGATGTCTGAGGGTACAAGGTACCAATCTATAGTGGCTGAGTGGGCACAGATCATCAATGCCCCAGAAGAGCAAGATGAGGACTTGGATATCTATGCCAAGAGGAAGATGGACCACAACTCCATGTCCAACATGTACAAGGAGATTCCGAATGAAGCACTTGACACGTTCAAGTTTGGCTCAGTGCATTATCTGCTATCAGGACTGCCCACTATCAATTGGATACTAAGGCACACTCTGTTGCCCAAGTCTGGAGATCACAAGATGATCAGAGGTCACGCGATCAATTTTCTTCATGTCTTTGACGTGCCTCAGAAATTCAAGGTCATGAGTCTCATTGTGGAAACCGTTAAGAGGACAGCTGCAGATCAGAAGAGGAGCTGTGGATATGCCCCTCAGATTCAGGAGCTCATCAACTCCAAGATGGGCACGGGCGTATATTTGTTGGATAAGGAACAACTGCCCATCCTTCCAGATTTCGAGGACAATGAAGTTGTTATGGCTGAGAACGAACCATCATCTGCCCAAGCATTTGCCAAGAAGGAGAAGGCGAAGAAGGAAAAAGCTGCCAGGATGCCTACTCAAGCGGAGGCATCTGAGTACTTCTTGAAGACCAAACAAGAGCATCTCAGTTACTTGATTGCATCCACGCTGAGAATTGAGCAAAGTCTGGCCAACCTCACTAAGAATCAGCAGAGCCTAGAGAGAATCATGGAACAGAAGTTTTATGACTTGGATGTGAAGGTAACGGAAGTTCAGTCTGAAGTGGAGCAGCTCCAGGAGGACATGAATGAGAGGAGAGGCAGGACTACCACTCATGCTTTTTCTAGAGTGCCACGAGCCCCGAGGTCGTCTGCCGTGCCAGTTGCTGACACCAGAGCCACTACTTCAGCACCAGCTACAGCCTCAACTCCAGCATCTACTTCAGCTCCAACTCCAGCGACTACTTCAACATCTACAGAAGCCTTCGTCCTTGGAGTGATCTGGACTCCACCACCACCTGAAGATCAAGCCTGAGCGACGACTTAGCACTATGCATTTTCTAGGAACTTTTTGGTAACTTGTTGCCAAAGGGGGAGAAGATGTATAGATCATAGGCTTCGAGAGAGAGAGTGTTGCTTTTCTCTCTTGCTTTATTTGGTGGCTTTTCGAACCTTTTCTGCTTTTGAGTGCTTGATACTATGTCATTATTTGTGAGACATCGATGATCATGTGTTTGATCATAAGCTACACTTAATGTTTGCTTAATGCTTGCTTAAATATTATCATTCTATCTATCATTTGTGATCATTCACTATTCTTGGTGATGAGTGCATGCATTTCATTCTTATCATTTTGAGCGCTCCACCAAGATGTATGTGACATGGAAGAGTAACCCATGACTCTAACTCTTTGTGCATTTGCAGTCCAAAGCAAATTTTAAATATGCACAAATTTAGGGGGAGCTCTTACTTATCACATACTTCTCAAAGCGACGATATATTTCATGCTTATTATCATTTGTCGAAGCTTTGACCTATATGTTGTCATCAATTACCAAAAAGGGGGAGATTGAAAGTGCAACTATCCCTAGGTGGTTTTGGTAATTCATAACAACATATAGCTCATTGAGCTAATGCTATTCCAAGATGATTATTTCAGGAAAGCTCAATGATTGGCATGGCATGGATATGAAAGTGGAACCCTCAAAATGCTAAGGACAATGGATTGGCTCAAGCTCAAAAGCTCAAGACTCTTCATTTTATATTTTAGTGATCCAAGATCACATTGAGTCCATAGGAAAAGCCAATACTATTAAGGAGGGATGAGGTGTTGCTTAATGAGCCTCTTGCTTCATGTGCTTAGTGATATGCTCCAAAACCATCAACTACTTTCCCATATCCACATATGACCTAAACTCTAAGCCAAACTCGGTCCTACCGATTTTTCCTATCCGGCGCCACCGAGTTTCACTTGTCATTAGCCACTGCCAAACCCTAGCAATTCGGTTCTACCGATAAGGATCTCGGTCCCACCGAGATGGGGTTGCAAACTCTCTGTTTCCCTTTCGTAACTTTTCGGTCTCACCGAAAGAGCGAATCGGTCCCACCGAGATTGCAATGTAAACTCAGTGTTTCCCCTTTGTAACTTTTCGGTCTCACCGAGTTCCACTCGGTCTCACCGAAAGAGCAAATTGGTCCCACCGAGTTTGCCTGACCAACTCTCTGGTTAGCTAATTACCAAATTCGGTCTCACCGAGTTTGTGTAATCGGTCTCACCGAGATTACGTTATGCCCAAACCCTAACCGAATCGGTCCTACCGAGTTGCATGTCGGTCCCACCGAAATTCCTAACGGTCACTAGGTTTACTATTTCGGTCAGACCGAGTTTATTGATTCGGTCCCACCGAGATTGGAAAACTGTGTAACGGTTGGATTTTGTGTGGAGGCTATATATACCCCTCCACCTCTTTCTCATTCCGTGAGAGAGCCATCAGAACACACACATCATTCCAACTCATATGTTCTAAGAGAGAAGCACCTACTCATGTGTTGAGATCAAGACATTCCATTCCTACCATATGAATCTTGATATCTAGCCTTCCCAAGTTGCTTTCCACTCAAATCTTCTTTCCACCAAATCCAAATCCTATGAGAGAGAGTTGAGTGTTGGGGAGACTATCATTTGAAGCACAAGAGCAAGGAGTTCATTACCTACACACCATTTGTTACTTCTTGGAGAGTGATGTCTCCTAGATTGGCTAGGTGTCACTTGGGAGCCTCCGACAAGATTGTGGAGTTGAACCAAGGAGTTTGTAAGGGCAAGGAGATCGCCTACTTCGTGAAGATCTACCGCTAGTGAGGCAAGTCTTTCATGGGCGATGGCCATGGTGGGATAGACAAGGTTGCTTCTTCGTGGACCCTTTGTGGGTGGTTGCTTCTTCGTGGACCCTTCGTGGGTGGAGCCCTTCGTGGACTCGCGCAATTGTTGCCCTTGGGTGGAGCCCTGTGTGGACTCGCGCAACCGTTACCCTTCGTGGGTTGAAGTCTCCATCAACGTGGATGTAGGATAGCACCACCTATCCGAACCACGGAAAAAAACATCCGTGTCTCCAATAGCGTTTGAATTCTCCAAACCCTTCCCTTTATATTCTTGCAAGTTGCATGCTTTACTTTCCGCTGCCAATATACTCTTTGCATGCTTGCTTGAATTATGTGATGATTGCTTGACTTGTCCTAAATTAGCTAAAATCTGCCAAGAACTAAAATTGGGAAAAGGTTAAGTTTTTATTTGGTCAAGTAGTCTAATCACCCCCCCTCTAGACATACTTTCGATCCTACAGTATGGGCACTCCCCTTGACAACTACCAAGCTTGGGGGAGTGCCCCGGTATTGTATCACCATCACTTTTATCTATACCGTTTTCCTTAGTTCGATCCTTTTGGTAATATCTTGATCTAGTGGAATAAAGTTTATGGCATGATCTAGTTTTGAGTTTTGCTTTATGATCCCTCTATGTAATCGAGTCCGTGAGCTATATATAATAAAGATTAGTGTTGAGTCAAGGGCTTGATTATTTTGCCATGATCCTAAGTGAATAAAAGAAAATATAAAAGAATAAAAAGAATAAAAGAGATCATATGGATCTTATGGAGAGTAATGAGCTCACATAGAAAGAGTATGATAAATAAAAGTTGTTGAGAGTTGGTCATTGTTGCAATTAATAGGAAGTAATAAAGAAAGAGAGGTCTTCACATATAAATATAATATCTTGGACATCTTTTATGATTTTGAGCACTCATTAAAATATGACATGCTAAAGAGTTGATGTTGGACAAGGAAGACAACGTAATGGGTTATGTTTTCTTACATCTGAGATAAATTATATTTTCATGGATCATCCAACATGGTTGAGCTTGCCTTTCCCCCTCATGCTATCCAAATTCATCGCACCAAGTAGAGGTACTACTTGTGCTTCCAAATACCCTTAAACCAGTTTTGTCATGAGACACTACTAGGGAAAACCTTATACACAGAACATTAGTAGTAGCGCGGGCTAAAACGCACGTTGGTGCTAATTAGCAGCAGCACGGTGTTTTAAACCGCGCTACAGATACAGTTATAGTAGTAGAGCGCCCGAGTACAATAGTGCTACTACTAAAATTCCCACGGCTTAGCCGATAGGCTACACATAGTAGTAGCGATCTACGTAGAACCGCGCTACCGGTACTTGTTTTGTAGCAGCATGTTTACGAACAAAGGCACTACTGAAAGTGCGTTATATCGACTAGAGGGGGGGTGAATAGGCGATTTTTATGAAAGTCTTCAAAACTTGGGAGTTATGAAGATAAACAGTGAAGATTATGCCTATTACTATGCAGCGGAAGTTAGATTACACTAGGCCAGCCATGGTCATGTATTCAATAGAGTGAAAGCACAGTGACAAACAGCTTCAGTGTAATAAGGATCAAGTAGGAAGAAGTTATGAAGCCAAACAGATCATGCATTCACGTTGTGAAGACAAATGATAAAGCAAGCACGCAATGACTTCACAATGAGTAACAGCAAGAGAAGGAAGTGAAGATGAAACCAGTGACTCGTTGAAGACAATGATATGTTGGACCAGTTCCAGTTGCTGTGACAACTGTACGTCTGGTTGGAGCGGCTAGGTATTTAAACCTTAGGACACACAGTCCCGGACACCCAGTCCTGAACACATAGTTCAGGACACCAAGTCCTCACCGTAATCTCCTTGAGCTAAGGTCACTTAGTCCTCGCCCAATCACTCTGGTAAGTCTTCAAGGTAGACTCCCAAACCTTCACAGACTTCGTTCACTGGCAATCCACAATGTCTCTTGGATGCTCTGAATGCGACGCCTAACCGTCTGGAGGATTCACAGTCCTCAAGTGTAAGAAGTCTTCAGATCACACAGACAAGAAGACTTAAGTGATGCCCAATTTACTCTGGCTCTGGGTGGTTAGGGCTTTTCTCCTCACTAGGAATTTTCTCTCAAAGGCTTCGAGGTGGGTTGCTCTCAAACGACAAAACCCGTGCACTGAAATCTGAGCAGCCAACCGTTTATGGTTGTGGGGGTGGGCTATTTATAGACACTTGGCAACCCGACCTGATTTGTCCGAAATGACCCTGGGTCACTAAGGAACTGACACGTGTCTCAACGGTCAGATTTCGAACTCTCATGGCAACTTTACTTGGGCTACAAGCAAAGCTGACTTGTCCGGCTCTGGACAAGATTTGCTCTCATTGTCTTCACTCGAAGACATAGGTTTTTGATTTAGGCATCACTTAAGTCATTCTGACTTGTTCTCCTGGACCCCACTTAACAGTACGGTGGTTCCTATGACTCAACAAAAATAAAAAGAACTACGAAAGATCTAAGTCTTTGAGTTCCATAGGCTTCATAACGTGTCTTCTGTTGTCATAGTCTTCAATGTGAATATCTTCATATACCACCTTTGTCTTCAATGTCTTCATTCATTTTTAGGGGTCATCTCTGGTAGTAAACCGAATCAATGAGGGACTTCTACCTGTGTTTTCCTGCAATTCTCACAAACACATTAGTCCCTCAACTAGGTTTGTCGTCAATACTCCAAAACCAACTAGGGGTGGCACTAGATGCACTTACAATCTCCCCCTTTTTGGTGATTGATGACAAACTAGTTGAAGTTTTCAACGGGGAATATAAAGTGTGAAGTCTGTAAAAGAATTGTCATCATAAGTTGCAAGTGCCCCCCCCCTAAAGATGTGCATATAAGTTAATTTGCTTTTGGAATGCAAATGCACATGGCAGGTTGTACTTGTGGAGATCAGCTTCAGCTTATGATGACAATCCACTATGCATGTGAAAGTATATGAAGATAATAACATGCATAATGGAAAATGGACGTCTGCAGAATGAGATGAGTGCGGAATTTATCGTCGCACATGCGGAATTTATCTTCGCAAAAGGAGTGGTAAAACAAGTAGCAGACGACCATCGAGTTTTAGTGTTTACAACTCAAAAGAACCAAATGAAGCAAAACAAGAGTTGCAAACACGAAGCAAGTATAACAAAACAAGGCACCCGCCCATATTGACCCGCTTGAAGACTATAAACATCATATGCTTCTCCCCCTTTTGTCAGGAATGACCAAAAAGGTTTGAAGACATAGAGTTTTCTACGCGTTCCCAAGCGCAGCAGGGTCGGTGGAGTTGTTTGGTGGTGCTGAGCTTTGAGGTGCTGAAGCGGGTGGTGGTGAAGTAGCATCATCATCTTCATCAATGATCCTCGCAGTGACGGTGGCAGCAGATGAGGAATACTCAGAGTCTTCAAGTGACGGTGTGTTGCGCATCACAGCCCTCCTAGGAGGTGTGGTGTCAAATTTGAAGCGCTCTGTGAAGCCATCCTCTTCAAGTTCAGCTTCAGTGCAGATCATTGAGAGCCCTTTCCACGTACGACGGCAAGTCTCATGCGTAACGAAGGCATTCTTGGTGGCCAGGTTTCGAAGACGATTGACATCCACCAAGAGGCTCTTCATCTGAAGTTTCAGCCAGTCGTGATGCCTATCTTGCTTTTGGTGAAGGGCCACAAGAAGCTCTCGGTCAGTGAGGACACGAGCACGCTTCTTGGGTCTTGGAGCGTTTGTGCTATCTGTGGCTTCAGTTGATGCTGGTGCACGTGTAGTGCCAGCCATAGGATAGACCCTGGACATGGGTGCAACACCTTCAACATTCTGCGTGAAGCTCTGGTGTTCGGCATTCTGAAGACTTATTGGTTGCTTGGCAGGCTCAGGGTATATTGCTTCAGCAGAGATATCCACATCTGGCAGGAAGATGCGATGGTTTCGGGCTGAGGGCTGATACGAAATTGTAGAGTGCAGTTTGATCAGCCTCATCACCCAAGGGGCATAGATTTTTAGACCAAATAAGTCCGAGCCTGACGCAGCAAGTTGTCGTATGAAAAGATCCTGTGCATTGAAGCATTTGCCATGCATGATATAGAATATGAGAGTCTTCATTGCACCCTCAATCTTGGCATGTGGAGAGTGTCCCTTAATGGGCCAGAGAGTCCGCCGGATAATATGATATATGGTCCTGGGCAGGTACTCTAGGTCTTCAACGAAGAACTCAGTTGGATAGGGTGCATCTTGAGGCAATGGCTTCATCATTGAGAGCATCTGACTCATATTGGGTTCAGGTCTCTGAAATATGCTCTCAATAGCTTCAGAATGAAGTTGACACCCTTCCTCGAAGAATTCGCCTGGAGTGGGCAGGCCAGTGAGCTCAATGATATTGAATGCATTGGCTTCATGATGGACATTTCCGGTCATCCACTCCAGGATCCAAGTCTTAGGATCTCTGTTGTAGCCTTTGATGTGCAGAGTGGCATAAAACTGAAGCAGAAGCTCTTCGTTCCAGTGCTCTTCATCAGTCACGAACGGCAGCAGACCCACTTGCCTGAAGCAGTCCAAAGCTTCCTCAAGACATGGCAGACCAGCAATAGCTTCAACCTCAAGGTGCTTGTGTGGGAAGATGCGACCTTGGTTGTATAAGATGCAAGAATAATAGTTGCGCTGTGAATAGCTCCAGAACCTGTCTGATACAATCCTTTCCCTTGAATAGGGGTTCTTGGAGCTATCAAAAAATGTGTTGTCTGCCTTGAAGCTGTTTACATCAAAGGAGCCAGGTGCTGATGCAGGACCTGGGAACCTTGGAAGCCTTGGGACTGGCTTCTGGACATGAGGCCTGTGCTCTATGTGATAGTCAAATTGTGGACCTGCAGCAGACTCAGGAACTGAAGTGTCTGGCTCAGTGGCTTCGCTGTCCGCTGAAGCATTTGGTGGGGCGGGCTCCACATTGGCTTCAGTGTTAGTAGTTTGAGGGACATCTTCAGGCACGTTCTCTTGGGGAACTGCATCTTGATGGAGCGAGGGAGTGAGTTCTGGAGGTGCTTCTTCATTGTCTTCGGCTGATGCAGCCGGAATTTCTGCAGACTGGACTTGAGGCCGTGGACCTTTGCGAAGCCTATGGAACACAGACGACGCTTGTGGTGTCGGAGTGGGCTGGGCCTGAATGTCTTCTTCCTCCTGAGGGCGATCCGCCCATGACTCATCTTGTGCCATTGGCGTCAGAGGACGACCAATGCTGATGGGTTTGCTTGTTTCAAGCTGAGGAAGGGCTGCATCACCTTGCACATTGTCCTGATGACCAATGTCTTCAACAGCTAGTGGGTTGGCTGCTGGAATATCTTCAGCGTCAGGTGCCTCTGTGGGAGCAGGCTCATGAACTGTTAGTCTTATTTCTGCATTGGGGTGAATGACAGAAAGGGGTTCAACCATCAAGGGCTCTGTGGGAGCAGCCCTAGATTTCTTAGTCTTGCGCTTCTTTTTACTGGGGGTAGAAGGGGAGGCTTCAGAGCTCTTCCTTTTTCTGGCTTCAGCTTCTGCAGCTCTTGTCTTCTTTAGCTCTGAAGATGTTGACCGGCTCTTTGGCTTCGAGCCAGTCGTGGCGGTTGGGAAGACAATGGAAGTGGCTGCTTGTCTTGATGCCTCTGGTTCACTCACAGCAGGCTGCTTCTTCTTCTTTGCGGCCGTCTTGGGGTCGATGCCTGGACGCCCAAGTGCCTTGCGCTTTTCAGCCTCGTTGTAGGCTTGAACACATCTGTCAGCCAATGACTTCATCCTTTCACGCGAGCCTTGAGCTTCAGCACGCTTCTTCAGAAAGTTTTCTTTGAGATCATGCAGCATGATTTTGAAGCTTCTCACTTCCTGCACGCTGAGACTGGCCACGTGCTTCTTGAACTGAGCTTTTTCGTGATCAATTTTCTGCTTCAGCTCAACAATGCGCTGAGCAATGGCCAGTTCTGAAGCAATTGCACCTTGGAAGGCGACGCTAAGTCCAACAGGCAGCTGCAGATCATTGAAGCTTATATCTGGTGTGTCAAACCATTCATCGATGAAGCTGTGGATGATGGCGACATCAAAGAGAGGCAGATTGTTGAAGATTTCCGCTTCATCCTTGCTTTTGATGAGCTGTTCTAGTGCGTCATCGCCCAGATCTTCATCGCTTGATAGATTAATGGCTTCACTGCGCAGAATGGCAGCAGCAGTGAGCTCTTTGCCTGTGTGTTGCTGGGGCTCCTTATCCTTCAGGGGCTTGGAGATGCGGGACACATCTTCAGACTGCACACTGACTTCAGGAGGTGCAGTTTTCAATGGCTTCGCCCTTGAGATTTTTGAGGCAGGGGCCGGCTTCGAAGCTTTTGATTTCTTTGTCTGCTTTGGCTTCGGCACAGCAGGAGCTTCATCAGACTCAGAATCAGCTGGAGGGTCATTCACAGCAGTCCCTTGGACTAAGATGTGGGTGATCAAGCCCTCAAGATTGGCAAATGGACCGATGATATTGGGTTCCGCGTCGCGTGTGCCATCTTCCCATGGTGAGGAGGGACCAGGGTTGAAGTCAAGCCCAAATTTCTTCTTGTTTAGCTTCGCAGACTGTTGAGCAAACTGAAAGTTGCGTTTGAAGAAATTGTCGTCACGACACCAGAGAAGTGACGACGGATGTGCATCATCAGGTTGTGGTCCTCGGACCATGCATGGGTAGAAGCCTTGAGCAATGGCTTCATCTCTGGTTCTGGGTACAAGGTTCTTGTATAAGATATCCCCCCATGGACTCTTGATTGCATTCTTTTCAGCATACTCCTGGGTGACGAAGTGGTATTTGAACCACTGTTCTGCCCAATAGCGTCGAATCCATTGGATTCGGGTTTTGCGCTGCCCATAGCTCTCTTCTGGATCTGTTTTGTACATTTCTGCCAAGTCTTCAGGCAGATCCTTGGAAGTTCCCTGACGTCTCTGTCTTCCCCCCTTTCTTGCTGCTGCAACTGAAGCCATAAACTTTAACTTGAAAGGCTTCAAAACTTTCAAAGGCTTCAAAGGCTTTCTTTTTCTGCACAAACAGGAACTGGCTTCAGGAGAGTTTATGTGATGCTGTAGGAATTCTGCAAATGAATGCAGACTATGAGAACTGAAGGATTCTCCCACGAACATGTACCTGTGACAGCATTAAGGTGCGAGGGAAGGGGAAGAGGTCATATGCATTCTCAGAAGGTTTTGAAGATTAATCAGTTTAGAAGACATTGACCTCATTGTGCGAAGACATTCACTTATAGATAAGAAGTTGGTTCCAGATTTGTACAAACCCATAGATCAGTACAAGTGAGGAATCTAACTACTTTATGAAGCACAAGTGAATATACTAGGCATGTTATGAGATGCAGCGAGAGATCTAACTGGTGTGAAGAGAAACTTCTTATGGTTGAAAGTGAAAGAACCAAGAGATCAAAAGAGGCTGTAAAAATAAGTTTTATTTACCACACTGGAACTGCTAGACGGAAGGAAGTTGATGCCGAGCAGTTCAGTCCTCCGTGCCCTAACTTGGCGACGGAAAACACCTACGGCGACGGCGAAGACGACGATGTCCGCGGTCGGCGTGAGGACGGCGTTGGAGAGGTTGCAGCAGCGAAGCGCTTCGTCTCCGGCGTCGCCGAGTGCTAGCGGTGGCGCTAGGGTTCGTGCGAGGATGGAAGAAGGAGATAATGACTGTGGTAAGTGTGAATTTATAGACTCAGAGGCGGCGCTGTGCTATTACGCAGGTGCCCCTGGCGGTTCGCATTTGAGGCACGCGTGGCCAGTTAGCGGAAGTTTGGGGTTTGTTCCACGTCCCACGCACGCCTAAATTGTCGGGCGGTCGTTCCTGCTTCTCCGGATCTTATGTGGAGGAATGAGCATTAAAAACGGACTTTTATGGTTGTCTCTATGTCTTCAGCTGACAAGGACACAGTGAAGACATTCGACAGTTTCAACAGAATGCATATGACTTGGAGAGATAGAGTTTGAGATAGAAAGCATAGAGAGGTTAGGGTCCGATCACATTCACTTAGTTCAAAAGATTCAACCAAGAAGACATAGCTATAAGTGAATGCTGTAGAGGACAGAACACTTAGAGCATATATATATATATATATATATATATATATATATATATATATATATATATATATATAATCTCGTAGTGAAGATAATCATGAAGACATGTTAAGTTCGAAGCCAAACCAATGTGAAGATATTGCAAGGTAACGCCATGAGTTAAACACTTCAAAATGGAACGTTTGGTGGTGGCGTTACCCACCGTATAGGAAGTATTAGACCCAGACACGGCGCACAATTGTTGTGGCGCTCCGAAGTCAAATTCCACATTAATGTATTCACACTTAGAATGTATGTCTTCATTGATTGAAGATATACTTTACTTTGTGCGTTGCACATCTAAGTCATCAATATGCATAAGTGTTAGGATGTGTGCCTGATCACAGGACATTTGAGGATTCCAAGATATTTGGCTCACACCGTAACTTGCAAAACCTCTTCTCATCCAAGGGCTTGGTGAAGATATCTGCCAATTGCTCTTCAGTGTTGACGTGTATGATATCAATGTCTTCCTTCACAACATGATCTCTGAGAAAGTGATGGCGAATTTCAATGTGCTTTGTCTTCGAGTGCTAAACTGGGTTGTTGGCAATCTTGATGGCGCTTTCATTGTCGCAGTAAAGTGGCACTTGCTTCAGATGAATGCCATAATCCTTGAGTGTTTTCTTCATCCACAGAAGCTGAGCGCAGCAAGATCCAGCAGCAATGTATTCAGATTCAGCAGTGGAGAGAGATACACAGTTCTGCTTCTTTGAAGACCAACATACAAGTGATCGTCCCAGAAAGTGACATGTGCCTGATGTAGACTTGCGATCAACTTTGTCACCAGCATAATCAGCATCCGAAAATCCAACCAAATCAAACTCTGAGCCCTTTGGATACCATAATCCTAGAGTTTGGGTGTGAGCCAAATATCAAAGAATTCGCTTCACAGCTAAGTGATGCGACTCCTTTGGTGCCACTTGAAATCGAGCACACATGCAAACACTAAGCATGATATCTGGCCTAGATGCACATAAATAAAGCAAAGACCCAATCATGGAGCGGTATACCTTTTGATCGAACTCTTTACCATTGTCGTCAGGACCTAGATGGTGTTTGGCTGGCATTGGTGTTGTGAAGCCTTTGCAGTCTTGCATACCGAACTTCTTCAGGCAATCTTTGAGATACTTCTCTTGAGATATGAAGATGCCATTGCGCTGTTGTTGGATTTGAAGACCAAGAAAGAACTTCAGCTCCCCCATCATGGACATCTGATATTGCTCTTGCATCATATATCCAAACTCTTCACTGTACTTCCGATTGGTGCAGCCGAAGATAATGTCATCCACATATATTTGGCACACAAACAGTTCACCATTGTATGTCTTCGTGAAAAGAGTGGGATCCAGGGAACCAGGTATGAAGCCTTTGCTCTTCACAAAGTACTTGAGTGTATCATACCAGGCCCTAGGGGCTTGTTTGAGGCCATACAGTGCCTTGTTGAGCTTGTATACCATATCAGGATGTTTTGGATTTTCAAAACCAGGTGGTTGTGCAACATACACTTCTTCTTCAATCTTGCCATTGAGAAAGGCACTTTTCACATCCATTTGATATAGAAGTATGTTATGATGATTTGCATAGGCCAGCAGTATGCGTATGGCTTCAAGCCTAGCCACAGGAGCAAAAGTTTCATCGAAGTCAATGCCCTCTACTTGAGTATATCCTTGAGCAACGAGACGAGCTTTGTTTCTGACAACTTGACCATGCTCATCTTGCTTGTTGCGGTATATCCATTTGGTGCCTATTATGTTGTGCTTCCGTGGATCGGGACGCTTAACCAGTTCCCATACATTATTTAGCTCAAACTGTTGAAGCTCTTCTTGCATAGCTTGAATCCATTCAGGTTCCATGAAGGCTTCTTCAACTTTCTTGGGTTCTGATATTGAGACGAATGCGAAATGCCCACAGAAGTTTGCTAGCTGAGTTGCCCTTGAACGAGTGAGTGGACCAGGTGCATTGATGCTGTCAAGTATTCTGTCAATCTGCACTTCATTTGCAACACGAGGATGTATAGGGCGAAGACTTTGCTCTTGCTGATCTGCGTTATTGTTTGGAGGAATGTCTTCATGCTGAGCATTGTCTTCATGTTGATCAGGTGCTGAGATGATGAGTTCTTCTTCAGGATGAGCTTCAGAAGGTATAATCTCTCCAGTTCCCATAAGCTTGATTGATTCACTAGCTAGGACTTCATCTAGCACATTTGGCAGTTGCTCTCTTTGTGAACCATTTGTTTCATCAAACCGCACATCCACTGTTTCGACCACTTTGTAATGGAAGAGATTGAAGACTCTGTAGGAGTGTGAATCCTTTCCATATCCAAGCATAAAGCCCTCATGTGCTTTTGGTGCAAACTTTGAGGTGTGATGTGGGTCCTTGATCCAGCACTTTGCGCCAAATACTCTGAAGTAACTGACATTTGGCTTCTTGCCAGTTAGGAGTTCATAAGATGTCTTGTTCAGAAGCTTGTGAAGATAAACACGATTGATTGTATGGCATGCAGTATCAATGGCTTCAGTCCAGAATTTTCTTGGAGTCTTGTATTCATCTAGCATTGTTCTGGTCATTTCAATGAGTGTTCCGTTCTTGCGTTCGACGACGCCATTCTGCTATGGCGTGTACGGAGCTGAGAATTCATGTGTGATGCCCAAGGTATAAAGATATGTATCAAGGCCAGTGTTCTTGAATTCAGTTCCATCGTCACTTCTAATGTGCTTTATCTTGGCACCAAAATTGTTCATAGCTCGATTGGTGAAGCGTCTGAAGACATCCTGCACTTCAGTTTTGTAAAGGATTATGTGTACCCAAGTATATCTAGAGTAATCATCAACAATGACGAAGCCATAGAGGCAAGTAGTAGTAGTAAAAGTTGAGTAGTGAGTGGGACCGAAAAGATCCATGTGGAGTAGTTCGAAGTGTTGTGTAGTAGTCATGATTGTCTTCGAAGGATGTTTTGCCCTTGTCATCTTCCCTGCTTCACAGGCACCGCATAAATGATCTTTCTTGAACTTGACGCCCTCGATGCCTATGACATGCTTCTTCTTTGCAAGGGTGTGGAGGTTCCTCATGCCAGCATGCCCAAGCCTCCGATGCCAAAGCCAGCATTCTGAAGCTTTTGCAAGAAGACATACCGCAAGTTGTGGTCCTGCTGAGAAATCTACCACGTACAAATCACCTTTCCGATACCCTTCAAACACTAGAGATTTGTCAGATTCCATTAGCACCAGGCAGCGATATTTTCCAAACATTACAATCATATTCAGATCGCAAAGCATTGAGACAGACATTAAGTTGAAGCCAAGGGATTCAACAAGCATGACTTTATCCATGTGTTGATCCTTTGAGATTGCAACTCTACCTAGACCCAATACCTTACTTTTACCAGTGTCAGCAAATGTGATGTGGCTCTTGTCGGATGGACGTAATGTTGAGTCCATAAGAAGGCTTCTTCTGCCAGTCATGTGATTTGTACACCCACTGTCAATAATCCATTCTGAAGATTTTGAAGTCGTTGGTGTCGTACCCTACAGTACAGTTAGGGGGATAGGCTTCACGAAGAGAATTGTGAAGAATAAACATTTGACGAACCAGTGGGTTATGAAAACTTAAATCTAGATTAGGACTAATAGGGAGAGTAGCATGCGATTCAGGAACAAAGTACATAATGATCCCATTCGGGCATTTTATCTTGCGCCCTACAAGATTTTTAAGGTCCCCAGCAATAGCATCAGAAGATTTTGTTTTTCTGCTGGAGACCTTTCCCTGCAAAAGAGAGTTAAGCTTTCTTAACCACCCACATCTTCAAGGGTGTCTTAGAAGCAATAAGTCTAAGTGCAGCATCTGAGAATTTTGGCTTTGAAGCCTTAGCAAACAGTCTAGCAGGTGGACAATAATACTCATAGGAATAAGCAGAATAATTTTTGGTCACATGAACACGGTTCGATGAACCGCTCTCATACTCATGTGCCTGAGTATGGTTTCCCTGCAAAACATTTGTGTTAGTGTGACTCAGGTGAGTCCTCTGTTTGTATGAAGCCATTGGACCGTATGAAGCCTTTGGTCTGAGATTTGTCTTCTTCAAGTGAGGTGTCATGAAGACATTCACAGGAAGATTTTCCAGACACTTTTTGGAAACCCAGATCTTCTTCATAGGCGGTCCATTCCTGCAGTTAGTACCAATGTACCTGGCAAACACTTCACCATTCTGATTCTTAAACAGTTTATAGTTTGCATCAAAGGATTCATCAATGATAATGGGGTTAGCACAAGTGAAGCCAGATAAGTTGGATGGATCTGCTGAAAGTTCCTTTGCAGTAACCCATGTGGTTTTGGGGTACTGCTCAGGTTTCCTGTAAGAGCCATCTGCATTGATTTTCCTCACAAATCCAACACCCTGTTTCCTAGGGTTTCGATTTAGGATCTGCTTCTTGAGGACATCACATAGTGTCTGATGTCCTTTAAGACTTTTGTACATCCCTGTTTCAAGCAATGTCTTCAACATAGCATTCTCATCAGCAATAGCAATGGTATCCTCAGCAGAGGGGTTAGTTACCACGTCAATAGTTGAAGATATTGTAACAGCAGTAGAAGTGGAACATTCAGCAACAGAATTAGCATTATCACGCTCAATGCATTTAAGACATGGTGGTTCAAATCCTTCCTGAGCGGGACTGATCTGTTCGGAGCGAAGTGACTCGTTTTCCTTTTGAAGATCTTCATGAGCCACCCTCAATTTCTCAAGTTCTTGCTTCCTTTGAAGATAATCATAGGAAAGCTTTTCATGAGTTGTTGAGAGAGTATCATGACGATCTTCAAGTTCCTGATACTTAACATGAAGGTTTTTTATGTCTTCAATTAAGGATTCAGATCGAGTCATTTCAGCACCCAACAGATCATCGCTTCTGTCTAACAGTTTTTGAATATGTTCCATAGCTTTCTGTTGTTCAGTTGCAATTTTAGCAAGTGTTTTGTAGCTAGGTTTTGAATCACATTCAGAGTCATCGTCACTAGATGTTTCATAGCGAGTAGTGCGTGTGTTTACCTTGGCACCGCATGCCATGAAGCAGTAGGTAGGAGTGGAGTCGTTCTTGTCATTTGCGTTGGTGTCGGTGATGCAGTCATTGTCTTCAGTGTTGAAGATGGACTTGGCGACGTATGCTGTAGCCAGACTCACAATGCCAGAATTAGACTCCTCCTCAGACTCCACCTCTGCCTCCTCAGATGCGGACTCCTCCTCTGAATCCATCTCCTTTCCAACAAACGCACGTGCCTTGCCAGATGAGCTCTTCTTGTGTGATGAAGACTTTGATGAAGACTTGGAAGAAGACTTTGAGTATTTCTTCTTCTTCTTGTCGTCAGAATCATATTCCTTGCTCTTCTTCTTCCTTCTGTTCTCATTGTCCCACTGTGGACACTCAGAGATGAAGTGTCCAGTTTTCTTGCACTTGTGACATGTTTTCTTCTTGTAGTCATGAGCAGAAGCTTCATCATTCCTTGAGCTTGATCGTGAAGATTTTCTGAAGTCTTTCTTCTTGGTGAATTTTTGGAACTTCTTCACTAGCATTGCAAGTTCTCTTCCAATGTCTTTAGGATCATCAGAACTGCAGTCAGATTCTTCTTCAGATGAGGAGACAGCTTTTGCCTTCAAGGCGCGAGTTCGCCCATAGTTTGGACCGTAGATATCTCTTTTCTCAGAAAGCTGAAACTCGTGTGTGTTGAGCCTCTCAAGTATGTCAGACGGATCGAGTGTCTTGAAATCAGGACGTTCTTGAATCATCAGGGCCAGGATGTCAAACGAACTATCAAGTGATCTCAGCAGCATTTTGACGATTTCATGTTTGGTGATTTCAGTGGCGCCGAGGGCTTGAAGCTCATTTGTGATGTTAGTGAGTCTATCAAATGTGTGCTGGACATTCTCATTGTCATTTCGCTTGAAGCGGTTGAAGAGATTGCGAAGGACACTGATTCGTTGATCTCTCTGGGTTGAGATGCCTTCATTGACCTTGGAGAGCCAGTCCCAGACTAGTTTGGATGTCTTCAGGGCACTCACACGGCCATACTGTCCTTTGGTCAGATGACCACAGATGATGTTCTTGGCAGTAGAGTCCAGTTGAACGAATTTCTTGACATCAGCAGCAGTGACACCTTCTCTAGCCTTGGGAACGCCGTTCTCGACGACATACCATAGGTCGACGTCAATGGCTTCAAGATGCATGCGCATCTTATTCTTCCAGTAGGGATATTCAGTTCCATCGAAGACGGGGCACGCAGCAGAGACTTTGATTATCCCTGTAGTCGACATAGCTAAAACTCCAGGTGGTTAAACCGAATCACACAGAACAAGGGAGCACCTTGCTCTGATACCAATTGAAAGTGCGTTATATCGACTAGAGGGGGGGTGAATAGGCGATTTTTATGAAAGTCTTCAAAACATGGGAGTTATGAAGACAAACATTGAAGATTATGCCTATTACTATGCAGTGGAAGTTAGATTACACTAGGCCAGCCATGGTCATGTATTCAATAGAGTGAAAGCACAGTGACAAACAGCTTCAGTGTAATAAGGATCAAGTAGGAAGAAGTTATGAAGCCAAACAGATCATGCATTCACGTTGTGAAGACAAATGATAAAGCAAGCACGCAATGACTTCACCATGAGTAACAGCAAGAGAAGGAAGTGAAGATGAAACCAGTGACTCGTTTAAGACAATGATATGTTGGACCAGTTCCAGTTGCTGTGACAACTGTACGTCTAGTTGGAGCGGCTAGGTATTTAAACCTTAGGACACACAGTCCCGGACACCCAGTCCTGAACACACAGTTCAGGACACCAAGTCCTCACCGTAATCTCCTTGAGCTAAGGTCACTTAGTCCTCGCCCAATCACTCTGGTAAGTCTTCAAGGTAGACTCCCAAACCTTCACAAACTTCGTTCACTGGCAATCCACAATGTCTCTTGGATGCTCTGAACGCGACGCCTAACCGTCTGGAGGATTCACAGTCCTCAAGTGTAATAAGTCTTCAGATCACACAGACAAGAAGACTTAAGTGATGCCCAATTTACTCTGGCTCTGGGTGGTTAGGGCTTTTCTCCTCACTAGGAATTTTCTCTCAAAGGCTTCGAGGTGGGTTGCTCTCAAACGACAAAAGCCGTGCACTGAAATCTGAGCAGCCAACCGTTTATGGTTGTGGGGGTGGGCTATTTATAGCCACTTGGCAACCCGACCTGATTTGTCCGAAATGACCCTGGGTCACTAAGGAACTGACACGTGTCTCAACGGTCAGATTTCGAACTCTCATGGCAACTTTACTTGGGCTACAAGCAAAGCTGACTTGTCCGGCTCTGGACAAGATTTGCTCTCATTGTCTTCACTCGAAGACATAGGTTTTTGATTTAGGCATCACTTAAGTCATTCTGACTTGTTCTCCTGGACCCCACTTAACAGTACGGTGGTTCCTATGACTCAACAAAAATAAAAAGAACTACGAAAGATCTAAGTCTTTGAGTTCCATAGGCTTCATAACGTGTCTTCTGTTGTCATAGTCTTCAATGTGAATATCTTCATATACCACCTTTGTCTTCAATGTCTTCATTCATTTTTAGGGGTCATCTCTGGTAGTAAACCGAATCAATGAGGGACTTCTACATGTGTTTTCCTGCAATTCTCACAAACACATTAGTCCCTCAACTAGGTTTGTCGTCAATACTCCAAAACCAACTAGGGGTGGCACTAGATGCACTTACAACTACTGCTAACGAAAATAAAGTTAAATGGAAAGCAAATAAAAAAGAGAAGGAATAGCAGCAGCGCTTGTTAAGAAACGCGCTATAGCTACCGTAGCAGCAGCACACTTCCTGGAACGCGCTACTGCTACTTTTAACTTAACCGCGCGGTTCGTTCTTCCCCCACGGCCACTTCCCCCAAATCCTACTCCTCCGCTGTCGCCGCCCTGCAGCGCCGTCGGCCGCCGCGCGCGACCCGTCGCTCTCATCACACCCTCGACGCCGCCCCGCCCCCGACTGCGATCTCGACGCCGCCCCCGACCCCGACCTCGACGCCCCCCTAGATCGTCGCCCTCCGCCGTGCGCCCGCCGCCCCGACCCCGGCCCCGTCCCCGACCTCGATGCCGCGTGCCCCTCTCCCTAACTTTGCCGGCGCCAGAGGTGAGCACGCCCTCCTCCTCCTCCCCTACCTCTGCCTAGCTAGGGTTCTTAGGGTTAAATTTTAGAGTTCATCTAATTAGTTAGGGTTCATCAAATTAGATGCTAATTATGGCAGTAGTTGTTAAATAGAATTAGTTTTAGAGTTCATCGAATTAGTTAGGGTTAAATTTTAGAGTTCATCAAATTAGTTAGGGTTAAATTTTAGAGTTCATCAAATTAGTTAGGGTTCATTAAATTTTAGAGTTCATCAAATTAGTTAGGGTTAAATTTTAGAGTTCATCAAATTAGTTAGGGTTCATTAAATTTTAGAGTTCATCTAACTAGTTTTTGTTACTATTTTTAGTAAGTGTTTAATAGAATTAGTAAGAAAATTAATAACTAGTTGAACTAGTTTATTTTTAGTAAAAACTAGTTTATTTTTATTCATAGTAAATGCCTAATTGAACTAGTTGAGTTAATACAACTATTTTATTTTTAGTACAAAAATTAATAGAACTAGTTTACTTTTTTTAGTTAAAGCAATTATTCCCGCATCGACGTTGACGATGCCTATCCCGCATCCTCGTCGTTGAGTCGGCGGAGGACACCTGCGTCACCAGATGGGTCATGTCCGGGACTGGGCTCCGCCGGGGTGGTACTGGGAGGCGCTACCTACCGGGGGGCGCAGTTTGGTGAGGAGTTAGCCCGTTGTTGACCCGAACCTTCTTTGGTGGCGGTCGCATGGGCCAGTGAAGGTCCAGAGGCTCGAGGACCCCGCGGAGGTGGTGCGTCACCGTGTCAGTGAGGAGGACGCGCACGTCCGTCACTACTTGTTTGCGTTGGAGCACAGGTTCTCCAATACCTGGCAGGTTCTCCAGGGATCTCACTGGAGCTATGATCCCGTGATGGTTCCTTCTCTGTGGGTGTCCACCGCCCACGCCGATACCCGTCATGTGCTAGGGTTTTAGTTGTATTAGTGATGTTATATGTATGACACTATTTGGGATGTATTAGTGATAATATTCGATGATGTACAGACGCATGAGATGATTTACTTTTGCTTATTGAATGCATGCTAATTTGAGTCCTATAAGATATTTTGAAATGTATATCTTGTGTTGCTCAATATCCAAGTGGGCGGTCATGTTTGCAGGTTACACCTCCGAGTGGCCTATGTTTTGCCGGAGTGTTGATTCATTTCTGTTCCGGCAAATTTCAGGCACTCGATATGTCCTATTTTAGCAAAGGTCATGCCGTATTTTTCCGTGAATTTTGGCATGACTTGTGCCAGAATATGTAGGAAATATCGAGTTCCCCGGATTTGTGTGTTGAGTATCCTGGTAGTTGTCTTCGATCGATTTTCAATTAATGTTTTAACTATGAACATAGGAAATGTCTGATGACGAAAAGGATTTCGGTATTTGCAAATACCGTGAAGACGAGCGCGGCCTGTGCGACGGAATCTTCTTAGATGATGATAGGCGCTTTAGCATCAAGCTGGACGGGAACTTCGAAGTGGATACAGTAAGTCACAATGACAAGTCTTTTTTCGTAATTAAGCATGACATCTGCTTCATTTGCTTCAACTTATATTTTTTTACTATTGTACTAGCGTATCCCCTGCCATGCAAGAGTTTTTGTATTGGATAAGATAGGTTTCAGTCATACTGTGGAGGTAAGGAAAGTTTACTTGAAGACCGAGCATGGTTATATTTTCCACGCAAAATTATACAATTCAGATGACTACACCTATTTTGGATGCAAAACATGGCGAGCACTATGCAAGACTTATGCATTTGAGCCTGATATGGTTATCACCTTTGATATTCGTCCGGAAGATGATATTGAAGGTAATACCGACATCTGGGTCGATGTGCAGACGCCTCCAGTTATACCATTATGTAAGTTTCTCAACCATATTTATGTCTTTGATATTGTTTATTCAAAAATTGTTGACAACTAATTTGTATTGTCAGCTTATTTCGGTGCAAGCAAACATGTCCAGGGCTTGGTAGACAGGACCTACTACTGTCCCGAGGCTGAACTCAACTGCGAGGAGCTAAGTGATTATGTTTCATGGCTTGAGGATCTTGATACTGTCAAGACAAATTTTCTTCCTGCATTTAGAAATGTTAGTATTGAAAACGTGCGACCAATAGTGTTCGTAATGAACTACGGTCACATCTATTTAGGAAGGATGGTAAGATTTTTACTATTTGTCCTCAGTGCATCTTTTCCATACATTATTTTTGAAGCTAAACTTCATTGCTAAGCATGTTACCATACGATGTTCTTCAACAGGGACTCCCGATGAATGTTGTGCCTTATGGGATCGAGACTAAAGGTACCATGAGTATTATTAGCTTACGGCCAAGATATCCTACAGATTACTTTAGTGCATTCAAGATTAGTAACGGATGCTTAATAGTGCAAGACTGGACCAAATGTGTGATGGAGAAGCGCAGAGAAGTACTAGGGGGCAGCAAACAGATGCGCTACCCATGATTAGGACACAGGTTCATCTACATGCTCCAACTTGATCAAGGAGGAGAGCTACACATGTTTTATGTTATTTTACCTAAGAGAGAGCAGCAGGAGTGATTAGGTAGCTAGAAATGAGTTTGAGGATGATGATGTGCTACACTATTACTATGATGATAAAATAGCTAGTGTTGGTGGTAATGACTATGATGATTATTATTAGCTAGTGTTAGTGGTGATTAAATAAATACTGTTGGTGGTAATGACTATGATGATGATTAAATAGCTTGTGCTGGCGGATTAGATTCAAGTGGAGGCAACATGTGGTGCACATCGAAAGTACTACTAGTCCAAACTAGATCAAGTTTGGATTAGTAGTATACTTTTGACATGCACCACATATTGCCTCCACTTGAACCTAATCCACGTTCATTTGACACACTGTTATGGACATAATGATGTAAACCTCATAACTGGTATTGTACCAATATTTGTCCTATGGCGCATAAATACACTAAAAATAAAAAATGAAAAAAGAATACTAGTAGCGATGGCGAGAAAACACGCTGCCAGTAGTTACATTAGCAGTAGCGCGGGAGTGAACAAACGCTGCAGCTATTTGCCCTAGCAGTAGCGCGTGCGGGCATGCGTTACTGCTAAGAAATAGCTGTAGCGCCTTATTAGTAGCGCGCTTACCCGCGCTACTAGTGAGCACAAAACCCGCGCTGCTGCTAGCCTTTTCCCTAGTAGTGAGAGTCCACCATACCTACCTATGGATTGAGTAAGATCCTCCAAGTAAGTTGTCATCGGTGCAAGCAATAAAAATTGCTCTATAAATATGTATGACTTATTAGTGTGGGAGAAAATAAGATTTAAACGATCGTGTTATATGGAAGAAATAAAAGCGACAGACTGCATAATAAAGGTCCATATCACAAGTGGCAATATAAAGTGATGTTCTTTCGCATTAAGATTTTGTGCATCCAACCATAAAAGGGCATGACAACCTCTGCTTCCCTCTGCGAAGGGCCTATCTTATACTTTTATCTCCTACCTTGCATAAGAGTCATGGTGATCTTCACCCTTCCCTTTTACATTTTATCCTTTGGCAAGCACAGTATGTTGGAAAGATCCTGGTATATATGGCTAATTGGATGTGAGTTTTCATGAACTATTATTGTTGACATTACCCTTGAGGTAAAACGTTGGGAGGCAGAACTATAAGCCCATGTCTTTCTCTGTGTCTGATTAAAACTCCATACACATAAGTATTGCGTGAGTGTCAGCAATTGTGAAGGACTATATGATAGTTGAGTATGTGGACTTGCTGAAAAGCCCTTATATTGACTCTTTCCTATGTTATGATAAATTGCAATTGCTCCAATGACTGATTTTATAGTTTGTTAGTTTTAAAGGAAGTTTATGATTCATACTTGAAATTGTGATTGAATTATTACTCTAGCATAAGAAATCATATGACAAGAATTATGTAAGTTGTTGTTCTAAGAATGATCATGATGCCCTCATGTCCGTATTTTACTTTTATCGACACTTCTATCTCTAAACATGTGGACATATTTTTCGATTTCGGCTTTCGCTTGAGGACAAGCGAGGTCTAAGCTTGGGGGAGTTGATACGTCCATTTTGCATCATGCTTTTATATCGATATTTATTGCATTATGGGCTGTTATTACACATTATGTCATAATACTTATGCCCATTCTCTCTTATTTTACAATGTTTACATAAAGAGGGAGAATGCCGGCAGCTGGGATTCTGGGCTGGAAAAGGAGCAAATATTAGAGACCTATTCTGCATAACTCCAAAAGTCCTGAAACTTCACGGAGGACATTTTCAGAATATATAAAAAATACTGAGCACAAGAAGTTCACCAGGGGGGCACACCCTGCCCATGAGGGTGGGGCGTGCGCCCTACCCCCCTGGACGCGCCCCCTACCTCATGGCCCCCCTGGTGGCCCTCCGATGGCCATCTTCTGCTATATGAAGTCTTTTGATGGGAAAAAATCAGAAGCCATCTTCTCAGATGAAACTCCGCCGCCACGAGGCGGAACCTTGGCGGAACCAATCTAGGGCTCTTGCGGAGCTGTTCTGCCGGGGAAACTTCCCTCCGGGAGGGGGAAATCATCGCCATCGTCATGACCAACGCTCCTCTCATTGGGAGAGGGCAATCTCCATCAACATCTTCGCCAGCACCATCTCCTCTCAAAACCCTAGTTCATCTCTTGTATTCAATTCTTGTCTCCCTACCTCATGGGCCCCCTGGTGGCCCTCCGATGACCATCTTCTTCTATATGAAATCTTTCGATGGGAAAAAAAATCAGAAGCCATCTTCTCGGACGAAACTCCGCCGCCATGAGGCGGAACCTTGGCGGAACCAATCTAGGGCTCTGGCGGAGCTGTTCTGCCGGGGAAACTTCCTTCCAGGAGGGGGAAATCATCGCCATCGTCATGACCAATGCTCCTCTCATCGGGAGAGGGCAATCTCCATCAACATCTTCACCAGCACCATCTCCTCTCAAAACCCTAGTTCATCTCTTGTATTCAATTCTTGTCTCCAAGTCCGGGATTGGTACCTGTGGGTTGCTAGTAGTGTTAATTACTCCTTGTAGTTGATGCTAGTTGGTTTAATTGGTGGAAGATCATATGTTCAGATCCTATATGCATATTAATACCCCTCTGATTATGAACATGATTATGCTTTGTGAGTAGTTACGTTTGTTCCTGAGGACATGGGAGAAGTCTTGCTATTAGTAGTCATGTGAATTTGGTATTCGTTCGATATTTTGATGAGATGTATGTTGTCTCTCCTCTAGTGGTGTTATGTGAACATCGACTACATAACACTTCACCATTATTTGGGCCTAGAGGAAGGCATTGGGAAGTAATAAGTAGATGATGGGTTGCTAGAGTGACAGATGTTTAAACCCTAGTTTATGCGTTGCTTCGTAAGGGGCTGATTTGGATCCATATGTTTCATGCTATGGTTAGGTTTACCTTAATACTTTTGTTGTAGTTGTGGATGCTTGCAATAGAGTTTAATCATAAGTGGGATGCTTGTCCAAGTAAGGACAGTTCCCAAGCACTGGTCCACCCACATATCAGATTATCAAAGTACCAAACACGAATCATATGAACGTGATGAAAACTAGCTTGATGATATTCCCATGTGTCCTCGGGAGCGCTTTTCTCTATATAAGAGTTTGTCCAGGCTTATCCTTTGCTACAAAAAGGATTGGTCCACCGTGCTACACTTCATTTACTTTTGTTACTTGTTGCTCGTTACAAATTATCCTATCACAAAACTATTTGTTACCACTTATTTCGGTACTTGTAGAGAATACCTTGCTGGAAACCGCTTAACATCTCCTTCTGCTCCTCGTTGGGTTCGACACTCTTACTTATCGAAAGGACTACGATAAATCCCCTATACTTGTGGGTCATCACACACCAAGGAGCAGCAGGACTTCTATGAGACTGTTCTGCTAGATAAGAAGCCCATTGTCTGTAATATGAAGTTGGTAGACTGGAAGTATATTGATAACAATGAAGACCACTTCCCAGGAGTGCATGACAGCTTCAAACTATGTGGAGTAGACAAATTTTTGGGTCAAAAGTTGACCAAGTGGAATGATGAACTCATCATGCAATTCTACTCCACAACACATTTCTATCCTAATGGCAGAATTGTCTAGATGTCTGAAGGTACCAGGTACCAATCGAAAGTTGTTGAATGGGCAAAGCTGATAAGTGCCCCTGCAGAGCATGAGGATGACATAGATTTCTATGCCAAGAAGAAGAAAGATCACAACTCCATGGCTAACATGTATAAGGAGATTCCTAACAAAGCCTTGGAGACTCACAAGCTAGGCTCTGTGTATTATCTGTTATCTGGACTAGCCACCATCAACACTATCTTGAGGCATACCTTGTTGCCCAAATCAGGAGATCATAGGACGATCAGAGGCCATTCCATAAACTTTCTGCAGTTGTTTGATGTGCCCCAAAAGTTCAAAGTGACGAGTCTGATTGTTGAGACAATCAAGAGGACAGCTGCAGATCAAAACAGGTCATGTGGGTATGCTCCACACATCCAGATGCTCATCAACTCCAAGATGGGCACAGGAACATACCTAATGGACAAGGAACATCTTCCCTTGAGGCTTGACTTTGAAACAACATAGTTGTCATGGATGAAGAAGATCCCACTTCTGTAGAGCCTCAAGAGAAGAGGGAGAAAGCAAAGGCTGAGAAAGCAGCCAGGATCCCAAGTGTTGAAGAGGCTTCTCAAGTGTTTCTCAAGTCAAAGCAAGATCAACTTGCATATCTGATTCAAGTAACTTTGAGGATTGATAAAGGATTGGCCACCTTGACTCATAACCAAGAAAGCTTGGAAAGGATCATTGAAACAAAGTTCTATGATCTTGACTTGAAGGTGACAGAGATGCAGACAGCTGTTGAGCAGCTACAGGAAGAAGCTAAGGAGAGGAAAGGGAAAGCTACCACAGATGCCCTTCAGAGAGTGCCTAGGGGACAGACATCCACTGCAGTGCCAGTCACTAACACACGGGCTACTACATCAGCACCTGCAGACACAGCATCAGTAGCACCTCCAGTTGCCACTCCACCAGCTCCAACAACTTCAACCAATGCATTCATCCTTGGAGTCTTCTCAATGCCTCCTCCCGAAGATCAAGCCTAGAGAGATGCATAGCACTATGCATTTTCGAGCTTTTTGGTAACTTGTTGCCAAAGGGGGATAAAATGTATAGATCATAGGCTTCGACAGAGAGAGAGAGAGAGAGAGCTTGCTTCTTTTTGCTATCTCCTTTTTCTATCTAGTCGATACTTATTTGTTTGCTCGCTTGGATGATAACCTATGTTTGTGTGTGTGAGATACTTGCTTGATCATGTGTTTGATCATATCATACCTTAATTCTTGTGCTTGAATGATGTTATTACTTATCTCTCATATATCATCATTCACTTTGTCTTGGTGATGAGTGCATATTTTACTTTCTATCATTTTGAGTGCTCCACCAAGATGTATGTGACATGGAAGAGTAACCCATGATACTAATTATTATGCATTTGCATTCAAAAGCAAATTTTAAATAATGCACAAATTTAGGGGGAGCTCTTGCTTATCACATACTTCTCAAAGCGATAATGTATTTCAATCTAATAATCATGTGTCGAAGCTTTGATCTATATGTTGTCATCAATTACCAGAAAGGGGGAGATTGAAAGTGCAACTATCCCTGGGTGGTTTTGGTAATTCCTAACAACATATAGCTCATTGAACTAATGCTCTTTCAAGATGATCACTTCAGAAACTTCAATGATTGGCATGGCATGGACTAGGAATGTGGACCCCTCAAAATACTAAGGACACATATTGGCTCAAGCTCAAGAATCTACATTTTCATTTTAGTGATCCAAGATCACATTGAGTCCATAGGAAAAGCCAATACTATTAAAAGGGGATGAGGTGTTGCTTAATGGCTTGCTTGCTCAAAATGCTAAGTGATATGCTCCAAAAGCCCTCAACCACTTTCTCATATCCACATATGTACCAAACCAAAAGGCAAACTCGGCCCCACCGATTTGATCTATCTAGCGCCACCGAGTTCATTTTACATAGCCATAGCCAGAAACCGTAATCAGTTCGGTCTCACCGATAGGGATCTCGGTCTCACCGAGATGGGATTGCAAACTCTCTGTTTCCCTTCTTAACGTTTCGGTCTAACCGAGATGAGCGATCGGTCCCAACAAGTTTTCCAGACTAGCTGATGTCGCTTGAAGCTACGTCGGTATTTCCCCAAAGAGGAAGGGATGATGCAACACAGCGGCGGTAGGTATTTACCTTAGATATGAAACCCAAGTTATCAAACTAGTAGGAGAACCAAGCAACACAACGTAAACAACACCTGCACACAAATAACAACTTCTTGCAACCCAACGTGTTAAAGGGGTTGTCAATCCCTTCCGGGGTATGGCGCCTCAAGATAGGGAAACAGACGTGAGGTAAATTTGTAGTAGATTGATAGATCGAACGCCAAATAACTAAATAAGAATAAATTGCAGAAAATTATTTTTGAGTTTTTGGTTTAGTAGATCTGAAAATAAAAGCAAGAGAAAAGTAGACCGTGAAGGCAAATATATGAGAAAGAAGACCCGGGGGCCGTAAGTTTCACTAGTGGCTTCTCTCGAGAAAATAGCAAACGGTGGGTAAACAAATTACTGTTGGGCAATTGATAGAACTTCTGAAGGAAATGTGCCCTAGAGGCAATAATGAAATTGTCATTTATATTTCCTTATATCATGATAAATGTTTATTATTCATGCTAGAATTGTATTAACGGAAAACTTAGTACATGTGTGAATACATAGACAAACCAGAGTGTCCCTAGTATGCCTCTACTTGACTAGCTCGTTAATCAAAGATGGTTAAGTTTCCTGACCATAGACATGTGTTGTCATTTGATGAATGGGATCACATCATTAGAGAATGTTGTGATGGACAAAACCCATCCGTTAGCTTACATAAATGATCGTTTAGTTTTATTGCTATTGCTTTCATCATGACTTATACATGTCCTCTGACTATGAGATTATGCAACTCCCAAATACCGGACGAACACCTTGTGTGCTATCAAACGTCACAACGTAACCGGGTGATTATAAAGATGCTCTACAGGTGTCTCCGATGGTGTTTGTTGAGTAGGCATAGATTGAGATTAGGATTTGTCACTCCGATTGTTGGAGAGGTATCTCCGGGCCCTCTCGGCAATGCACATCACTATAAGCCTTGCAAGCAATGTGACTAATGATTTAGTTGCGGGATGTTGCATTACGGAACGAGTATAAAGACTTGCCGGTGACGAGATTGAACTAGGTATGATGATACCGATGATTGAATCTCGGGCAAGTAACATACCGATGACAAAGGGAACAACGTATGTTGTTATGCGGTTTGACCGATAAAGACCTTTGTAGAATATGTAGGAGCCAATATGAGCATCCAGGTTCCGCTATTGGTTATTGACCGGACATGTGTCTCGGTCATGTATACATAGTTCTCGAACCCGTAGGGTCCGCATGCTTAACGTTCAATGATGATTTGTATTATGAGTTATGTTATTTGATGTACCGAAGGTTGTTCGGAGTCCCGGATGAGATCACAGACATGACGAGGACTCTCGAAATGACTGAGACGTAAATACCGATATATTGGAAGGCTATATTCGGACATCTGAAAGATTTCGGGTGATTCAGGTATTTTTCGGAGTACCAGAGAGTTACGGGAATTCTCCGGGGGAAGTAGTAGGACTTAATGGGCCATACAGTAAAGGAGAGAAGTGCCTCAAGGGGTGGCCGCGCGCCCCCCCCCATGGGCTGGTCCGAATTGGACTAGGAGGGGGCGGTGCCCCCCTCTTTCCTTCTCCCTCTCCCTCTCCTTTCTTCTTCTCCTACTTGGATTAGGAAAGGGGGAAACCTACTCCTACTAGGAGTAGGAATCCTCCCTTTGGGCGCGCCCCTTGAGGCCGGCCCTCCTCCTCCTCCCTTCCTTTATATACGAGGGAGGGGGGCACCCCATAGACATACAAGTTGATTGTTTAGCCGTGTGCGATGCCCCCTCCACAGATTTCCACCTCGGTCATATCGTTGTAGGGCTTAGGCGAAGCCCTGCATCGGTAACTTCATCATCACCGTAATTACGCCATCGTGCTGACAAAACTCTCCCTCAAACTCAACTAGATCTAGAGTTCGTGGGACGTCACTGAGCTGAACGTGTGCAGATCGCGGAGGTGCCGTGCCTTCAGTGATAGGATCGGTTGGATTGTGAAGACGTACGACTACATTAACTGCGTGGTCATAACACTTCCGCTTACGGTCTACGAGGGTACGTGGACAACACTCTCCACCTCTCGTTGGTTTGCATCACCTAGATGGATCTTGTGTGTGTGCAAGAAATTTTTGAAATTACTATGTTCCCCAACAGTGGCATCCGAGCCAGGTCTATGCGTGGATGTTATATGCATGAGTTGAACACAAAGGAGATGTAGGCGTGGGTATATACATATTGCTTGCCGTCACTAGTTGTTTCTTGATTCGGCGATATTGTTGGATGTAGCGGCCCGGGCTGACATTACATGACCGCGTTCATGAGACTGGTTCTACCGACGTGCTTTGCACACAGGTGGCTGGCGGGTGTCTGTTTCTCCAAGTTTAGTTGAATTGGATTCAATGAACAGGGTACTTTCTGAAGATCAAAAAGCAATCACTATACCATGTTGTGGTTTTATGCGTAGTTAAGAACGGTTCTTGCTAGAAGCCCGTAGCAGCCACGTAAAACTTGCAACAACAAAGTAGAGGATGCCTAACTTGTTTTTGTTGGGCATGTTGTGATGTGATATGGTCAAGACGTGATGAGATATAAATTGTTGTATGAGATGATCATGTTTTGTTAAAGTTGTTGGCAACTGGAAGGAGCCTTATGGTTGTCTCTTTATTGCATAAGATGCAAGAGCCATACAATTGCTTTACTTTATCGCTATGCGATAGCAATAGTTGCAAAAGCAATAGTTGGCGAGATGACCATGTGACGACACATTGATAGAGATCAAGATGATGGAGATCATGGTGTCATGCCGGTGACGATGGAGATCATGACGGTACTTTGGAGATGGAGATCAGAGGCACAAGATGATGATGGCCATATCATGTCACATATTTTGATTGCGTGTGATGTTTATCTCTTATGCATCTTATTTTGCTTAGTAAGATAGTATCATTATGAGATGATCCCTCACTAAAATTTCAAGGTATAAGTGTTCTCCCTGAGTATGCACCGTTGCGACAGTTCTTCGTGCTGAGACACCATGTGATGATCGGGTGTGATAAGCTCTACGTTCACATACAACGGGTGCAAGCCAGTTTTGCACAAGAAGAATACTCATGTTAAACTTGACGAGCCTAGCATATGCAGATATGGCCTCGGAACACTGAGACCGAAAGGTCGTGAATGATATAGTAGATATGATCAACATAGTGATGTTCATCATTGAAAACTTCTCCATCTCACGTGATGATCTGACATGGTTTAGTTGATATGGATCACGCGATCATTTAGATGACTAGAGGGATGTCTATCTCAGTGGGAGTTCTTAAGTAATATGATTAATTAAACTTAAATTTATCATGAACTTAGTCCTGATAGTATTTGCATATCTATGTTGTAGATCAATTGCTCGTGTATAGCTTCCCCGTTTTATTTATGATATGTTCTTAGAGAAAACTATGTTGAAAGATGTTAGTAGAAATGATGTGGACTAGCTCCGTGATCTGAGGATTATCCTCATTGCTGCACAGAAGAATTATTTCCTTGATGCACCGCTAGGTGACAGACCTATTGTAGGAGCAGAGGCAGAAGTCATGAACATTTGGCAAGCTCGGTATGATGACTACTTGATAGTTTAGTGCGCCATGCTTTACGGCTTAGAACCGGGACTTCAAAAACGTTTTGAACGCCACAGAGCATATAAGATGTTCCAAGAGTTGAAATTAGTATTTCAGACTCATGCTCGTGTCGAGAGGTATGAGACCTCTGACAGTAATTTTCCTACAAGATGGAGGAGAATAGCTCAACCAGTGAGCATGTGCTTAGGTTGTCTGGGTACTAGAATTTCTTGAATCAAGTGGGAGTAAATCTTCTAGATAAGATAGTGATTGACAGAGTTCGCTAGTCACTATCACTAAGTTACTGGAACTTAGTGATGAACTATAATATGCAAGGGATGACGTAAAATGATTCTCGAGCTCTTCGCGATGCTGAAATCAATGAAGATAGAAATCAAGAAAACATCAAGTGTTGATTGTTGACAAGACCACTAGTTTCAAGTAAAAGGGCAAGGGAAAGAAAGGGAACTTCAAGAAGAATGGCAAGCAAGTTGCAACTCCCATGAAGAAGCCCAAAGCTAGACTTAAGCCTGAAACTGAGTGCTTCTACTTCAAAGGGAATGGTCACTGGAAGCGGAACTACCCCAAATACTTGGCGGATAAGAAGGATGGCAAAGTGAACAAAAGTATATTTGATATACATGTTATTGATGTGTACTTTACTACTGTTCATAGTAACCCAGAGTATTTGATACCAGTTCAGTTGCTAAGATTAGTAACTCGAAACAGGAGTTGCAAAATGAACAGAGACTAGTTAAGGGCAAGGTGACGATGTGTGTTGGAAATGATTCCAAGGTTGATAAGATCACCATCGCACACTCCTTTTACCTTCGGGATTAGTGTTGAACCTAAAATAAATTTTATTTGGTGTTTGCCTTGAGCATGAATGTGATTGGATCATGTTTATTGCAATACAGTTATTCATTTAAGTCAAAGAATAATTGTTCTTTTGTTTACATGAATAAAACCTTCTATGGTCATACACTTAATATAAATGGTTTATTGAATCTTGATCATAGTGATACACATATTCATAATATTGATGCCAAAAGATGCAAAGTTGATAATGATATTGGAACATGCTTATGGCACTTCCGTTTAGGTCATATTGGTGTAAAGCGCATGAAGAAACTCCATGCGGATGGACTTTTGGAATCAGTTGATTATGAATCATTTGATGCTTGCGAACCATGCCTCATGGGCAAGATGACTAAGACTCCGTTCTCCAGAACAATGGGGCGAGCCACTGACTTTTTGGAAATAATAAATACCGATGTATGCGGTCCGATGAGTGTTGAGGCTCGTGGTGGGTATCGTTATTTTCTGACTTGCACAGATGATTTGAGTAGATATGAGTATATCTACTTAATGAAACACAAGTCTAAAACATTTGAAAAGTTCAAAGAATTTTAGAGTGAAGTGGAGAATCATCATAACAAGATAATAAAGTTTCTACGATCTGATCGCGGAGACGAAATATTTGAATTACGAGTTTGGCCTTCAGTTGAAACAAGGTCAAATAGTTTTGCAACTCACGCCTTGATATGTCTCCAACGTATCTATAATTTTTGATTGCTCCATGCTATATTATCTACTGTTTTGGACTATATTGGGCTTTATTTTCCACTTTTATATTATTTTTGGGACTAACCTATTAACTAGAGGCCCAGCCCAGAATTGCTGTTTTTTTGCCTATTTCAGTGTTTCGAAGAAACGGAATATCAAACGGAGTCCAAATGGAATAAAATCTTCGGGAACGTGATTTTCTCACCGAACGTGATCCAGGAGACTTGGACCCTACTCCAAGGAACAAAAGAGGCGGTCACGAGGGTGGGGGGCGCCCCCCCTAGGGCGCCCCCCCCCCCTGCCTCATGGGCCCCTCGTTGCTCCACCGACGTACTCCTTCCTCCTATATACACACGTACCCCAAATGATCAGAATAGGAGCCAAAAACCTAATTCCACTGCCGCAACTTTCTGTATCCCCGAGAACACATCTTGGGGCCTGTTCCGGAGCTCCGCCGGAAGAGGGCCGTCATCACGGAGGGCTTCTACATCACCATAGCCCCTTCGATGAAGTGTGAGTAGTTTACCTCAGACCTTCGGGTCCATAGTTAGTAGCTAGATGGCTTCTTCTCTCTCTTTGAATCTCAATACAAAGTTCTCCCCCTCTCTCGTGGAGATCTATTCGATGTAATCTTCTTTTTGCGGTGTGTTTGTTGAGACCGATAAATTGTGGGTTTATGATCAAGTTTATCTATGAATAATTTTTGAATCTTCTCTGAATTCTTTTATGCATGATTGGTTATCTTTGCAAGTCTCTTCGAATTATCCGTTTGGTTTGGCCGACTAGATTGGTAGTTCTTGCCATGGGAGAAGTGCTTAGCTTTGGGTTCGATCTTGCGGTGTCCTTACCCAGTGACAGAAGGGGCAGCAAGGCACGTATTGCATCGTTGCCATCGAGGATAACAAGATGGGGTTTATTTCATATTGCATGAATTTATCTCTCTACATCATGTCATCTTGCTTAAAGCGTTACTCTGTTTTAACTCTAGATGCATGCTGGATAGCGGTCGATGAGTGGAGTAATAGTAGTAGATGCAGAATCTTTTCGGTCTACTTGTCACGGACGTGATGCCTATATACATGATCATGCCTAGATATTCTCATAATTATGCTCAATTCTATCAATTGCTCAATAGTAATTTGTTCACCCACCGTAGAATACTTATGCTCTTGAGCGAAGCCACTAGTGAAACCTATGGCCCCCGGGTGTATTCTCATCATATCAATCTCTATCACTTTTATATTGTTTTGCTATTTACTTTCTCTTTACTTTTTACCTTGTATCTTTATATCAAAAATACCAAAAATACTCTATCTATCAGATCTCACTCTTGTAAGTGACCGTGAAGGGCTTGACAACCCCTAATCGCATTGGTTGCAAGTAGCTATCGTTTTGTGCAGGTACGAGGGACTTGAGCATGGCCTCCTACTGGATTGATACCTTGGTTCTCAAAAACTGAGGGAAATACTTACGCTACTCTGCTGCATCATCCCTTCCTCTTCGGGGAAAACCAACGCAAGCTCAAGACGTAGCAAGAAGGATTTCTGGCGCCGTTGCCGGGGAGTCTGCGCAAAAGTCAACATACCAAGTACCCATCACAATCCTTATCTCTCGCATTACATTATTTGCCATTTGCCTCTCGTTTTCCTCTCCCCCCAATTCACCCTTGCCGTTTTATTCGCCCTCTCTCTATCTATCCGCCCTCTCTATTTGCCTCTTTTGCCCGTTTTCTCTTGTTTGCTCGTGTGTTAGATTGCTTGTTTGTCGCGATGGCTCAACCAAAATTTGGGGATCCTCACCTCAAAAGGTTAGAGGAGATCGAAAACAACATTAGGAAGTTTATGGTTTTGCAATTTGAGCATAATAATTTCTTTAGAAACGAGCTTAAGGAACAAAAAGTTTTATGAGTTATATGAATAAAGAGCTTGATGATATGTCTAAAGAATTTGAGGGTATAAGATCCCAGATTGCTCGTCTAGAGAAAATGACTGCTGAAATTTTGGATATGCAAGCCACCTTAGTCAATAAGATGGCCGCTAAACCGAATACCTATGAAAATCAAGATGAAGATCTAAAAGTTATTGATGTGTCTCCAATTAAATCTTTATTTTGCAATATGAATCTTGATGAAACTGAATATGATCTTCCTTTACCTAGAAGGCGTTCTAAAAATTCGGAGTATTTAGATCTTAATGATGAAATTGACGAAAGTGGGATTGAAAGAAATAAAACTCTAGATGTTTCCAAACCCACTATATTGGATTTCAAGGAATTTAATTATGAAAGTTGCTCTTTAATTGATTGTATTTCCTTGTTGCAATCCATGCTAAATTCTCCACATGCTTATAGTCAAAATAAAGCCTTCACCGAACATATTGTTGATGCCTTATTGCAATCTTATGAAGAAAAACTTGAGTAGAAAGTTTCTATCCCTAGAAAACTCTATGATGAGTGGGAACCAACTATTAAAATTAAAATTAAAGATCATGAGTTTTATGCTTTGCGTGATTTGGGTGCTAGTGTCTCTACTATTCCCAAGACTTTATGTGATTTACTAGATTTCCGTAATTTTGATGATTTCTCTCTAAACTTGCATCTTGCGGATTCCACTATTAAGAAACCTATGGGAAGAATTAATGATGTTCTTATTGTTGAAAATAGGAATTATGTGCCCGTAGATTTCATTGTTCTTGATATAGATTGCAATCCTTCTTGCCCTATTATTCTTGGTAGACCTTTCCTTAGAACGGTTGGTGCGATTATTGATATGAAGTAAGGGAATATTAGATTTCAATTTCCATTAAAAAAGGGCATGGAACACTTTCCAAGAAAGAAAATAAAATTACCATATGAAACTATCATGAGAGCCACTTATGGATTGCCTACCAAAGATGGCAATACCTAGATCTATTCTTGCCCGTTATGCCTAGCTAGGGGCGTTAAACGATAGCGCTTGTTGGGAGGCAACCCAATTTAATTTTTGTTCCTTTTTCTCCTGTTTAGTAATAAATAAATTATATATCCTGTGTTTTGGTTGTGTTTTTTTGTGTTTAATTAGTGTTTGTGCCAAGTAGAACCGTTGGGAGACTTGGGGAAAGTCTTGTTGAACTTTCTGTATAAAACAGAAACTTTAGCGCTCAGGAGAACTGCTGCCATTTTTATTTGAAGAGTGATATTTAGTTAATTATTTTTTAAGATGATTAATAGATAAATTCCTCACGTCCTGCAATTTATTCTAGAATTTTTGGGGTTCCAGATCTTGCGCTAGCTACAGATTACTACAGACTGTTCTGTTTTTGATAGATTCTGTTTTTCGTGTGTTGTTTGCTTATTTCGATGAATCTATGGCTAGTAAAATAGTTTATAATCCATAGAGAAGTTGGAATACAGTAGGTTTAACACCAATATAAATAAATAATGAGTTCATTGCAGTACCTTGAAGTGGTCTTTTGTTTTCTTTCGCTAACGGAGCTCACGAGTTTTCTATTTTGAGTTTTGTGTTGTGAAGTTTTCAAGTTTTGGGTAAGAATTTGATGGATTATGGAACAAGGAGTGGAAAGAGCCTAAGCTTGGGGATGCCCATGGCACCCCCAATATAATCCAAGGAAACCAAAAAGTCAAAGCTTGGGGATGCCCTGGAAGGCATCCCCTCTTTTCGTCCACTTCCATCGGTAACTTTACTTGGAGCTATATTTTTATTCACCAACATGATATGTGTTTTTCTTGGAGCGTCTTGTATTATTTATGTCTTTGCTTGTTAGTATGCCACAATCATCCTTGCTGTACACACCTTTTGAGAGAGCCATACATGAATTAAAATTTGATAGAATACTCCATGTGCTTCACTTATATCTTTTGAGCATTATAAGTTTGCTCTATGTGCTTCCCTTATATCTTTTGAGCTAAGTAATTTTGCTCTATGTGCTTCACTTAGATCTTTTAGAGCACGGTGGTGGATTTGTTTTAAAGAAACTATTGATCTCTCATGCTTCACTTAAATTAATTTGAGAGCCTCTTAATTGCATGGTAATTTTCCTAATAATAATATGCTTGGTATTCAAGATTTGTGAAACTTTCTTTTGAGTGTATTGAATACTAAGAAAAGATTGAAACATGATAATTGTTTTGAGATATGGAGGTGATAATATTAAAGTCATGCTAGTTGAGTAGTTGTGAATTTAAAGAATACTTGTGTTGAAGTTTGTGATTCCCGTAGCATGCACGTATGGTGAACCGTTATGTGATGAAGTCGGAGCATGATTTATTTATTGATTGTCTTCCTTATGAGTGGCGGTCGGGGACGAGCGATGGTCTTTTCCTACCAATCTATCCCCCCTAGGAGCATGCGCATAGTACTTTGCTTTGATAATTTCTAGATTTTTGCAATAAGTATATGAGTTCTTTATGACTAATGATGAGTCCATGGATCATACGCACTCTCACCCTTCCACCTTTGCTAGCCTCTCTAATACCGTGCACCTTTTGCCGGTATCATACACCTACCATATACCTTCCTCAAAACAGCCACCATACCTACCTATTATGGCATTTCCATAGCCATTCCGAGATATATTGCCATGCAACTTTCCATCATCTAGTTCATCATGACACATCCATCATTGTCATATTGCTTAGCATGATCATGTAGTTGACATAGTATTTGTGGCAAAGCCACCGTTCATATTTTTCATACTTGTCACTCTTGATTCATTGCATATCCTGGTACACCGCCGGAGGCATTCATATAGAGTCATATTTTGTTCTAAGTATCGAGTTGTAATTGTTGAGTTGTAAGAAAAATAAAAGTGTGATGATCATCATTATTAGAGCATTGTCCCAGTGAGGAAAGAATGATGGAGACTAAGATTCCCCCACAAGTTAGGATGAGACTCCGGACGAAAAATAAAAAAAAGGCCAAAGAAGCCCAAATAAAAAAAGAAAGAGAAAGGCCATAAAAAAAGAGAAAGGCCCAAATAAAAAAATGAGAGAAAAAGAGAGAAGGGACAATGTTACTATCCTTTTACCACACTTGTGCTTCAAAGTAGCACCATGATCTTCATAGTAGAGAGTAACAGAGTCCTGGATTAGGGGGTGTCCGGATAGCCGGACTATACCTTCGGCCGGACTCCTGGGCTATGAAGTTACAAGATTGAAGAGTTCGTCCCGTGTCCGAAAGGGACTTTCCTTGGCATGGAAGGCAAGCTTGGAGATACGGATATGTAGATCTCCTACCATTGTAACCGACTCTGTGTAACCCTATCCCTCTCCGGTGTCTATATAAACCGGAGGGTTTTAGTCCGTAGGACGAAAAACAATCATACCATAGGCTAGCTTCTAGGGTTTAGCCTCCTTGATCTCGTGGTAGATCTACTCTTGTACTACCCATATCATCAATATTAGTCAAGCAGGAGTAGGGTTTTACCTCCATCGGGAGGGCCTGAACCTGGGTAAAAATATCGTGTCCCTTGTCTCCTGTTACCATCCGCCTAGACGCACAGATCGGGACCCCCTACCCGAGATCCGCCGGTTTTGACACAGACATTGGTGCTTTCATTGAGAGTTCCTATGTGTCATCACTTTTAGGCCCGATGGCTCCTCCGATCATCAACGACGATGCGATCCAGGGTGAGGCTTTTCTCCCCGGACAGATCTTCGTATTTGGCGGCTTTGCACTGCGAGCCAATTCGCTTGGCCATCTGGAGCAGATTGAAAGCTACGCCCCTGGCCGTCAGGTCAGATTTGGAAGTTTAAACTACACAGTGGACGACCGCGGAGACTTGATCTTCGATGGATCTGAGCCACAGCCGAGCGCGTCGCACTGTCCCGATGGGCATGATCTAGCTCTGCCGCCGGACAGTGCCCTGGAGGCCGCACATGTGTCCGCTCCGACCCTTGGCTCGAAGCCGACCACACCAATCGAGGATGGGTGGTTAGACACCGCCTCAGGGGCTGCAATCTCTATGGCGATCAAGCCGAACACCAGCCTTATCCTCCGCGAAGCCCGTGACTCCAAGATGCCGGACTCCTCTCCGGACTCCGCGCCCCTACCGATCGAATCCGATTGGGCGCCGATCATGGAGTTCACCGCCGCAGGCATCTTTCAGCACTCGCCCTTCGGCGACATTCTGAATTCACTCAGGTCTCTCTCTTTGCCAGGAGAGTCCTGGCCGGACTATGACTGGCAGGATTGGGATGTGGACGACGAAGAAATTCGATGCCCACCCACCACCCACTTCGTAGCCACTGTCGATAATTTAAACGACGTGCTCGACTTCGACTCCGAAGACATCGACGGTATGGACGACGATGTAGGAGATGAACATGAACCAATGCCTATAAGGCACTGGACAGCCACCTCATCTCATGATGTATACATGGTGGACACACCCAAAGGAAGCGACGACGAGGAACACATGGATGCAATGAGGGATCGTTCACTCGAAAAGCAATCAAAGCGGCTACGTAAGCGCCGCTCCAAGCCCCGCCTCGATAGAGGCAGCAGCCATACAGATCCAGCCATAGAGCAGGACGAGCCGGCGAACAACGAACATGCCTTCGAGCAACCGTCCGAACAGGGCAACTTGGATAAACAAACCGAACACCCCGTCCCCGGCGAAAACAACAGTCCGGACGACCTTACGCCGGATAGGCTCATGGAGCAGAAGAACCTCCACAAAAGGCTCGTTGCCACTATGCGTAGCCTGAAAAAGCAGAAGCGGAAGCTCAAAACTGCAGAAGATGCACTCAGAATCAGATGGAGCAAAGTACGCAACACCGCAGACAAATATGGCGGCAGTCGCCGCACAAAAAGCTATCCAAAGCAAAAGCTACTGCCTGAATTTGACGAGGAGGCCTTAGAGCCCCCGCAGTCAAAAAATAGGAAAGCCACCCGGTCGGATAGACGACCGCATGGCCAGCATGGAGCGGCAAGCGGCGCCGCACACAAGCCGGCACGCGATCCACCAAAGGATCTGCATCAAAAAGATGGCCCAGCCAGATCTATCTACGGGCCAAGAAAGCAAGCTCTACTAAGCAATGCAACACAACAAATATCCAAACATCACGGCACACCCAAATACAGGGGTGCCGCACACCCCCTATGTTTCACCGATGAGGTGCTGGACCATGAATTTCCAGCGGGATTCAAGCCCGTAAACATAGAGGCGTACGACGGAACAACAGACCCTGGGGTCTGGATCGAGGATTATATCCTCCACATACACATGGCCAGAGGAGATGACCTCCACGCCATAAAATACTTACCCCTCAAGCTTAAAGGGCCAGCCTGGCATTGGCTCAAAAGCCTTCCTGAAAACACCATTGGAAGTTGGGAAGAGCTTGAGCCGGGCAAATTTTCAAGGGACCTATGTCCGCCCTCCGGATGCAGACGATCTCAGTCACATAACTCAATAGCCCGGAGAGTCAGCCCGGAAATTCTGGAACAGATTTCTTACTAAAAAGAATCAGATAGTCGACTATCCGAACGCTGAAGCCCTAGCAGCTTTTAAGCATAACGTTCGAGACGAATGGCTCGCCAGACACCTCGGCCAAGAAAAGCCAAGAACAATGGCCGCATTAACAAGCCTCATGACCCGCTTTTGCGCAGGAGAGGACAGCTGGTTGGCAAGATGTAGCACCAATGACCCAAGTACATCCGAAGTTACGGATGGAAACAGAAAACCCCGACGCAACAAGGACCAGCGCCGGAATAAGGGAAATAGCCCAAAGAGCACGGCGGTCAACGCCGGATTCAAAAGCTCGCGGCAGAATCAGAGAAAGCCGCCCCTCAAGGATAACAGGGACGAGCTATCCAACTTAAACAAAATCTTGGATAAGATATGTCAAATACACAGTACTCCCAGGAAGCCTGCGAACCATACCCACAGATATTGTTGGGTTCTCAAGCAATCCGACAAACTCAACGCCGAACACAAGGGGCTCGACACACCAAGTGAGGACGAGGACGAACCCAACAAGCAGAGCACCAGGAAACAAAAGGATTTCCCACAAGAAGTCAAAACAGTAAACTTACTTCACATGACAAACAGAATGGCGCCAACAGAGATACGCGCCATACGGCCTATCCCAAAGGAGTCTCGCCAATGGTTGTTAAAACCGATCACCTTCGACCATCAGGATTACTCTAGAGGTATCCGGAACGCAGGCTGGACTGCCTTGGTTTTAGATCCAATAATCGGTGGACTCCACTTTACAAATGTCCTGATGGATGGCGGCAGTGGTCTAAACCTGTTATACCAGGACACAATCCGCAACATGGGGATAGACCCAACAAAAATTCGCCATAGAAAAACCTCCTTTCAAGGGGTAACGCCAGGCCCGGATGCCCGTTGCATGGGTTCTCTCTGGCTAGAAGTTATGTTCGGCTCCCCTGATAACTTCCGTTGTGAACAGCTAACTTTCCACATCGCCCCATTCTCAAGTAGCTATCAAGCACTGCTGGGACGTGAAGCTTTCACCCGCTTTAACGCAATACCGCATTATGAATCTCTTACGCTTAAGATGCCTGGTCCACGAGGCATCATCTTATTAAAGGGGAAACATTGAGTGTTCCTCCCACGCGGAAGACAGTGCGGCTGCCTTGACAGCCCCACAATAAAGCGGTTTCACCAGCCAAAGCACCTAAACAGGTCGTCAAGACCACGGACACGGCTAGATGAGTCCGGCATAAACATACAATTGATAAAGGCTTAATAGCCGTATACCCCTGTACTAGGGGCTCCGCGCATATAAAACAAGAGATAATAAAGCTCAATTTTACCCATTTTGATTTATACTTTGTTTATTTAGTATAACTCATGTTCGGCACGATCTTTCTTCAACTAAGTTCCTCTCTTTTACAGATGAACACCGTGCTACGCCCGTCCAGGATACGGCACAACGGAGACACATGCGCAAACGTGCAGCAGGGACCCGTTCCAAGGATTCTTTTCAGATTAAGACCCTGCGTAAACCTTTTTTACTGTCTCTTGTTGATACACATCCCCTGGTTTCTTGGTATAACCAAGGAGGAGGCTGGCGTTTTGGCATGTGGCCACATCAGAGTTTTGCGCGTACCTGGACACTAGGGGCTTATTACTAAGGGCGTTATCCCGCCCGCCCTCATAAAGACCGAATACCTTAGGGAGTGTTCGGCGTCGCGAGTTTGGCCTTATATGCATCAGCTCTGAATCATGTCTTTGGTCAAATGTTGGGTTTGCCCGGCTCCTGTGTTTTGCTACCTTACGTTCCGCTCTATCGGCTAAGGCGGCACCAGGAGAACTACTGCGATTGTGCCCCGGTTCGGCCAGGCGAGCACCTTCATAGAGAAAGACGAAAACTAACTCTCATGATATAGCGTGAGACTGGTCAACCACTCGATGACTTACCGGAATCTTTAGGATTCCTCCGCATTAACGAAGGGCCGCTTCCCGTCTAGGCACATACGTGCCCCAAGTTCGGGCGAGCGCAGGCGCCACCAGGGGCTATATAAGTAGCCTCACTATCAAACTCCTATGGCTAAGTGAAAGTGATAAAGCATCATAGTCCGATTGCCTAGTTCGCTGCGCTATCACCTCCTTTGTAGGGACCAAGACGTTGGATCAAGTGTGAAAATGCGCCTTCTGCAAACACCCCCACATTATGTGCGTGGGGGCTGAAGCCGACGACTGCCATCTTTCAGATTATATATACATATATGTTAAACGGCCGCACATGAGGTATTATAATACTTGCAGGCACAAGTATAAAAAGCTTCTACAATTTATCAAAATATTGTTTTACAATAATATATGCTATGAATATAGTATCCTTCGAGCACTGTGTCTCTATTAAATGAGCGCCTTTCAGAACTTCCTGAAAATAGTGCTCGGCAGGTACTCGGCTTACATCCCAGTCTGGGGATGCAAAAGCAGTGGCCTCCATTTCCGCCCAGTATGTCTTGACACGGGCAAGAGCCATCCGCGCACCCTCTATGCATGCTGACCTCTTCATCGCATTGATATGCGGCGCCGCACCAAGGAACTGCTGCACCAAGTTGAAATAACTTTTTGGCTCTGGCCTCTCTGGCCATAGATGACTCATGACATACTTCATGGCGAGTCCGGACAACCTATTTAGCTCGGCCCATTCGGCCAAAGGATCGGCTAATGACAGTGGACGCTCCGGATTGTGGAACTGCGACCAAAAGAGCTTTTCCACTTCGCGATCTTCTTGATCTCGGAAGTGTTCGGCCGCATCTGCGGCACTCGCTGCCAAATCCAGATAGGTGTCCGCCGTACTCCACATCCGGTCTAATGGAGCATGTTTAGGATCACAGAACTTCCTCCACAGCATAAAGGGCTTTCCAGCCGCGATCTCTCCGGCCTGACGCAGCTCCTCCTTCATAGATCTCATCGCAGAGCGAGCATCCTTGGCATCAGCAACGGCTTTCTCCAGGTCCGTCTGTTCTGCCTGATCTTCTTTTTCAAGAAGCTTGCAACGGTCAGCAGCGCTCTTCAGCTTCACAGCCATCTCGGCCATTTACTTCTTGCTTCAGCAGTGAGTAGCCTGTTCGGCTTTCAGCTCTTCAATTGCCTTTCCAGCAGCCGCATCACTTTTCCTGGCTTGCTCCTTGGCTCGGGCAAGTTCCGCCCAAAAGTTCTCAATGGCAGCAGCACCATCTGCATCAAGCGCACACATTATAAGATACTGGCATAAAGCTCCTCTTACCAGGTGTCGCCGGAGTAATTACATACCTTGTGCCTCATCAAGCCGCTTGTTGACAAGCGCGATGTCGGCATCTGCCACGTTAAGTTGCCGCTTTAGCTCGGCAAATTCATCAGTCCAGCTGGCCACCCGACACTTCGCCACCTACGTATGAAGGCGGTATATTAGACCTGGGATTATGGTCCTCTGCGCGCCGTCACTTTTGACAACGCACAGAGTCTCAGGGGCTACTATCTACACAGGGCGCATCTTATTTATGCGCAAATGTCCAAAAAGGGTACATTATTTCGCGTACCTCAAAATCTATCAGTAAACTCCTGACGGCCTCATGCAATCCGCTCTCCGCGGATGAAATCCTCTCAATCACCGTACCCATCAATGCATGGTGCTCCTCTGAGATAGATGCTCGCCCTAGCAGATCCTTCAGCTCCTCCGACCGCGCACCAGACGGTGCCGGACTCATCCGATGGCCCTTTTCGAAGGCCGAATGCGGAGGGCTTTGGGGGGCCATATGACTACCTTCCGGCCCTGCCGGATTCGGAGAAACCCTCTGCAACGATACCTCAGGGTCACCCGCCTCGCAAGGCGGTACGGCAGGGGGAGGCATTCTGCTCTCCATCATCTCCGGAAGAAGATCCCCCGAAGACGAGCTCTGCTGAGAAGGGCTAAGGTCTGAGCTACAAGGTAAATTTTCGATTACTCTTCTCAGATATAACGCAAGGATTTCTCTCATTTCTTAAAAAGAAAAACTCCTCTCTACTTATGACTTGGTGGAGGGCTGATCCCCTTGAGGGCATAATGTGACGCCCGGTTAATCAAGCTACAGTAACCCTCTGGTAATGATGCCATGTCACCACGATTACTGTTGCTAATCTCGTGTTAGTTCAGATCCGAGCCAAATTCAAATTTCAATTAAAGTCAAACATTAAAAGTTTCCAATAGTCAAAGCAAAAATGTTCAAATTGTAGCAAATAAATCATAATCAATTATGGTGGAGGAACCACACTTTTATGAAATGATTAAATACTCTAGAGAGAATAAAACCATAGCAAAACAATTATTCAAATGATTTTAAATAATAAACAAATGTTAAACTAGTTTAATTGACCACCAAACTTTTTATGATAGAGGGATGTTCTGAAACCTTATTTTAGGAGCTATGGTCATATTTTATAAAAACTAAAATAAAGTGTGACTAAACCAAAACAGAAAAGTATAAATAAAAAGAAAAGACAAAAGGTAAAACAAAAAAAGAGAAGGAAGGGAACCCCCATCTGGGCCTCGGCCCGACAGGCCGATGGGCCGCCAGACCGGCCCACCCCGCCCCCCCCCCCCTTAACCCCCACACCCC
>NC_041390.1:101058666-101086977 GCF_002162155.2 Triticum dicoccoides
CCGTTGCGCGCGTCGCACCCCCCTGCTCCCCCGTGTCGCCCTCTGCTGGCGCCCTTCGTGGCCGGCTCGCCGTGGCTGCGTTCCGGCGAACCGCCGGCCGCCCGCGCCATGGGTTGGTCGTTCGGGCGCCCCTTGCTCTTCGCCCGCACCGCCCGATCGGGCACACCCGATCCGCTAAGGCCCAGTGGCCCTATGACAATGGGGCCCCACTCCAAAACATTTTTTTGAAATAAAAATAAATATATAAATAATTAATTAATTAATAATCAAAATAATTAATTAATTAATAATCAAAATAATTAATGCATTAATTAAGTTAGTTAATCCTGTTAATTAATCTAATCAGTTAGTTAGGTTAATTAAACCCTGATTAGACTAATCAGTCAATGACATGCGGGACCCACACATAGTTGACCCAGTCAACTGCATAGTTGACTGCTGACATCACTCTGATGTCATGCCTACGTCATCACACACTGTTTTGGATAATGTTGGAATTAAATATATAATTAAAATCAGAAAATGATTTAAATCTTTAGAAAATCATATCTTTTAATCCGTAATTCGGATGAAAATACTTTGTACATGAAAGTTGCTCAGAACGACGAGGCGAATTCGAATACGCAGCCCGTTCATCCGCCACGCATCCCTATCATAGCAAACTCACAACTTTTCCCCTCCGGCTCCTCTGCCTGTAAACGCGAAACACCGGGAATACTTTCCCGGATGTTTCCCCCTTCACCGGTATCACCTCATACCGCGTTAGGGCACCTATAACGTCGTTACTTGTCATGTCATGCATCACTATGCATATGCTTATTTATATATTTATTGTTTCTCCCCCTCTTCTCTCGATAGACACCGAGACCGACGCCGCTGCTACCCAGTACGACTACGGTGTTGACGACCCCTCTCTCTTGCCAGAGCAACCAGGCAAGCCCCCCCTTTGATCACCAGATATCGCCTACTCTTTTCTCTACTGCTTGCATTAGAGTAGTGTAGCATGTTACTGCTTTCCGTTAATCCTATTCTGATGCATAGCCTGTCCTTGCTACTACTGTTGTTACTTTTACCTGCTATCCTACTGCTTAGTATAGGATGCTAGTGTTCCATCAGTGGCCCTACACTCTTGACCGTCTGCCATGCTATACTACTGGGCCGTGATCACTTCGGGAGGTGACCACGGGCATATACAATATACTTTACACAGTTACCTTACCTGTGATACTGTTCGGAGATGGGGGCTGAAGGGGCAGGTGGCTCCATCCCGGTAGAGGTGGGCCTGGGTTCCCGACGGCCCCCGACTGTTACTTTGAGGTGGAGCAACAGGGCAGGTTGAGACCACCTAGGAGAGAGGTGGGCCTGGCCCTGGTCTGCGTTCGCAGATACTTAACACGTTTAACGAGATCTTGGTATTTGATCTGAGTCTGGCTACTGGCCTATACGCACTAACCATCTACGCGGGGACAGTTATGGGCACTCGACGTCGTGGTATCAGCCGAAGCCTTCGTGACGTCAGCAACGGAGCGGCGCGCACTGGATTGGACTGGAACGCCTACTAGGCTAGGTCTTCTTCCGGCCGCCCACGCAACATGCAAGTGTGCTAAGGGCGATGGGCCCAGACCCCTGGGCGCTTAGGTTTAGACCGGCGTGCTGACCTCTCTGTTGGTCTAGGTGGGGCTGCGACATGTTGATCTTCCGAGGCTGGGCATGACCCAGGAAAGTGTGTCCGGCCAAATGGGATCGAGCGTGTTGGGTTATGTGGTGCACCCCTGCAGGGAAGTTAATCTATTCGAATAGCCGTGATCTTCGATAACAGGACGACTTGGAGTTGTACCTTGACCTTATGACAACTAGAACCGGATACTTAATAAAACACACCCTTCCAAGTGCCAGATACAACCGGTGATCGCTCTCTAACAGGGCGACGAGGAGAGGATCGCCGGGTAGGATTATGCTATGCGATGCTACTTGGAGGACTTCAGTCTACTCTCTTCTACATGATGCAAGACGGAGGCTGCCAGAAGCATAGACTTCGAAAGGACTAGCTATCCCCCTCTTATTCCGGCTTTCTGCAGTCCAGTCCACATATAATAGCCTTATTCCAGTTGATACCAATGCATACATATGTAGTGTAGCTCCTTGCTTGCGAGTACTTTGGATGAGTACTCACAGTTGCTTTCTCCCTCTTTTCCCCCTATCCCTTCTACCTGATTGTCGCAACCAGATGTTGGAGCCTAGGAGCCAGACGCCATCTTCGACGACGACTCCTACTACACCGGAGGTGCCTACTACCACGTGATGCCCGCTGACGACGACCAGGAGTAGTTAGGAGGATCCCAGGCAGGAGGCCTGCGCCTCTTTCGATCTGTATCCCAGTTTGTGCTAGCCTTCTTAAGGCAAACTTGTTTAACTTATGTCTGTACTCAGATATTGTTGCTTCCGCTAACTCGTCTATGATCGAGCTCTTGTATTCGAGCCCTCGAGGCCCCTGGCTTGTAATATGATGCTTGTATGACTTTTTTTTATTTGTAGAGTTGTGTTGTGATATCTTCCCGTGAGTCCCTGATCTTGATCGTACACGTTTGCGCGTATGATTAGTGTACGATTGAATCGGGGGCGTCACACATAATTCGGCCGAAGTATCCCCCGGCACAGGATCCTCTGACGAAGATTTCTTCCCCCGCTTTGAGGCCATGGTCTCCGGGTCGTCAGAGGCGGTCCTCCTCTTCCCCTGAGGAGAGGAATTTTTGATTCCTCCCTTCCATACAACCTTCTTCGAGGAGGCTATAGCTTCCTTGTCCCCTCCCTCTCTTTCCTCCGATGGCACAACCTCCAACATCCTGACTAGCACGGGATCCGGCGTGGTCTCGGGGAGGGGGGTGGACACCTGATTAGCTTTGCTTTCGCTATCCACTCCTGTTTTAAGGACAGCTCTTTTAGGGGCAATTTTATGATAAATATACAGATAGCGAGTCCGGGCACAAGGCTACTTACTTGAGTATCCAGGCGATTGTAGCTCAGGCCTGCGTCCTCGGTCAAGTCAGGACACATTGCTTGTGATCCGAAGAACAATTTGTACATCTCCACGGGCGTTGCTCCCATGAAATGCTAGAGAGCTCGTGATCCCTCCGGATTGAACTCCCACAGGCGAAGGGGGTGACGTTTGTCGGGCAAGGCTCGGCGGATCAACGTGACCTGCGTCACCACGACCAGGCTAATGTCTCTTTCTAAGAGATCTCGAATGCGGCCCTGCAACAAGGGCACGTCCTTGGATGGCCCCCAGTCCAGTCTTTTATTGACCCATGACGCTAGCTGTGGTGGGGGACCCGAGCGAAAGGCAGGTGGTGCCACCCACTTGGTGCCCCTGGGAACGGTGATGTAAAACCACTCTCGTTGCCATAAGCTGGACTCCTCTTGAAAAGAGCCCTCGGGCCATGGAGCACCAGCATTCTTGCTTATAAAAGCACCTCCGCACTCCACGTGTCGTCCCTCGATCATCTTCGGCTCTACTTTTAAGGTCTTGAGCCGTAGTCCGAAGTGAGGAGTAATACGGAGGAAGGCTTCACACAAGACGATGAATGAGGAAATATGGAGGATGGACTCCGGAGCTAAGTCGTGAAATTCCAGCCCATAATAAAACATGAGCCCCCTCACGAAGGGATCCGTCGGGAATCCTAGCCCCCGAAGGAAGTGAGACATGAACACCACACTCTCACCGGGCTTGGGAGTGGGAATGACCTGCCCTTGAGCAGGCAGCCTATGCCAGATTTCACCGGTCAAGAACCTGGCCTCTCTCAACTTCACCATGTCCTCCTCCGTGACGGAGGACGGCATCCATCGGCCTGGAAGGTCGGAACCGGACATTGTCGAAGGTCCGAAGCGCCTGAAATCTGGAGCCTTGGGTGTTGGAACTCGAGGCGAAGGGCGAACTCGTTTGAGATTGAAAGAAAGGAGTAAGGCCTTGGTCTCTTTATAAGAGGTTGAATACCATGGGCCTTCCCCGTGACCGTTTGGGACTCGCCTTTGATCGAGAAAACATACCAACGGGTACGGTTGGGTTACCCACGCCCGTATTGATGAGAATCCCGGAATAAGGGGACACGATCTCTGCTTTGACGAGATGTGCCAAGGAAATCGCCTCGCTAAACGCGCTAAGGTGGGACAGTAAAACGATTTGAATAAAGGCTTGGCCGTGGTGTGATGTCATGCTACGGAATACGTCAGCAGATCAGATTTGTGTAAATATTATTCTCTCTATGGCAATATGTGGAAACTTATTTTATAGAGCCGGACACTACCTTTGTGTTCAAAATCTTCTATGAAGTACTTGGAGGAGGAACCCGCCTTGCAATGCCGAAGACAATCTGCGCATCGGACTCGTCGTCATTGAAGCCTGGTTCAGGGGCTACTGAGGGAGTCCTGGATTAGGGGGTGTCCGGATAGCCGGACTATACCTTCGGCCGGACTCCTGGACTATGAAGATACAAGATTGAAGACTTCGTCCTGTGTCCGGAAGGGACTTTCCTTGGTGTGGAAGGCAAGCTTGGCGATACGGATATGTAGATCTCCTACCATTGTAACCGACTCTGTGTAACCCTAGCCCTCTCCGGTGTCTATATAATCAAGCAGGCTAGCTTCTATGGTTTAGCCTCCTTGATCTTGTGGTAGATCTACTCTTGTACTACCCATATCATCAATATTAATCAAGCAGGGGTAGGGTTTTACCTCCATCAAGAGGGCCCGAACCTGGGTAAAAACATCGTGTCCCTTGTCTCCTGTTACCATCCGCCTAGATGCACAGATCGGGATCCCCTACCCGAGATCCGCCGGTTTTGACACCGACAGAGAGTCTCTCATGTTATCACTTTCATATACTAGTGGGAATTTTACATTATAGAACTTGGCTTGTATATTCCAATGATGGGCTTCCTCAAATTGCCCTAGGTCTTCATGAGCAAGCAAGTTGGATGCACACCCACTTAGTTTCTTTTTGAGCTTTCATATACTTATAGCTCTAGTGCATCCGTTGCATGGCAATCCCTACTCACTCACATTGATATCTATTGATGGGCATCTCCATAGCCCGTTGATACTCCTAGTTGATATGAGACTATCTTCTCCTTTTTGTCTTCTCCACAACCACCATTCTATTCCACCCATAGTGCTATATCCATGGCTCACGCTCATGTATTGCGTGAAGATTGAAAAAGTTTTGAAAAAGTTAGAGTATGAAACAATTGCTTGGCTTGTCATCGGGGTTGTGCATGATTTAAATACTTTGTGTGGGGAAGATGGAGCATAGCCAGACTATATGATTTTGTAGGGATAACTTTCTTTGGCCATGTTATTTTGAGAAGACATAATTGCTTTGTTAGTATGCTTGAAGTATTATTATTTCTTATGTCAATATAAATCTTTGTCTTGAATCTTGCTAATCTGAATATTCATACCACAATTAAGAAGATTTGCATTGAAATTATGCCAAGTAGCACTCCGCATCAAAAATTCTCTTTCTATCATTTACCTACTCGAGGACGAGCAAGAATTAAGCTTGGGGATGCCTGATACGTCTCCAACGTATCTATAATTTTTGATTGCTCCATGCTATATTATCTACTGTTTTGGACTATATTGGGCTTTATTTTCCACTTTTATGTTATTTTTGGGACTAACCTATTAACCGGAGGCCCAGCCCAGAATTGCTGTTTTTTGCCTATTTTAGTGTTACGAAGAAACTAAATATCAAACGGAGTCCAAACGGAATAAAATCTTCGGGAACGTGATTTTCTCACCTAACATGATCCAGGAGACTTGGACCCTGCTCCAAGGAACAAAAGAGGTGGTCACGAGGGTGGGGGCGCGCCCCCCTACCTCGTGGGCCCCTCGTTGCTCCACCGACGTACTCCTTCCTCCTATATATACACACGTACCCCCAAACGATCAGAACAGGAGCCAAAAACCTAATTCCACCGCCGCAACTTTATGTATCCATGAGATCCCATCTTGGGGCCTGTTCCGGAGCTCTGCTGGAAGAGGGCCGTCATCACCGAGGGCTTCTACATCACCATATCCCCTCCGATGAAGTGTGAGTAGTTTACCTCAGACCTTCGAGTCCATAGTTAGTAGCTAGATGGCTTCTTCTCTCTCTTTGAATCTCAATACAAAGTTCTCCCCCTCTCTCATGGAGATCTATTCGATGTAATCTTCTTTTTGTGGTGTGTTTGTTGAGACCGATGAATTGTGGGTTTATGATCAAGTCTATCTATTAATAATATTTGAATCTTCTCTGAATTCTTTCATGCATGATTGGTTATCTTTGCAAGTCTCTTCGAATTATCCGTTTGGTTTGGCCAACTAGATTGGTAGTTCTTGCCGTGGGAGAAGTGCTTAGCTTTGGGTTCGATCTTGCGGTGTCCTTACCCAGTGACAGAAGGGGTAGCAAGGCACGTATTGCATCGTTGCCATCGAGGATAACAAGATGGGGTTTATTTCATATTGCATGAATTTATCTCTCTACATCATGTCATCTTGCTTAAAGCGTTACTCTGTTTTTAACTTAAAACTCTAGATGCATGCTGGATAGCGGTCGATGAGTGGAGTAATAGTAGTAGATGCAGAATCGTTTCAGTCTACTTGTCACGGACATGATGCCTATATACATGATCATGCCTAGATATTCTCATAATTATGCTCAATTCTATCAATTGCTCAATAGTAATTTGTTCACCCACCGTAGAATACTTATGCTCTTGAGAGAAGCCACTAGTGAAACCTATGGCCCCCGAGTCTATTCTCATCATATCAATCTCTATCACTTTTATATTGTTTTGCTATTTACTTTGCCTTTACTTTTTACCTTGTATCTTTATATCAAAAATACCAAAAATACTCTATCTATCAGATCTCACTCTCGTAAGTGACCGTGAAGGGCTTGACAACCCCTAATCGCATTGGTTGCGAGTAGCTATCGTTTTGTGCAGGTACGAGGGACTTGAGCGTGGCCTCCTACTGGATTGATACCTTAGTTCTCAAAAACTGAGGGAAATACTTACGCTACTCTGCTGCATCATCCCTTCCTCTTCGGGGAAAACCAACACAAGCTTAAGATGTAGCACGCCTCTTGGAACACCACAGAGTAATGGTGTGTTCGAACGTCATAACCGTTCTTTATTAGATATGGTGCGACCTATGATGTCTCTTACCGATTTACCACTATCGTTTTGGGGTTATGCATTAGAGACAGCTACATTCACGTTAAATAGGGCACCATCTAAAAATCTGTTGAGATGACACCGTATGAACTGTGGTTTAGCAAGAAACCCAAGCTGTCATTTCTTAAAGTTTGGGGTCGCGATGCCTATGTGAAAAAGTTTTAGCCTGATAAGCTCAAACCCAAATTGGAGAAGTGCGTCTTCATAGGATACCCAAAAGAAACTGTTAGGTACACCTTCTATCACCGATCCGAAGGCAAGATCTTTGTTGCTTAAAATTTCTTGAGAAGGAGTTTCTCTCGAAAGAAGTGAGTGGGAGGAAAGTAGAACTTGATGAGGTAATTGTACCTTCTCCCGAATTGGAAAGTAGTTCATCACAAAATCAGTTCGAGTGATGCCTACACCAATTAGTGAGGAAGTTAATGATGATGATCATGAAACTTCAGATCAAGTTACTACCGAACCTCGTAGGTCAACCAGAGTATGTTCCGCACTAGAGTGGTACGGTAATCCTGTTCTGGAAGTCATGTTACTAGACCATGACGAACCTACGAACTATGAGGAAGCGATGATGAACCTACGATCCATGTATGAGAACAAAGTATGGACTTTGATTGACTTGCCCAATGATCGGTGAGCCACTCAGAATAAATGGATCTTCAAGAGGAAGATGGACGCTGATAGTAGTGTTACTATCTACAAAGCTCGAATTGTCGCAAAAAGGTTTTCGACAAGTTCAAGGTGTTGACTATGATGAGAATTTCTCACTCGTATCGATACTTAAAAGTCTGTCTGAATCATGTTAGAAGTTGTCGCATTTTATGAAATCTAGCAAATGGATATCAAAACTACATTCCTTAGTGGATTTATTAAAGAAGAGTTGTACATGATGCAACCAGAAGGTTTTGTCAATCCTAAAGGTGCTAACAAAGTCTGCAAGCTCCAGCGATCCATCTATGGACTGGTGCAAACATCTCGGAGTTGGAATATATGCTTTGATGAGGTGATCAAAGCATAGAGTTTTATACAGACTTGCGGTGAAGCCTGTATTTACAAGAAAGTGAGTGGGAGCACTACATCATTTCTGATAAGTATATGTGAATGACACATTGTTGATCGGAAATAATGTAAAATTTTCTGGAAATCATAAAGGAGTGTTTGAAAGGAATTTTTCAAAGAAAGACCTTGGTGAAGCTGCTTACATATTTAGCATCAAGATCTATAGAGATAGAACAAGATGCTTGATATTTTTTTCAATGAGTACATACCTTATCAAGTTTTTGAAGTAGTTCAAACAAAACAGTTAAAGAAGTTGTTGCCTGTGTTCAAGGTGTGAAGTTGAGTAAAGACTCAAAACCCGACCATGGCAGAAAATACAAAGAGAATGAAAATCCATTCCCTATGCCTTAGCCATAGGTTCTATAAAGTATGATATGCTGTGTACCAGACCTATTGTGTACCTCACCATGAGTTTGGAAAGAGGGTACAATTGTGATCTAGGAGTGGATCACTGAACAACGGTCAAAATTATCCTTAGTGGAATAAGGAAATGTTTCTCGGTTATGAAGGTGACAAAGAGTTCGTCGTAAGGAATTACATTGATGCAAGCTTTGACACCGATTTGGATGACTCTAAGTCTCGATCTAGATCCATATTGAAAGTGGGAGCGATTAGCTAGAGTAGCTCTATGCAGAGCATTGTAGACATAGAAAATTTGCAAAATACATATGGCTCTGAATGTGGCAGACCCGTTGACTAAACTTCTCTCACAAGCAAAACATGACTACTCTTTGGGTGTTAATCACATAGCGATGTGAACTAGCTTATTGACACTAGTAAACCCTTTGGGTATTAGTCACATGGAGATGTGAACTAATCACATAAAGATGTGAACTATTGGTGTTAAATCACATAGCGATGTGAACTAGATTATTGACTCTAGTGCAAGTGGGAGACTGAAGGAAATATGCCCTAGAGGCAATAATAAAGTTGTTATTTATATTTCCTTATATCATGATAAATGTTTATTATTCATGCTAGAATTGTATTAACCGGAAACTTAGTACATGTCTGAATACATAAACAAAACAGAGTGTCTGTAGTAAGCCTCTACTTAACTAGTTCGTTAATCAAAGATGATTAAATTTCCTGACCATAGACATGTGTTGTCATTTGATGAACGGGGTCACGTCATTAGAGAATGATGTGATGGACAAGACCCATCTGTTATCTTAGCATACATGATCGTTTAGTTTTATTGCTATTGCTTTCATCATGACTTATACATGTTCCTCTGACTATGAGATTATGCAACTCCCGAATACCGGAGGAACATCTTGTGTGCTATCAAATGTCACAACGTAACTGCGTGATTATAAATATGCTCTATATGTGTCTCTGATGTTGTTTGTTCAGTTGGCACAGATCGAGATTAGGATTTGTCACTCCGATTGTCGGAGAGGTATCTCTGGGCCCTATCGGTAATGCACACCACTATAAACCTTGCAAACAATGTGACTAAAGAGTTAGTTGCAGGATGTTGCATTACAGGACGAGTATAGAGACTTGCCGGAGAGGAGATTGAACTAGGTATGATGATACCAGCGATCGAATCTCGGGCAAGTAACATACCGATGACAAAGGGAACAACATATGTTGTTATGCAGTTTGACCGATAAAGATCTTCATAGAATATGTAGGAGCCAATATGAGCATCCAGGTTCCGCTATTGGTTATTGACCAGAGATGTGTCTCGGTCATGTCTACATAGTTTTCGAACTTGTAGGGTCCGCACGCTTAACGTTCGATGCAATTTGTATTATGATTTATGTGATTTGATGTACCGAAGGTTGTTAGGAGTCCCGGATGAGATCACGGATATGGCGAGTCTCGAAATGGTCAAGACGTAAAGATTGATATATTGGAAGGCTACATTCAGACATCGGAAAGGTTTCGAGTGATTCGGGTATTTTTCAGAGTACCGGAGAGTTACGGGAATTCGCCGGGGAAGTATGTTGTGGAACGTAGTAATTTCAAAAAAATTCCTATGCACATGCAAGATCATGGTGATGCATAGCAACGAGAGGGGAGAGTGTTGTCCACGTACCCTCGTAGACCGTAAGTGGAAGCGCTAGCACAACGCGGTTGATGTAGTCGTACGTCTTCACGATCTGACCGATCAAGTACCGAACGCACGGCACCTACGAGTTCTACACACGTTCAGCCCGATGACGTCCCTCAAACTCCGATCCAGGCGAGTGTTGGGGGAGAGTTTTGTCAGCACGACGGCGTGGTGATGATGTTGATGTTCTACCGACGCAGGGCTTCGCCTAAGCACCGCTACAGTATTATCGAGGTGGACTATGATGGAGGAGGGCACCGCACATGGCTAAGAGACGATTAACTTGATCAACTTGTGTGTCTAGAGGTGCCCCCCTGCCCGTGTATATAAAGGAGCAAGGGGGGAGGCGGCCGGCCTAGGAGGAGGGCGCGCCAAGGGGGGAGTCCTACTCCTACTGGTAGTAGGACTCCTCCTTTCCTTGTTGGAGTAGGAGAGAAGGAAAGAGGAGGAGAGGGAGAAGGAAAAGGGGGCTGCACCGCTTGTCCATTTCGGACCAGAGGGGGGGGGGCGCAGGCCTCCTTCCTTTTGGCCTCTCTCCTCTATTCCCATATGGCCCAATAAGGCCCATATACTCCCCGGCGAATTCTCGTAACTCTCCGGTACTCCGAATAATACCCGAATCGCTCGGAACCTTTCCGAAGTCCGAATATAGTCATCCAATATATCGATCTTTACGTATCGACCATTTCAAGACTCCTCGTCATGTCCCCGATATCATCTGGGACTCCGAACTCCTTCGGTACATCAAAACATATAAACTCATAATATAACTGTCATTGTAGCGTTAAGCGTGCGGACCCTACGGGTTCGAGAACTATGTATACATGACCGAGACACGTCTCCGGTCAATAACCAATAGCGGAACCTGGATGCTCATATTGGCTCCTACATATTCTATGAAGATCTTTATCGGTCAAACCGCATAACAACATACGTTGTTCCCTTTATCATCGGTATGTTACTTGCCCGAGATTCGATCGTTGGTATCTCAATACCTAGTTCAATCTCATTACCGGCAAGTCTCTTTACTCGTTCCGTAACACATCATCCTGCAACTAACTCATTAGTTGCAATGCTTGCAAGGCTTATAGTGATGTGCATTATCGAGTGGGCCCAAAGATACCTCTCCGACAATCGGAGTGACAAATCCTAATCTCGAAATACGCCAACCGAACAAGTACCTTCGGAGACACCTGTAGAGCACCTTTATAATCACCCAGTTACGTTGTGACGTTTGGTGGCACACAAAGTGTTCCTCTGGTAAACGGGAGTTGCATAATCTCATAGTCATAGGAACATGTATAAGTCATGAAGAAAGCAATAGCAACAAACTAAACGATCAAGTGCTAAGCTAAGGGAATGGGTCAAGTCAATCACATCATTCTCCTAATGATGGTATCCCATTAATAAAATGACAACTCATGTCTATGGTTAGGAAACATAACCGTCTTTGATCAACGAGCTAGTCAAGTAGAGGCATACTAGTGACACTCTGTTTGTCTATGTATTCACACATGTATTATGTTTCCGGTTAATACAATTCTAGCATGAATAATAAACATTTATCATGATATAAGGAAATAAATAATAACTTTATTATTGCCTCTAGGGCATATTTCCTTCAGTCTCCCACTTGCACTAGAGTCAATAATCTAGTTCACATCGCCATGTGATTTAACATCAATAGTTCACATCACCATGTGATTAACACCCATAGTTCACATTGTCATGTGACCAACACCCAAAGGGTTTACTAGAGTCAATAATCTAGTTCACATCGCTATGTGATTAATACCCAAAGAGTACTAAGGTGTGATCATGTTTTGCTTGTGAGGGAAGTTTAGTCAAAGGGTCTGCCACATTCATATCTGTATGTATTTTGCAAATTTCTATGTCAACAATGCTCTGCACGGAGCTACACTAGCTAATTGCTCCCACTTTCAATATGTATCCAGATTGAGACTTAGAGTCATCTGGATCAATGTCAAAACTTGCATCGACGTAACCCTTTACGACGAACCTTTTGTCACCTCCATAATCGAGAAACATATCCTTATTCCACTAAGGATAATTTTGACCAATGTCCAGTGATCTACTCCTAGATCACTATTGTACTCCCTAGCCAAACTCAGGGCAGGGTATACAATATGTCTTGTACACAGTATGGCATACTTTATAGAACCTATGGCTGAGGCATAGGGAATGACTTTCATTCTCTCTCTATCTTCTGTCGTGGTCGGGTTTTGAGTCTTACTCAACTTCACACCTTGTAACACAGGCAAGAACTCCTTTTTGACTGTTCCATTTTGAACTACTTCAAAATCTTGTCAAGGTATGTACTCATTGAAAAAACTTATCAAGCATCTTGATCTATCTCTATAGATCTTGATGCTCAATATGTAAGCAGCTTCACCGAGGTCTTTCTTTGAAAGAACTCCTTTCAAACATTCCTTTATGCTTTGCAGAATAATTATACATTATCTCCGATCAACAATATGTCATACATATACTTATCAGAAATGTTGTAGTGCTACCACTCACTTTCTTGTAAATACAGGCTTCACCGCAAGTCTGTATAAAACTATATGCTTTGATCAATTTATCAAAGCGTATATTCCAACTCCGAGATGCTTGCACCAGTCCATAGATGGATCGCTGGAGCTTGCATATTTTGTTAGTACCTTTAGGATTGACAAAACTTTCTGGTTGCATCATATACAACTCTTCTTTAATAAATCCATTAAGGAATGCAGTTTTGTTTATCCATTTGCCAGATTTCATAAAATGCGGCAATTGCTAACATGATTCAGACAGACTTAAGCATAGATACGAGTGAGAAATTCTCATTGTAGTCAACACCTTGAACTTGTCGAAAACCTTTTTGCGACAATTCTAGCTTTGTAGATAGTAACACTACTGTCAGCGTCCGTCTTCCTCTTGAAGATCCATTTAATCTCAACGGCTCGCCGATCATTGGGCAAGTCAATCAAAGTCCATACTTTGTTCTCATACATGGATCGCATCTCAGATTTCATGGCCTCAAGCCATTTCGCGGAATCTGGGCTCATCATCGCTTCCTCATAGTTCATAGGCTCGTCATGGTCAAATAACATGAACTCTAGAACAAGATTACCGTACCACTCTCGTGCGGATATCACTCTGCTTTACCTACGAGGTTTCGGTAGTAACTTGATCTGAAGTTCCATGATCATCATCATTAACTTCCTCACTAATTGGTGTAGGCGTCACAGAAACTGGTTTCTATGATGAACTACTTTCCAATAGAGAAGCAGGTATAGTACCTAATCAAGTTCCACTTTCCTCCCACTCACTTCTTTCGAGAGAAACTCCTTCTCTAGAAAGGATCCATTCTCAGCAATGAATATCTTGCCTTCGGATCTGTGATAGAAGGTGTACCCAACAGTTTCTTTTGGGTATCCTATGAAGATTTACTTCTCCGATTTGGGTTCGAGCTTATCATGTTGAAACTTTTTCACATAAGCATCGCAGTCCCAAACTTTAAGAAATGACAGCTTAGGTTTCTCGCCAAACCATAGTTCATACGGTGTCATCTCCATGGATTTAGATGGTGCCCTATTTAACGTGAATGTAGCTGTCTCTAATGCATAACCCAAAAATGACAGTGGTAGATCGGTAAGAGACATCATAGATCGCACTATATCTAATAAAGTACGGTTATGACGTTCGGACACACCATTACACTGTGGTGTTCCAAGTGGCGTGAGTAGTGAAATTATTTCACATTGTTTTAACTGAAGGCCAAACTCGTAACTCAAATATTTTACTTCTGCGATCATATTGTAGAAACTTTTATTTTTGTTACGATGATTCTCCACTTCACTCTGAAATTCTTTGAACTTTTCAAATATTTCAGACTTGTGTTTCATCAAGTAGATATACTCATATCTGCTCAAATCATCTGTGAAGATCAGAAAATAATGATACCTGCCGCGAGCCTCAATATTCATCGGACCACATACATCAGTATGTATGATTTCCAACAAATCTGTTGCTCGCTCCATTGTTCTGGAGAACGGCGTTTTAGTCATCTTGCCCAAGAGGCATGGTTCGCAAGCATCAAGTGATTCCAAAAGCCCATCAGCATGGAGTTTCTTCATGCGCTTTACACCAATATGACCTAAACGGCAGTGCCACAAATAAGTTGCACTATCATTATTAACTTTGCATCTTTTGGCTTCAATATTATGAATATGTGTATCACTACGATCGAGATCCAACGAACCATTTTCATTGGGTGTGTAACCATATAAGGTTTTATTCATGTAAACAAAACAACAATTATTCTCTAACTTAAATGAATAACTATATTGCAATAAACATGATCAAATCGTATTCATGCTCAACGCAAACACCAAATAACACTTATTTAGGTTCAACACTAATCCCGAAAGTATAGGGAGTGTGCGATGATGATCATATCAATCTTGGAACTACTTCCAACATACATCGTCACTTCACCCTTAACTAGTTTTTGTTCATTCTGCAACTCCCGTTTCGAGTTACTACTCTTAGCAACTAAACCAGTATCAAATACCGAGGGGTTTCTACGAACACTAGTAATATACACATCAATAATCTGTATATCAAATATACCTTTGTTCACTTTGCCATCCTTCTTATCCGCCAAATACTTGGGGTAGTTCCGCTTCCAGTGACCAGTTCCTTTGCAGTAGAAGCACTTAGTCTCAGGCTTAGGTCCAGACTTGGGCTTCTTCACTTGAGCAGCAACTTGCTTGCCGTTCTTCTTGAAGTTCCCCCTTCTTCCCTTTGCCCTTTTCTTGAAACTAGTGGTCTTGTTAACCATCAACACTTGATGCTTTTCTTGATTTCTACCTTCGTCGATTTCAGCATCACGAAGAGCTTGGGAATCGTTTCCGTTATCCCTTGCATATTATAGTTCATCACGAAGTTCTACTAACTTGGTGATGGTGACTAGAGAATTCTGTCAATCACTATTTTATCTGGAAGATTAACTCCCACTTGATTCAAGCGATTGTAGTACCCAGACAATCTGAGCACATGCTCACTGCTTGAGCTATTCTCCTCCATCTTTTAGCTATAGAACTTGTTGGAGACTTCATATCTCTCAACTTGGGTATTTACTTGAAATATTAACTTCAACTCCTGGAACATCTCATATGGTTCATGACGTTCAAAACGTCTTTGAAGTCCCGATTCTAAGCCGTTTAAGCATGTGCACTAAACTATCAAGTAGTCATCATATTGAGCTAGCCAAACGTTAATAACATCTGCATCTGCTCCTGCAATAGGTCTGTCACCTAGCGGTGCATCAAGGACATAATTCTTCTGTGCAGCAATGAGGATAAACCTCATATCACGGATCCAATCCGCATCATTGCTACTAACATTTTTCAACTTAGTTTTCTCTAGGAACATATAAAAATTAAACGGGGAGCAACATCGCGAGCTATTGATCTACAACATAGATATGCTAATACTACCAGGACTTAGTTCATGATAAATTAAAGTTCAATTAATCATACTACTTAAGAACTCCCACTTAGATAGACATCCCTCTAATCATCTAAGTGATCACGTGATCCAAATCAACTAAACCATAACTGATCATCATGTGAAATGGAGTAGCTTTCAATGGTGAACATCACTTATGTTGATCATATCTACTATATGATTCACGCTCGACCTTTCGGTCTTAGTGTTCCGAGGCCATATCTGCATATGCTAGGCTCGTCAAGTTTAACCTGAGTATTTTGCATGTGCAAAACTGGCTTGCACCCATTGTAGATGGACGTAGAGCTTATCACACCCGATCATCACATGGTGTCTGGGCACGACGAACTTTGGCAACGGTGCATACTCAGGGAGAACACTTTTATCTTGCAATTTAGTGAGAGATCATCTTATAATGCTACCGTCAATCAAAGCAAGATAAGATGCATAAAAGATAAACATCACATGCAATCAAAATATGTGACATGATATGTCCATCATCATCTTGTGCCTTTGATCTCCATCTCCAAAACATCGTCATGATTTCCATCGTCACCGGCATGACACCATGATCTCCATCATCTTGATCTATATCAATGTGTCGTCACATGGTCGTCTCGCCAACTATTGCTCTTGCAACTATTGCTATCGCATAGCGATAAAGTAAAGCAATTATTTGGTGCTTGCATCTTATGCAATAAACAGACAACCATAAGGTTTCTGCCAGTTGCCGATAAATTCAACAAAACATGATCATATTATACAACAACTTATATCTCATCACGTCCTGACCATATCACATCACAACATGCCCTACAAAAACAAGTTAGACATCCTCTACTTTGTTGTTGCAAGTTTTACGTGGCTGCTATGGGCTTAGCAAGAACCGTTCTTACCTACGCATCAAAACCACAACGATAGTTTGTCAAGTTGGTTTTGTTTTAACCTTCGCAAGGACCGGGCGTAGCCATGCTCGGTTCAACTAAAGTTGAAGAAACTGACACGTGCCAGCCACCTGTGTGCAAAGCACGTCGGTAGAACCAGTCTCGCGTAAGCGTACGCGTAATATCGGTCCGAGCCGCTTCATCCAACAATACCACCGAACCAAAGTATGACATGCTGGTAAGCAGTATGACTTATATCGCCCACAACTCACTTGTGTTCTACTCGTGCATATAACATCAACGCATAAAACCTGGCTCGGATGCCACTATTGGGGAACGTAGTAATTTCAAAAAATTTCCTACGCACACGCAAGATCATAGTGATGCATAGGAACGAGAGGGGAGAGTGTTGTCCACGTACCCTCGTAGACCGTAAGCGAAAGCGTTAGCACAACGCGGTTGATGTAGTCGTACGTCTTCACGATCCGACCGATCAAGTACCGAACGCACGACACCTCCGAGTTTTGCACACGTTCAGCCCGATGACGTCCCTCGAACTCCGATCCAGCCGAGTGTTGAGGGAGAGTTTCGTCAGCACGACAGCGTGGTGACGATGTTGATGTTCTACCGACGCAGGGCTTCGCCTAAGCACCGCTACAGTATTATCGAGGTGGACTATGATGGAGGAGGGCACCGCACACGGCTAAGAGACGATCAACTTGATCAACTTGTGTGTCTAGAGGTGCCCCCCTGCCCCTGTATATAAAGGAGCAAGGGGGGAGGCGGCCGGCCTAGGAGGAGGGCGCGCCAAGGGGGGAGTCCTACTCCTACTGGCAGTAGGACTCCTCCTTTCCTTGTTGGAGTAGGAGAGAAGGAAAGAGGAGGAGAGGGAGAAGGAAAAGGGGGCTGCACCCCTTATCCATTTTGGACCAGAGGGGGGGCGCAGGCCTCCTTCCATTTGGCCTCTCTCCTCTTTTCCCGTATGGCCCAATAAGGCCCATATACTCCCCGGCGAATTCTCGTAACTCTCCGGTACTCCGAAAAATATCCGAATCGCTCGGAACATTTCCGAAGTCCGAATATAGTCATCCAATATATCTATCTTTATGTCTCGACCATTTCGAGACTCCTCGTCATGTCCCCGATCTCATCTGGGACTCTGAACTCCTTCGGTACATCAAAACATATAAACTCATAATATAATTGTCATCGTAGCGTTAAGCGTGCGGACCCTACGGGTTCAAGAACTATGTATACATGACCGTGACACATCTCCGGTCAATAACCAATAGCGGAACCTGGCTCATATTGGCTCCTACATATTTTACGAAGATCTTTATCGGTCAAACCGCATAACAACATACGTTGTTCCCTTTGTCATCGGTATGTTACTTGCCCGAGATTCGGTCGTTGGTATCTCAATACCTAGTTCAATCTCGTTACCGGCAAGTCTCTTTACTCGTTCCGTAACATATCATCCCGCAACTAACTCATTAGTTGCAATGCTTGCAAGGCTTATAGTGATGTGCATTACCGAGTGGGCCCAGAGATACCTCTCCGACAATCGGAGTGACAAATCCTAATCTCAAAATACGCCAACCCAACAAGTACCTTCAGAGACACCTGTAGAGCACCTTTATAATCTCCCAATTACGTTGTGACGTTTGGTGGCACACAAAGTGTTCCTCCGGTAAACGGGAGTTGCATAATCTCATAGTCGTAGGAACATGTATAAGTCATGAAGAAAGCAATAGCAACAAACTAAACGATCAAGTGCTAAGCTAAGGGAATGGGTCAAGTCAATCACATCATTCTCCTAATGATGTGATCCCATTAATCAAATGACAACTCATGTCTATGGTTAGGGAACATAGTCGTCTTTGATCAACGAGCTAGTGAAGTAGAGGCATACTAGTGACACTCTGTTTGTCTATGTATTCACACATGTATTATGTTTCCGGTTAATACAATTCTAGCATGAATAATAAACATTTATCATGAAATAAGGAAATAAATAATAACTTTATTATTGCCTCTAGGGCATATTTCCTTCAAAGTAGTGGGTCTTAATGGGCCATACGGGAAAGGAGAGAAGGGCCTCAAGGCGTGGCCGCGCGCCCCCCCATGGGTTGGACCGAATTGGACTAGGAGGGGGCGGCGCCCCCCTTTTTCCTTTTCCCTCTCCCTCTCCCTCTCCTTCCTTCTTCTCCTACTTGGACTAGGAAAGGGGGAAACCTACTCCTACTAGGAGTAGGAATCCTCCCTTTGGGCGCACCCCTTGAGCCCGGCCCTCCTCCTCGTCCCCTCCTTTATATACGGGGGAGGGGGACCCTCATAGACACACAAGTTGATTGTTTAGCCGTGTGCGGTGCCCCCCTCCACAGATTTCCACCTTGGTCATATCGTTGTAGAGCTTAGGCGAAGCCCTGCATCGGTAACTTCATCATCACCATCATTACGCTGTCCTGCTGACAAAACTCTCCCTCGACCTCAGCTGGATCTAGAGTTCATGGAACGTCACTGAGCTGAACGTGTGAAGCTCGTGGAGGTGCCGTACCTTCGGTGCTAGGATCGGTCAGATCGTGAAGACGTACGACTACATCAACCGCGTTGTCATAACGCTTCCGCTTATGGTCTACGAGGGTATGTGGTCAACACTCTCCCCTCTCGTTGCTATGCATCACCTAGATGGATCTTGCGTGTGCGTAGGAATTTTTTTAATTTACTACATTTCCCAACAACTTTGAATAATTATGACGATATCCAGGCAATGATCATTATATAGGCATCACGCGCAAGATTAGTAGACTGACTTCTCCCTGCATCTACTACTATTAGTCCACACATCGACCGCTATTGAGCATGCATCCAGTGTATTAAGTTCATGGAAAAATGGAGTAATGCAATAAGAACGATGACATGATGTAGACAATATCTATCTATGTAGAGATAGACCCCATCATTTTATCCTTTGTAGCAACATACATACGTGTTGTTTCCCTTTCTGTCTCTGGGATCAAGCACCATAAGATCGAACCCACTATAGAGCACCTCTTCCCATTGCAAGATAAATAGATCAAGTTGGCCAAACAAAACCCAAATTTCGGAGAAGAAATACAAGGCTATAAGAGATCATGCATAAAAGAGATCAAAGAAACTCAAATACTTTCATGGATATAAAAAGATAGATCTGATCATAAACTCAAAATTCATCAGATCCCAACAAACACACTGCAAAAGAGTTACATCATATGGATCTCCAAGAGACCATTGTAGAATCAAGAGAGAGAGAGATGAAGCCATCTAGGTACTAACTACAGACCCGAAGATCTACAAAGAACCACTCACGCATCGTTGGAGAGGCACCAATGGAGGTGGTGAACCCCATCCGTGATGGAGTCTAGATTGGATCTGGTGGTTCTGGACTCTGCGGCGGTTGGATGAATATTTCATCGACTCCCCTAGGGTTTCTGGAATATTGGGGTATTTATAGATCAAAGAGGCGGTCCGGGGGGCACCCGAGGTGTGCACAACCCACCAGGGCACGCCTGGGCCTCCTGGCGCATCCTGGTGGGTTGTGCCCCCTCGGGGCACCCCCAGGCGCAGCTAGGGCCTGTTGTGTTCCATCTGGCCCATAAAAAATCTCTGTAAAGTTTCGGGGCATTTGGACTCCGTCTGATATTGATTTTCTGCGATGTAAAAAATATGTAAAAAACAGCAACTGGCACTTGGCACTATGTCAATAGGTTAGTACAAAAAAATGACTATAAAATGATTATAAAACATCCAAGATTGATAATATAACATCATGGAACAATCAAAAATTATACATACGTTGGAGATGTATCAGCATCACCAAGCTTAACTCCTACTCGTCCTCGAGTAGGTAAGTGTTAAAACAGATTTTTGATGTGGAATGCTGCCTAACATGTCATATCATATTTCTTTTCTTTATAGAATGGACATTTGGACTTTTAGTTGTTCAAAGCAATAGTCTAGTTTTGACATGATAATTTAGATACTCAAGCATATCAACAAGCAACCATGTCTTTCAAAATATCAACGCTAAAATAAGTTATCCCTAGCCCATCATGATCAACCATTGATCCATTCATGAAACACATACGAATATTAGCTACATCCAATACTTAAGTACGATCATATTGCCTCCTAGTTGGTGCTTTTATAAGAGAAGATGGAGACTCAAAATAAAAATTGCATAAAGTAAAAGAAAGGCCCTTCGTAGAGGGAAGTAGGGATTTGTAGAGGTGCCATAGCTCAAAGAAAAAAACTTAGAGCTAAAAACATTTTGGGAGGTGTATCCATCCCGCCAACGAAAACGTCTTAGAGTGCCCAATACTTTCCATGCATAGATATATCATAGGCGGTTCCCAAACAGAAAATAAAGTTTATTCCTTTTTCCACCATACTTTCACTTTCCATGGCTAACCGTATCCACGGGTGCCCTCCATACCAACACTTTCCAAGGAATTTATTATTTGACAACATAAAGTAAATTCATTTTTGCATTTAGGGACTGGGCATCCCTAATACCTTTGCCTTACTCTCGTGCAATGACAAGTGGATAAACACTCATCGTGATAATAACACATCTAGCATGGGAAATATTAGCCACCCCTCACCGCTCCGCGAGCGAAACAAACACACAAAAGAGAAGTTTATTTTGAAAATTAGAGATGGCACATACAAATTTGCTTAGAACGGCAAAAGAATACTGCATATAGGTAGATATAGTGGATTCATGTGGCAAAACTGGTTTAATGGTTTTTGGATGCACAAGTAGAGATCATACTAGTGCAAAATGAAGGCTAGCAAAAGATTGAGAAGAGACCAACCAAGAAACGAATAATCTCATAAGAAAACATTAGGCATAAATAACATCGAATAATGCACCACAAGTAGGATATAATTTCATTGCATGACTATTGACTTCCGTACTTGCATAGGGAATCACAAACCTTAACGCCAATATTCTTACTAAAGCATAATTACTCATCAAGATGACTCATATATCACATCATTATCTCAAAACTATTACTAAGAATCAAGTTTATTTTGTCCAATGATCTTCATGAAAGTTTTTATTATATCCTTCTTGCATATCTATCACTTTGGGACTAATTTTCATGTGTTGCTTTTCATAAGCTCAAACAAATATAAGTGAAGATCATGAGCATAATATTTCTTTCTCTCAAATTAATTTAAGTGAAGCAAGAGAGAATTTCTTGAAAATTTACTAACTCTCAAATAAATCTAAGTGAAGCAAGATAGCATTTCTTCAAAAATACTAAGCACACCGTGCTCAAAAATATATAAGTAAAGCACTACAGCAAGTCCATAGCTCATAATGATTTAAGTGAAGTAAAGAGAGCAATTCTAACAAGTCATGAAATAATTTTGGATCTCTCAAATAGGTGTGTCCAGCAAGGGATCAAGACTTGAAACACAAAATAAAACAAGCAAAGACTCATATCATACAAGACGCTCCAAGCAAAACACATAGTATGTGACAAATAAAAATATAGCTTCGAGTAAAATACCGATGGTCGTTAGAAGAAAGAGAGGATGCCACTCGGGGGAATCCCCAAGCTTAGTTGGTTGCTCAGTTTTGGATAATAGCTTGGGATTCCGGGGCACCCCCAAGCTTAGTCTCTTCTATCCTTTATTCCTTCATCCATCGTAAGATAACCCAAAACTCAACAAAACCTTCATGAGATCCGTTAGAATAAGAATAATAAATCACTACTATAAGTGTTGTATCAAACCAATTCATATTTTGTTCTTGTATTAAATCTAATGTATTCCAACTTTTCTAGGGCAAAAAATCATCAAAGAAAGCCATAGGGCCATCAAAATAAGCACACAAAAAATCATCAAATAAGCACACAAAGAAAACAGAATCTGTCAAAACAGAACAGTTTGTAGCAATCTAACTATTTCGAATACTTCTATAACTACAAAAATTCTGAAAAATTTGGACGGCCTGAGAAATCTGTATATTGATATACTACAAGTGGAATTGGTATTTTATCGCTCTTTAGTAAAAAAATGAAAATTATTTTCGTGAGCGTAAAAGTTTCTGTTTTTTTAGCAAGATCAAACAACTATCACCCAAGAAGATCCTAAAGGCTTTACTTGGCACAAACACTAATTAAAACATAAAAAACATAATCATAACAATAGCATAATTGTGTTAACACTCAAAAACAGAAAGCAAAAAGCAAAAATAAATTTTATTCATTGGGTTGCCTCCCAACAAGTGCTATAGTTTTACGCCCTTAGCTAGGCATAAAGCAAGGATCTAAGTTTTGTCATCTTTGGTTCGAGATCCATAAGATGACCTCAGGATTGATTCATAAGGTGGATTAATTCTTGCTCTAGGGAAGTGTTCCATACCCTTCCTTAAAGGAAATTGGAACTTAATATTGCCTTCTTTCATATCAATCAAGGCACCAATAGTGCGTAAAAACGGTCTACCAAGAATAATTGGACAAGACGGATTGCAATCAATATCAAGAACAATAAGATCTATGGGAGCATAATTCCTATTTGAAAGAATAAGAACATCATTAATTCTTACCATAGGATTTTTAATTGTAGAATCCGTCAAGTGCAAATTTAAAGAACACGATTCAAGATCGATAAGACCAAGCACATCACATAAAGATTTCGGAATAGTAGAAACACTAGCACCCAAGTCACATAAAGAAAAAAACAATCATAATTTTTAATATTGACTTTGATAGTAGGTTCCCATTCATCATGCAATTTTCTAGTAATTGAAACTTCCAATTCCAATTTTTCTTCAAAAGCTTTCATCATAGCATCAACAATATGTTTAGTAAAAGCTTTATTTTGTTCATAAGCATGGGGTGAATTTATCATGGATTGCAACAAAGAACTACAATCAATAAAGGATCAACTATCATAATTGAAGTCTTTGTAACCCAAAAGAGTGGGCACATCACTAGTTAAAGTTTTGACCTCTCCAAAGCCACTTTTATCAATTTTCTCAACAAGATTTTCACCCTCCGAAATATTGGGACGCCTTCTACCTAAAGTTGACTCTTATCCAATCCCTTTTCCATCAATATTTACTTTACTAAACAAGGAATCAATAGAAGAAACACCAATCATTTTAAGATCTTCATCACTTTTGCGGAAGAAATCACTAGAAAATGCTTTTTCTAAAAATTCTCTTTTAGCTGTAAGCATAGCGGTTCTTTTCTTACTTTTATCCGTAGAAACTTAAAGAGCTTTAATGAATTCATCTAATTTAGGCAAAAAAAAATTCATCTTGAGATTCTCCACATCATGAGCAATTCTATCAACACTTCTAGAAATCATCAATCTTACTTAACTTTTCTTCTATGGAAGTGTTGAAAACTTTTTGTGTATTGATAAATTCTTTAATATTATTCTCAAGATCAGAGGTGTTCCTATTGTTATTATAAGATTGATTTCCATAGTAATTACCATAATTATTAGAGGAATTACTAGGAAAAGGCCTAGGATTAAAATTACCTCTATAAGCATTGTTATTGAAATTATTTCGAGAGATAAAATTCACATCTATGGCATCACTATTTTGTTCAATCAAAGTAGAAAAAGGCATATCATTAAGATCAATAGGAGCACTTCTACTAGCAACCAATTTCACACGAGCATAAACTTTTTCACTCAAAGAAGAAATTTCTTCAACTGAATTAACCTTTTTACTAGTAGGAGCCCTTTCAGTATGCCATTGTGAATAATTTGCCATAATATTAACAAGAAATTTGGTGGCTTCACCCAAAGTAATTTCCCTAGAAGTACCACCCACGGCGGAATCTAAAAGATTACGGGAAACAAAATTCAACCCCGCATAAAAAATTTGTATGATCATCCAAAGATTTAACCCATGAGTTGGGCAATTCCTTAGCATCATTTTCATCCTTTCCCAAGATTGTGCAACATGCTCATGTTCAAGTTGATTGAAATTCATGATCTGGGTTCTAAGGGAAATAATTTTTGTGGGCGGAAAATATGTAGTGATAAAAGCATCTTTGCACTTATTCCAATAATCGATACTATTGCGAGGCAAAGAAGAGAACCAAAATTTTGCACAATCATGCAAAGAAAACATAAATAATATCATCTTGACCACATCATTGTCCACATATTTTATCTTTTGCATATCGCATAATTCCATGAAGGTATTAAGATGGGACATGACATCCTCATTATGAGTACCGGAAAATTGATTTTTCATAACAAGATTCAGCAAAGCAATATTAATATCACAAGTCTCTGCACTAGCGGCGGGAGGAGCAAGAGGAGTGCCAATAGAATCATTGTTGTTGGTATTTGAGAAATCACATAACTTGGTGTTCTCTGGAGTCTTGATGGCCACACAACAAGATTGCACTAAAAAACAGATCTAGCAAGAAAACGGCGAACAAAAAAGAGAGGCAAATAAAACGGCAACTTTTTGTGAAGTGGGGGAGAGGAAAATGAGAGGCAAATGGCAAATAATGTAAATTGTGAGGAGATGAGATTTGCGATTAGGAACCTGGTATATGTTGAAGATCCTCCCTGGCAACGGTGCTACAAATTCCATTTGATGTCGCTTGAAGCTACGTCGGTATTTCCCCAAAGAGGAAGGGATGATGCAGCACAGCGGCGGTAGGTATTTCCCTAAGATATGAAACCAAGGTTATCGAACCAGTAGGAGAACCAACCAACACAACGTAAACAACACCTGCACACAAATAACAACTTCTCGCAATCCGACGTGTTAAAGGGGTTGTCAATCCCTTCCGGGGTACTACACCTCAAGATAGGCAAACGGACGTGAGGTACATTTGTAGTAGATTGATAGATCGAACGCCAAATAACTAAACAAGAATAAATTGCAGCAAAGTATATTTTGGTTTTTGGTTTAGTAGATCTGAAAATAAAAGAAAGAGAAAAGTAGATCGCGAAGGCAAATATATGAGAAAGAAGACCCAAGGGCCATAGGTTTCACTAGTGGCTTCTCTCGAGAAAAATAGCAAACGGTGGGTAAACAAATCACTGTTGGGAAATTGATAGAACTTCGAATAATTATGACGATATCCAGGCAATGATCATTATATAGGCATCACGTCCAAGATTAGTAGACTGACTCCTGCCTGCATCTACTACTATTACTCCACACATCGACGGCTATCCAACATGCATCTAGTGTATTAAGTTCATGGAAAAATGGAGTAATGCAATAAGAACGATGACATGATGTAGACAAGATCTATCTATATAGAGATAGACCCCATCATTTTATCCTTAGTAGCAACGATAGATACGTGTTGTTTCCCTTTCTGTCACTAGGATCAAGCATCATAAGATCGAACCCAGTACAAAGCACCTCTTCCCATTGCAAGATAAATAGATCAAGTTGGCCAAACAAAACCCAAATATCGGAGAAGAAATACGAGGCTATAAGAGATCATGCATAAAAGAGATCAAACTCAAATATTTTCATGGATATAGAAAGGTAGATCTGATCATAAACTCAAAGTTCATCAGATCCCAACAAACACACTGCAAAAGAGTTACGTCATATGGATCTTTAAGAGACCATTGTTGTGACGCCCCCGATTCAATCGTACACTAATCATACACGCAAACGTGTACGATCAAGATCAAAGACTCAGGGAAGATATCACAACACAACTCTACAAATAAAATAAGTCATACAAGCATCATATTACAAGCCAGGGGCCCCGAGGGCTCGAATACAAGAGCTCGATCATAGAAGAGTCAGTGGAAGCAACATAATCTGAGTACAGACATAAGTTAAACAAGGTTGCCTTAAGATGGCTAGCACAAACTGGGATACAGATCGAAAGAGGCACAGGCCTCCTGCCTGGGATCCTCCTAAACTACTCCTGGTCGTCGTCAGCGGGCTGCACGTAGTAGTAGGCACCTCCTGAGTAGTAGTCGTCGCCATCGATGGTGGCGTCTGGCTCCTGGGCTCCAATGTCTGGTCGCAGCAATCGGGTATAGAAAGGGGGAAAAGAGGGAGCAAAGCAACCGTGAGTACTCATCCAAAGTACTCGCAAGCAAGGAGCTACACTACATACGTATGCATTGGTATCAAATGGAATAAGGGTATCATATGTGGACTGAACTGTAGAATGCCGTAATAAGGGGGGATAGCTAATCCTTTCGAAGACTACGCTTCTGGTAACCTCCATCTTGCAGCAGAAGAAGAGAGTGGATGGTAAGTTCACCAAGTAGCATCATGTAGCATAATCCTAACCGATGATCCTCCCCTCGTCGCCCTGTGAGAGAGCGATCACCGATTGTATCTGGCACTTGGAAGGGTGTGTTTTATTAAGTATCCGGTTCTAGTTGTCATAAGGTCAAGGTACAACTCCGGGTCGTCCTTTTACCGAGGGACACAGCTATTCGAATAGATCAACTTCCCTGCAGGGGTGCACCACATTTCCCAACACGCTCGATCCCCTTTGTCCGGACACACTTTTCTGGGTCATGCCCGGCCTCGGAAGATCAACACGTCGTAGCCCTACCTAGGCACAACAGAGAGGTCAGCACGCCAGTCTAAATCCTATGGCGCAGGGGTCTGGGCCCATTGCCCATTGCACGCCTGCACATTGCGTGGGCGGCCGGAGAGTAGACCTGCAACCTCCATTACAAAGGAAGTTGCGTTACGCGGTCCAACCCGGCGCGCGCCGCTCAGTCGCTGACGTCACGAAGGCTTCGGCTGATACCACGACGTCGAGTGCCCATAACTGTCCCCGCGTAGAAGGTTAGTGCGTATAGGCCAGTAGCCAGACTCAGATCAAATACCCAGTTCTCGTTAAGCGTGTTATTTTGAAGTAACCGCAAACACCGACCAGGGCCAGGCCCACCTCTCTCCTAGGTGGTGTCAACCAGCCCTGATGCTCTGCCTCAAAGTAACAGTCGGGGGCCGTCGGGAACTCAGGCCCACCACTACCTGGATGGAGCCACCTGCCCTTCAGCCCCCATCTCCAAATAGTATCATCGGTAATGTAACAGTGTAAAGTATATAGTATATGCCCGTGATCACCTCCCGAAGTGATCACGGCCCAGTAGTATAGCATGGCAGACGGACAAGAGTGTAGGGCCACTGATGGAACACTAGCATCCTATACTAAGTAGTAGGATAGCAGGTAAAGGTAACAACAGTAGTAGCAAGGACAGGCTATGCAGCAGTATAGGATTAACTGAAAGCAGTAACGTGATACACTAATCTAATGCAAGCAGTATAGAGAAGAATAGGTGATATCTGGTGATCAAGGGGGGGGGCTTGCCTGGTTTGCTCTGGCAAGAAGGGTCGTCAACACCGTAGTCGAACTAGGGGTCGCCGGCAGTCTTGGGGTCTACCGGAAAGAAGTAACGTAGGGGGAACACAATAAATAACAAAGCAATCAAAGCAACACAAGGCATAACATAGAAATACGCGGTGCTAGGTGTGCCCTAACACACTACTAGGTGATACCGGGAAAGGGGGGAAACATCCGGGAAAGGATTCCCAGTGTTTCGTGTTTTT